>NC_090649.1:175181562-175505513 GCF_040937935.1 Hyperolius riggenbachi | reverse complement strand
TCCAATAACACATTGTTGAATTCTGTGATATCAGACTCTATTGGAGGAGCCATTGCTGCTTATTGACTTGCATGAACTTGCTGTCCAGACTGCAAGGGGGCAGGGCAAAGACTACATTATCCAGAAGACTGCACCCTACAGCATAGAAGTCTCTTGCAGGAAGTGACATTGCTGCTGCCCAGGTACGATAACATGACATCAGATGATCCAATAACTTATAAACAGGTACCACCTCTGATGATGCGAGCGTGACTTGCGAAATCTCTGTAAGGATGAGGGGGGGGGGAGCATCCCCAAATGGGAGCCTCCTCTGCATGTGTGTGTGTGAGTGGGGCCCATGGGGGGGAGGTTTTGGCTGCATCCTTACAATGTTTGCTTCAGGCAGCAGAAAGTCTAGAACCTGCCCTGCCTATCTGACAGCCTGATGTGGATTCTATTGCCATGATCATTTTTTCCTGCCACCTGAGACACAGAGCTGGAATGTAATCCAGTATAGGCAACATCTAAGAAGCTCACCAACCTAATCAACCTAATATGACACAGTATTAAGCTACTTTTTTTTTCCTGTGAAATTTATATCCTTAATGCAACATATCTCTAAATCCATCAATAAAAGCCTTAAGCTAGATTTTTGAATAACGATTTGGTGGCTTTAAAAGACATCCATCATTAGAAATAATTTACAACTCCTTACTGCCCTTGGCAACCTTGCCAAATCCACTTAATGCATTCCGATCTCTTGAATACCGTGCTTTACACTAAGCATAGTGTGTGTCCCAGATCTGCTAAATATGGGACACTATATACCAATCATGCTGAAGTCAAGATATTATTCAGCACAGGTTATTTTTGCTACTGCATTATATGCATGTCATTAAGTGCAGTATAAATAGTAATCACAGTATGAATGGAAATCTACAGTCTTTCATTTTCTACATGCATATATACTGTATATAGTAATCAGCAGCAATCGTATAGTCACTCTGTAGACTTTCTCAGAATATGGCTGAATCATAAAACAAAACGTTTCACCTTAGATTGCATGCAGTGTGTTAATATTTACCTATCACATACATTCTATGTTTGCACAGAGTTCATTGCACAGTACATACTAACGGCAGTTCCTCTGCTACAAAGCAGTCAGTTTCGTTTGTGAAAAACAACAGCCCCAGAGGTTTTTATCAAAACAAAGTGTATATTGAGGAATTTTGCCAGAAGGTCTGCCTCACAAAAGCGTTATGGGAGAGTTATATGAACTATCAACCATACATGCAGCAGGAGGGAGCATATGCACTGGTATGGTGCCAGGAAGAATATGCAGCTTTCATTCCCCAAAGAACAATATGGTGGATATACAATACAAGTTCACTGTAAAATAACACAGACTTCATTTATCCACTTTGTAACCCACTTTATCAAAGCAGCTTTCAGGATTGACGCTGAACCCATTGGCTTTAATTCATCAAAGGCTGTTCGATTTAAAAAAAAAAAAAAAAAAAAACAAGTCGGGAAAATACCGCATTTGGTATTTTAGACTTTTTTTGGTAATTCATAAAGATTTTCACAGGTGCGGTAGAAGTTTGGTAATTTACTGAAAAATTAGCTTCAATTCACAAAAACCTGTTCAGTAACAGCAGAAGAGATGTGGAGTTGTCTCTGTTTTGTTACATGCTGTTCCGTGCAATGAAGGCATTACAATAGGAAAAGGCATCCCCGACATCCCTTTAGATGTACATGTTTGTTAAACTCCCTCTACATCTGACTATTAGTCTTTAACATTTTATTTTATTGCCACAGTTTAAATTAACTTCCAAGAAACCTTAAAGAGACTCTGTAACAAATTGTTTATCTTTATTTCTTCTATGCTATAAGTTCCTATGCCTTTTCTAATGTGGTCTGGCTTACTGCAGCTTTTCCTAATTGCACAGTAGCTGTGTTATCTCTGTTATATGATCTAATCTTCTCTCTATAGTCGGCACAGTCAGGCTGAGGCAGTCAGACTGGAATGTGCAGGGCTGCTTGTGATTAGCTAGAAGCTGTACACACCCCCTGCAGGCTCTGTGTGACTAACACACTCTGCTTAGCTGAGCCTATTAGAAGCTGGTTAGTTTGTTTGTAAACACTGCCTAAAACTGGCAATTACAAGCCAGGTTTGCAGCAGAGAATGGCAGAAACAGCACAGAGGGGACCAGGAGCACATAATGAATAGAATGGTATGCTTTTTATTGTAAGAATTTCAGAGTACAGATTCTCTTTAAACATGCCATGCTTAGGTGATTTCTCCACTTGCTCCTCCACATCTTCAAACAGGTATCTAAAAGGTTAAACGTCTCAAGGGCTGCAGGGGAAATCTCTTTTGTCTGGGCTCTCCGCTGCCTGGGAGGTAGAGATGCTTGACCCTCCCTTGAAGGTATCTGAGCATATCACAGGGACTTGCAGGAGACAGAGGCTGTTTCTATTGGATCTCTGCTCCTGCCAGTCATGTCTTATGGCATCCTGAAGCTGGTTTTCGACACATCAGAGCTGCCGGTAATTACCGAACATGTTACTGGGCTTTACCGCATGCTCTAATCTTCATGAATTGACATTTGCTGATATTTATAGGTAGTGTTTATCACACAAGTTGGTAATTTACCTTGCTGCTCGGTAATTTCAGTTTTCCATTCAGTAACAGCCTTGATGAATTGACATTTTACAAAATGCTCCATAAAATCAGCTGTTTTCAGCATTACCGAATGCAGTAATGCTTGGTGAATTTAAGCCATTCTCTGACACACACAAAATGGGGAACCTATAAATCTGTATTAGAAATAAAATCATAAAAACAAGTAAATATGAAATGCATGATAAACATTTTCAAAGTTCAGGTTAATAACTGTATTTCATAGAATGTAATGAGGCTGCAGGCGGTACGTACATGATCACCATTAACCGCTTGCAGCAACACCTTTCTGTTATTATGTTTCAAGACAAGTCACAGAACATTTATATTGCGCACTGCTCCTGGCGGACTCAAAGCACCAGAGCTGCAGCAACTAGGACGCACTCTTTAGGCAGTAGCAGTGTTAGGGAATCTTGCCCAAGGTCTCCTCACTAGGACTAGGTGCTGGTGTACTGAACAAGAGAGCGCTGAGCTTTGAACCCCGGTCACCTGTGTCAGAGGCAGAGCCCTTAACCAGTACACTATCCAGCCACTGCTTTTTCCACAATTAAAGGTTTTTGCCATATAAATTTAAATGTAATTCTTTTTATAACTGCTGAATACAGACATGAAAAAAACAACTTGTATTAGGGCTCTAAAGTTAGCTGCAGGAAGAGCCCAAAGGGAATATTTCATGAATTAAAGGTGTTAAACGCTACATCTTGTTACATGATGAACCTGAAAGTTCTCTAGTTATTCCCTGTGTATTTTCTGCTAACTGCATATTTTGAAATCTGTATAATTATAGCAACTCTCCATTTTCACAATTGCGCAATGTCAAAGCATTACCATTTAAAAGTCTTGACATTCAAGAACATTATAATAAAGTTAAAGTAATAAATATCATAATTTAGAGATGGAGAAAAACACAGCTTCAGGCCGGGTGCACACATAGCAGAAACGCTAGCGTAGCGGGAAAAGCTGCATTTTTTTGCAGCAATGTTAGTCTATAGGACGCAGAAGAAGCTGCGTTTCATTGCGTTTGTACAGTATGCGTTCCTCAAACGCTGGTAGTGTTGCATAATATGCAGGCTGGCTGCCAAAACGCATATAATGAAAGTCTATGGTAAAGCATATGCATTTTTGAATGCGTATTTAAAACTAAAGATCTCTGATGTGTTTCCGCTTCCTGTTATCTTGCTAGTGATTTGAATAAATAAAAAAAAACGCAAACGAAACGCATATGCGTTTTCCATTAGCGAACCGCAAATGCATAAAAACGCATGCAAAACGCATTAAAAACACATCTGCGTAAAAAACCACAAACTGCACCAAACGCGGTAAAAACGCAATAGCAAATCGCAAACGCACCATCTTAAAATGCTACCTTTTTCACGCTATGTCATATTTGAAACCAGCCTTTAGCATTAGACTGTGTATGTTCTGTGGTTGAAGGCTACCTCTCCCCACATAACCGAGTTTAAAGCTAGTGATTGGGTGAGTGCCACGTGCCATTACTAAGCTTCCTGCATACAACTAGGAAAGAAGGAGAGGCAGATCTGTAGCCACTGTGCCACACATAAATTACATAAGTCACTGTGAGACTCAGACAAATAATATTCCCAAGATCACTCTAATTCGTAAAGCAGAGAGCAGAAGGAAAGACTGTAACTTCTTGCTAGTAGCGATTCTAACAGTCCACTGTCTTACGGCTAGTAGAGATGGCCCGAACCTCTGATTTTAAGTTTGCGAAAGTTCACGCGAACTTTCGTGAACCGCAATAGACTTCAATGGGGAGAGGAACTTTGAAAACTAGAAAAATTTATGCTGGCCACAAAAGTGATGGAAAAGATGTTTCAAGGGGTCTAACACCTGGAGGGGGGCATGGCGGAGTGGGATACATGCCAAAAGTCCAGGGGAAAAATCTGGATTGGATGCAAAACAGCGTTTTAAGGGCAGAAATCACATCAAATGCTAAATTGGAGGCCTAAAGTGCTGTAAAACATCTTGCGTGTGTATACATCAATCAGGGAGAGTAATTAGAGTACTGCTTCACACTGACACACCAAACTCACTGTGTAACGCACCGCAAACAGCTGGTTGCGTAGTGACGGCCGTGCTGGACTGGTGCGCACCATGGCGAGATTGCTCTTCCTCACTCAGTGATGTGAGGTAATGTCTGACTGCCTTATCAACTTTTGATGGTTCTTTCTCTACCGTTGTTAAAGCTTACATCTATTTTTTTAAATATTTGTTCTGCTTGCTGTTCAGTACCTGCAACGAGAATCTTTTATGGAGGGCAAGTCTGCCATTGCGAGTGACCACTGGTAATGGCCGGGGAATCCTGATTCGATTCTGGTCCAGAGTGGGAGCCTAAGAAACGGCTACCACCACCACACATCCAAGGAAGGCAGCAGGCACGCTGTGGGCAAAGGAGCAGGAACGGCTACCACCACACATCCAAGGAAGGCAGCAGGCATGGCATGCACGTCCCGAGGTAGTGACCAAAAATAACAATACAGGAGGACTTTTGAGGCCCTGCTGTATATATGAGATGAATCAACTTTAAATCCTTTAGCGAGAATCTGTTATGGGGGGCAAGTCTGCCATCCATTCAAGTGAAAGGTATGCACTGACTGCAAGGTATAATACAATGTGCAGTCAAAGATGCAGTGAAAGGTATGCAGTGACTGCAAACAGCTGGTTTTGTAGTGACGGCCGTGCTGGACTGGTGCGCACCATGTTTTGTCCGTTTTGTCCATATCGGGGGGGATGAAGTGAAAGGTATGCACTGACTTGACTAATACAATGTGCAGTTACACAGGTGCAGTTTACAGGTATGCACAGAGTGGTATATCACACTGCGTGCACTCACGTAGGTAGGTGGGTGCACTGAACACAACAGGTAGGTATATGCAGTGATGAGGTGGGTGCACTGAAGACAACAGGTAGGTATATGCAGTACTGGGTATTACAATGTGCACTTGTCACACACAGACAGGTAGCGGACAGGCACAGTGACACTGCGTGCGCTCAACTCACGTAGGTAGGTGGGTGCACTGTGAACAACAGGTAGGTAGGTATATGCAGTAATGGGTATTGCAATGTGCACCTGTCACACACACAGGTAGTCACTGAATGTGCTGAGCCTGGCAGTGGCACACACACAGTATGAATTATCAAGGCTGTCTATGCAACACAAGTGTCAGTGGGACACACAGAAAAAAAAATAGATCACAAGAACAAGATTAGCTCTCAAAAGAGCTGTTGTGGGTGCTATTTTAGCAATAAGAATCAGCAAGGAGCAAGCTAACAAGCCTACAAGAGCCTAACTAATCTTTCCCTATGAAAAGCAGCAGCAGCTGTCCCTTCACTAATTACTGCAGGCACACGAGTGAGTCCACTGCCTGACGCTGCCTGCCTTTTATAAGGGGGGGGGGGGGGGGCTCCAGGAGAGAGTGTAGCCTAATTGGCTACAATGTGCCTGCTGACTGTGATGTAGAGGATCAAAGTTGACCCTCATGATGCACTATGGGGGCGAACCAAACTTCCGGAAAAGTTTGCGGTTCTCCACGAACGCAAACCACCGGAAGTTCGCCGGGAACCGTTCGCCGGCAAACCGTTCAGGCCATCTCTAATGACTACGTTGCATGTGTTATGCCCCCTCCATGCTCCGCTGACAAACCAACAAGCTTTGCATTTTATCAATATAAATGTTTCGGTATACTTCACTAGCAGAATCCAGAAACTGCTTAAAGGACTTACTAGGCGAAATTACTAAAAAAAGTTAATCACTTGCCTCATCTTTTAAGGCACGGAGGACGCCATCTGCTCCCTCCGTGCCGATCCGCCGGGTCCCCCCGGTCGTTAGCCCCCCGGGCTGGCTGCCGACCCCACGGCCCGGGTCGGGCTCTCCTGCCTCTCGTAAAATGGCCGCTTCCTCTGACCACGGCTGTGCAGCTCTAGGGCCAACCCCCTCAATCCACGCTATGTAGTCCTTTAATAATAAAATTTTGCCTCTCCTTATGAAACTGCTGCAATTTCAAGACTCACAGCATTCCTACCGATGGGGATAAGGGCATAGCAAGAGCAATAGTTGCCTAAGTGTAGGTAGGTGCTCAATTTGCCCTTACGTGCCCTTTATTTGCTTCTCTCCCACTTTGTGACCTCAAAGTTCTTTACTTAGTTTGCTCAACAGAAATCAGGGAAGGTGTGCAGGGTTTTTACATTGTGGTGATCCCAAATACAGAGCCTGCAGGAAACCTGTGTTAAGTACTGAATGTTGGAAATGAGTGGTGTGGATTTACTGGTCAGTGTCGTTGCAAGAGCCTGCAACAGTATATTTGAAAAACATACTGTCCAATGCAGGTTTCCTACAAAGTCTGCATATGCAGTAAGGGGATTGTTCAGTTATCTCTGTGGGATTTATTCATATATGTTGCTAGTGAGTGTAGGTGGCTGCATCTACTCCCATCTCTTGGCAAGAGTGGATGCTACTGGACCTTCTTTTTCTATGTGGTACCATGACTTGGATTTACACCTCTGCCTGGAGTGGTGCCATCTTGGACTTTCATGGCCCGATCCAATTCACTTTTTCTCCTAAGTTTTTTTCCTAACATATAATTTTTCTTCCAGTTTAAAATACCTTATATACTCGCTTATAGGCCGAATTTTTCAGCACAAAACATGTGCTTAAAAGTTACCCCCTCGGCTTATACGCGAGTCAGTGGAGCAGAACGGATGGTGGAGCAGATTTTGTTGCTGGCAGAGGAGTGTAAGGATTGTGCACCAGTGATCCTGCTCTTTTCACCTGGCTCCCTGCTGTGTCCGTGCCCCCCATCCCCTGAAACATGGTGTGCAAAGTGCGCTGCTCAAGACTGTGTCCCCTGGCTTGTGGAGCGGAGCGTATGAACAACTTGTTAGCGATGCAATGATCTGGGTTTCTTCCTGTGCGGCAATTGTTGTGTCTCATATCTATGACGCTATCTAGTAGTGTCTTGAGACACAGCTGTATCATCCTTGGAGCAAATCTGGCTATGGCCAGGGTGGCTGACTTGTACTGGGGGCTCCTGTGGCTACTGGGGAGGGGGCTTATATGCGACTCTTTCACTTTTTCCTGGTTTCTGAGGGAATAGTGGGTACCTCGGCTTATACAGTGGGTTGCAAAAGTATTTGTCCCCCTTGAAGTTTTCCACATTTTGTCATATTACTGCCACAAACATGAATCAATTTTATTGGAATTCCACATGAAAGACAAACACAAAGTGGTGTACACATGAGAAGTGGAACGAAAATCATACATGATTCCAAACATTTTTTACAAATAAATAACTGCAAAGTGGTGTGTGCATAATTATTTGGCCCCCTTTGATCTGAGTGCAGTCAGTTGCCTATAGACATTGCCTGATGAGTGCTAATGACTAAATAGAGTGCACCTGTCTGTAATCTAGTGTCAGTACAAATACAGCTGCTCTGTGAGGGCCTCAGAGGTTGTCTAAGAGAATATTGGGAGCAACAACACCGTGAAGTCCAAGGAACACACAAGACAGGTCAGGGATCAAGTTATTGAGAAATTGAAAGCAGGCTTAGGCTACAAAAAGATTTCCAAAGCCTTGAACATCCTACGGAGCACTGTTCAAGTGATCATTCAGAAATGGAAGGAGTATGGCACAACTGTAAACCTACCAAGACAAGGCAGTCCACCTAAACTCACAGGCCGAACAAGGAGAGCGCTGATCAGAAATGCAGTCAAGAGGCCCATGGTGACTCTGGATGAGCTGCAGAGATCTACAGCTCAGGTGGGAGACTCTGTCCATAGGACAACTATTAGTCATGCACTGTACAAAGTTGGCCTTTATGGAAGAGTGGCAAGAAGAAAGCCATTGTTAACAGGAAAGCATAAGAAGTCCCGTTTCCATTTTGCCACAAGCCATGTGGGGGACACAGCAACCATGTGGAAGAAGGTGCTCTGGTCAGATGAGACCAAAATTGAACTTTTTGGCCAAAATGCAAAACGCTATGTGTAGCGGAAAACTAGCACTGCACATCACTCTGAATACACCATCCTCACTGTCAAATATGGTGGTGGCAGCATCATGCTCGGGGGTGCATCTCTTCAGCAGGGACAGGGAAGCTGGTCAGAGTTGATGGGAAGATGGATGGAGCCAAATACAGGGCAAACTTGGAAGAAAACCTCTTGGAGTCTGCAAAAGACTTGAGACTGGGGAGGAGGTTCACCTTCCAGCAGGACAATGACCCTAAATATAAAGCCAGGGCAACAATGGAATAATTTAAAGCAAAACATATCTATGTGTTAGAATGGCCCAGTCAAAGTCCAGATCTAAATCCAATCGAGAATCTGTGGCAAGATCTGAAGACTGCTGTTCACAAACGCTGTCCATCTAATCTGAATGAGCAGGAGCTGTTTTGCAAAGAAGAATGGGCAAGGATTTCAGTCTCTGGATGTCCAAAGCTGGTAGAGACATACCCTAAAAGACTGGCAGCTGTAATTGCAGCAAAAGGTGGTTCTACAAAGTATTGACTCAGGGGGCCGAATAATTACGCACACTCCACTTTGAAGTTATTTATTTGTAAAAAATGTTTGGAATGATGTATGATTTTCGATCCACTTCTGATGTGTACACCACTTTGTATTGGTCTTTCACGTGGAATTTCAATAAAATTGATGCATGTTTGTGGCAATAATGTGACAAAATGTGGAAAACTTCAAGGGGGCCGAATACTTTTGCAAGCCACTGTATGAGGGTCGGTTTATATGCGATCATATACAGTAACTTAATTAGCACTCTGCAATTCAGAATGTACCAAAAAGTAGCTGAAAAGTACTGTCCACAATTATTTTGAGTATTTTCTTGCTTGCTGGTGGTGGCTTTAAAGGCATTTTATTGATAAGATGTGAAAATATCACCTTGGAGAAAACATAAAAGAAGAAGTGATTTGGATCGGCCCTCAGTGTCTTTTTTTTTTGCAACCCTACCAGTAACACTGGGATTTTTTTGAGGTAAATAAATGCCTCACTTGCCACCTCAGTGTTAATAAAAGAAGATTTGGTCACCTCTGAAAACACATCGTTTATGAATGAGAAGTTGGTGACTGGGTAAAAATGGCATTGCAAAAAAAAAGCTACTTACCTGTGGAGAGGGAAGGCTCTTTGGCCTATAGAGCCTTCCCGTTGCTCTCACAGTCCCCTCGTTCCAGCGCTGTCACCAGAGGCTTCAGAAGGCTTCATGAGCCCGAGTGCTCCTGAAGATAGGCAGCTCTGTACTGCTTCACCAAAGCCTCCCGTGGTGGCAGGTTCAAACAGGGGTGACAGCGCTGAAACGAGGGGACTGTGAGAGGCGGGAAGGCTCTATAAAACTCAAAGCCTTCCCTCTCCATAGGTGAGTATCTGTGTCTTTTTTGTTTTATTCGTTTTTACTTCAGATTTGCTTTAACCTCTACTTTCTTCATTGCCTGTTGCAAAATCCATTCCTTGACAGTTGACAATAACCCCTAAATGGTGGAAAGTATAACTCAGTACCTAATAGTAGCCCCATCCCTCTCCAATGCATAATCCAAACATAAACTTACTTCCTTGTCTAACCCTCACCTTCACCCCCTTAAAAACATAGGTAAAGCTATGTTCACAATAGAGCATTGTGGAGTGTTGTGTCAAATAATAAAATCCCATTGATAGTGTGATGCAATTCTATGCATTAGCAGTGCGGTGTGAGGGAATTTGTTGCCATAACGTGCTGCATAAAGTGTGGTACTGCATAATGTACAAATGAACAGTTGCAGCGAAGCATACTTTTCATCTGCTGGATGCTTCACCATAAACATCACACCTCACATATGCCATGTAATGCGACTTTTTTCCTCTGTTGCACTGCAATCTTGCTTTTGTGCAACGCAACCCCTCCACTGAGAATGTAGCCTTAACCTAACCATTTACTTAATCTATCATTAACCTTATCCTAGCCTAATACCTTTCCATATCTGCATCATACTGTAAGATATTTCACATACTGAATACTCAAAGGAAGTTGTGCTTATTTTACAATGTGCTGCATTTACCTGCTTTGTTCCACATCATGAGGTGAATTTATATTAAACTTTGACACTGTCTGGATAAGCAGCAGACTGTGGTGTTCTGTGAATTTGGGATTTTCCTTTAAGCCATATGCACTGTCAGATCATATTTTATAGCAGGGAAGCACATTACGCTTAGATGTATGAATGGCTCTTACCTTTCCTCCTGCAAGGAAATCACATACAGTATGTATCAACAACACAGTCATATTTCTCATGCATGGAGCCACTTCAGTCTTAATAAAATGTTATAACTCATCATGACTTCTACAGCTGACTCATCCATCATTTTACCTTGGGAAGGAGGCTGAATAAGATGAATATACTTACTGTATACAGTATATATACAGTGGTGTGAAAAACTATTTGCCCCCTTCCTGATTTCTTATTCTTTTGCATGTTTGTCACACTTAAAGGGACTCCGAGCAGTGCAGAAACTATGGAAAGATGCATATCATTTTAAAGCTCTCTTTCTCCTCTTTCCAATGATATATAAATCACCGCCCTACGCCTTTTAGTTTTCGCTATTTTTGCGATTGAAATTGCCGCGGCCACGATTTCAATCGCGAAAATAAAGAAAACTAAAAGGCGTACGGCAACGATTTAGGTGTCGCCAGAAAGAGGAGAAAGAGAGCTTTAAAATGATATCCATCTTTCCATAGTTACATTGTATTACACAGGCCGACTTTTTCTGCTGAATGGAGCTGCTGACACCCGGGAAAGTGTCGTCCTGTGTAATACAATATAACTATGGCTTGATGGATATCATTTTAAAGCTCTCTTTCTCCTCTTTCTGGCGACACCTAAATCTTCGCTCTACGCCTTTTAGTTTTCTTTATTTTCGCGATTGAAATCGTGGCCGCGGCAATTTCAATCGCGAAAATAGCGAAAACTAAAAGGCGTAGGGCGGTGATTTATATATCATTGGAAAGAGGAGAAAGAGAGCTTTAAAATGATATGCATCTTTCCATAGTTTCTGCACTGCTCGGAGTCCCTTTAAATGTTTCTGCTCATCAAAAAACGTTAACTATTAGTCAAAGATAACATAATTGAACACACAATGCAGTCTTAAATGATGGTTTTTATTATTTAGTGAGAAAAAAAAACTCAACACCTACATGGCCCTGTGTGAAAAAGTGATTGCCCCCCTTGTGAAAAAATAACATAACTGTGGTTTATCACACCTGAGTTCAATTTCTGTAGTCACCCCCAGGCCTGATTACTGCCACTCCTGTTTCAATCAAGAAATCACTTAAAGGGACTCCGAGCTCAGCGAAAAAAGTAAAGTTGTACTCACCAGGGTCTTTCTCCAGCCCAGTGCTGGTCGGGAGGTCCCACGCCGGCGTCCTGGCTCCTCTCCTTCACCCCGCTCCGGTATGGCTGACAGGCCGCAGCCCGGGCGACACTCGGTGGAGTGTCGGGCTGCAGCTTCCGCGTATGACGCGGATTACGTCACACGCCGGCCGCCTCGCGTCATCACGGCGGCCGGCGTGAAAGTACTGCGCATGCGCGCTTTAATCGCGCATGCGCAGTACTTTCACGCCGGCCGCCGTGATGACGCGAGGCGGCCGGCGTGTGACGTAATCCGCGTCATACGCGGAAGCTGCAGCCCGACACTCCACCGAGTGTCGCCCGGGCTGCGGCCTGTCAGCCATACCGGAGCGGGGTGAAGGAGAGGAGCCAGGATGCCGGCGTGGGACCTCCCGACCAGCACTGGGCTGGAGAAAGACCCTGGTGAGTACAACTTTACTTTTTTCGCTGAGCTCGGAGTCCCTTTAAATAGGAGCTATCTGACACAGAGAAGTAGACCAAAAGCACCTCAAAAGCTAGACATCAAGCCAAGATCCAAAGAAATTCAGGAACAAATGAGAACAAAAGTACTGTAATTGAGATCTATCAGTCTGGAAAAGGTTATAAAGCCATTTCTAAAGCTTTGGGACTCCAGGGAACCACAGTGAGAGCCATTATCCACAAATGGCAAAAACATGGAACAGTGATAAACCTTCCCAGGAGTGGCTGGCAGACCAAAATTACCCCAAGAGCGCAGAGAAAACTCATCCGAGAGGCCACAAAAGACCCCAGGACGACATCTAAAGAACTGCAGGCCTCACTTGCCTCAATTAAGGTCAGTGTTCACAACTCCACCATAAGAAAGAGACTGGGCAAAAACGGCCTGCATGGCAGATATCCAAGGCGCAAACCACTATTAACCACCCTGGCGTTCTGATTAAATCGCCAGGGTGGCTGCGGGAGAGTTTTTTTTAAATAACAAAAAAACTATTTCATGCAGCCAACTGAAAGTTGGCTGCATGAAAGCCCACTAGAGGGCGCTCCGGAGGCGTTCTTCCGATCGCCTCCGGCGCCCAGAATAAACAAGGAAGGCCGCAATGAGCGGCCTTCCTTGTTTTGCTTACATCGTCGCCATAGCGACGAGCGGAGTGACGTCATGGACGTCAGCCGACGTCCTGACGTCTGCCGCCTCCGATCCAGCCCTTAGCGCTGGCCGGAACTTTTTGTTCCGGCTACGCTGGGCTCAGGCGGCTGGGGGGACCCTCTTTCGCCGCTGCTCGCGGTGGATCGCCGCAGAGCGGCGGCGATCGGGCAGCACACGCGGCTGGCAAAGTGCCGGCTGCGTGTGCTGCTCTTTATTTCATGAAAATCGGCCCAGCAGGGCCTGAGCGGCAGCCTCCGGCGGTGATGGACGAGCTGAGCTCGTCCATACCGCCCAGCTGGTTAAGCAAAAAGAACATTAAGGCTCGTCTCAATTTCGCTAAAAAAACATCTCAATGATTGCCAAGACTTGTGGGAAAATACCTTGTGGACCGCCGAGACAAAAGTTGAACTTTTTGGAAGGTGCGTGCTCTGTTAAATCTGTTGTAGAAGTAACACAGCATTTCAGCAAAAGAACATCATACCAACAGTAAAATATGGTGGTGGTAGTGTGATTGTCTGGGGTTGTTTTGCTGCTTCAGGACCTGGAAGGCTTGCTGTGATAGATGGAACCATGAATTCTACTGTCTACCAAAAAATCCTGAAGGAGAATGTCCGGCCATCTGTTCGTCAACTCAAGCTGAAGCGATCTTGGGTGCTGCAGCAGGACAATGACCCAAAAGACACCAGCAAATCCACCTCTAAATGGCTGAAGAAAAACAAAATGAAGACTTTGGAGTGGCCTAGTCAAAGCCCTGACCTGAATCCTATTGAGATGTTGTGGCATGACCTTAAAAAGGCAGTTCATGCTAGAAAACCCTCAAATAAAGCTGAATTACAACAATTCTGCAAAGATGAGTGGGCCAAAATTCCTCCAGAGCACTGTAATAGACTTGTTGCAAGTTATCGCAAACGCTTGATTGCAGTTATTGCTGCTAAGGGTGGCCCAACCAGTTATTAGGTTCAGGGGGCAATTTCTTTTTCACACAGGGCCATGTAAGTTTTGAGTTTTTTTTCTCACTAAATAATAAAAAAACATCATTTAAAACTGCATTTTGTGTTCAATTATGTTATCTTTAACTAATGGTTAACGGTTTTTGATGAGCAGAAACATTTAAGTGTGACAAACATGTAAAAGAATAAGAAATCAGGAAGGGGGCAAATAGTTTTTCACACCACTGTATATCTGTCAGATATCTGCTATGTTTTGTTCCATCCCTTCCAGGACTGAAGGCAAAAATAAAGCTGAATAGAACCTTTGTACTTGGGCATTATTTCCAAACATTTATTAGTGTGAGGCCACCTGTGCTGTTTAACAGCATGTTTGCTCTCTTCCCTCATCCCCACTGCTCTATCAATATTCTTGTTTGTGAGAAGGCTGTGCTTTTCCATGCTTTCTCTGCTACCCTTCCCTGCAGGAGTCTCTCCTGCAATAATGTCTTTGTGTCTTGCTGCTTTGTGTGGCCAGGTGCGACACCAATATGGATGCTGATGTCATGGCTGTCTAATGGCTGTCTATCTTTCATTATATTACCTACAGAGAATGTCATCCAGGCTGTACTTCCACACTGTGCCATATCTGCATTCTACAATCAAATCTTAATAATAAAGCAAGCGCATTTGATTATGATATCGTACATTTAGCTTGTGATCAACACTTATTTTTGTTTTAATCATAAAGTATATTTCTTTTACTGACATAATAGAATGTCCACACCCAAAAATGATATATACAGTAGAATATATGTTGTTTTTTTGGTGTTTTTTTTCTTAGTAAGGCACAATGGGGTTGATTCACTATATCACATAGGATGCCTTATCAGAGTTAACATGCCTTATCAGAGTTGACATGCCTTATCAGCATAAGTGTGCCTTATCAGAGTAGCATAGCGAGCACTACAAACTTATGCCTGTTAATTGGCAATGACAAAAACTTTATTCTTCCTGCCCTGAGCCCCTGTGGGTCCAATCACTTTAAAGGACATTATCCCCGCACTTTGATTGGCTCAATAGGCTGCTTGTCTTTATTGGGCCAATCAAAGTGCAGGGATAATGTCCTTTAAAGTGATTGGACCTGCAGGGGCTCAGGGCAGGACGAGTGGAGCTCGTCATTGCCAATTAGCAGGCATAAGTTCGTACCACTTGCTATGCTACTCTGATATGGCTCGCTAACTCTGATAAGTCATGTTAACTCTGATAAGGCACACTATTTGTTATAGTGGATCAACCCCATTGTATTACAGGCCATACAGGTGATGAGTACTGAATGATCTGGAACACTCCATACCAGAATGTTCAGCTATGACACTATGGGCCCAATTCAATTCAATTTTTCTCCCAAGTTTTCTCCTAGGTGATGCCTTTCAAGCCACCAGCAAGCAAGAAAATACTCAAATTAATTCTGACAGTAATTTTTTACCTACTTGGTGTTACTTTTTAATTTTCAGAGTGCTGAAAATCTAATTTAAACAGAAGATGAAAAATTTTCTCCTAGGAGAAAACTCAAGAGAAAATGTGAATTTGATCGGGCCCTACATGATGTAGTCACTAAACTGCGGTAAGCAGAATAATGTGTATAAAGTCTTACTGCGCGATGGGTAAAGTGGAATGAAATACATTACATGCAATGCATCCATGCAAGAATTTACACATATACATTTAAACGGGGGCCTTTTTAAAATGTACACCTATAATGGGATACTTCATTTGAAAAAGACAAAAAATGAAGTAAACAGTTTAGGGCTTTGTATAGCCCAGCCATACAAAGGAGCCAACATAGTACCACAACATGGGCTTAGCACTCTGCCAGCATGCTAACTGAATTGTGTGATGAAACAGCAACACGATGAGAGGTTATCATTTACTGTTTTGCTCTGCTTACTTCATGCTCTCGCTGTTCAATTGACAATGTGCAATACAGTAAAGCCTGATTTCCTCAGTGTGTAGTTTTTTCCTTTCAATGTGAGTACAGTGTGCAAGGGGTTGCTTGATGCTATTTTTAGTGGTGCTCTGTGTATCCTCTGGCTTCATGGGTGGTCTCTATAAATATTGCTATGTCTACATCAGCCCAGCCTCCTGAGCTCCTCACATATTAGTTTTTAGTTTCAGTGGGGGAGATGTATCAACGCATTACAGACAGTTTTTTCTTCTTAGTCTTTTCTAACCAGCAGGGAGAACAGTTCTGCATGAAAATAAGAACCTTCTTAAATCCTAGGGAGTAGTGGCAATTTAGCGTGAATTTCTAGAGCTGCACTACAGTTAAGGAAAGTGCAAATCCGTCCCTAAACTGGAGCAGATTAATAAATGCTTATTAGCAGTTCTACAGGTGTAGAACTGCTGGCTAGACATGATTGCAGAGTGCAGGCTATACATGATTTGTGATGTGCTCCTCCCACCTGCTGAATTCCTACTTAGAGCCTGCTGGTATCAATACAGCAGGTGTGTTGGTTACCTCAGCAACAGCAATTCCCCTCACACACTGCTCTGTCTGAGAGACCTTCCTAGCTCCTCCTATTTTACAACAGTTTTAGAAGGAATCTGCGCTATATATAGAGATTTCTTAGGATGTCTGAGACAATTCTGCACGGATTTCTAAAAACCTACTAATATTTTGTTTCAGACACTCTTGATAAATCTGGCCCATTGGGTGTACTACCATTTCTGTGGCTGGATAGTGTAATGGTTAAGGGCTCTGCCTCTGATGTAGGAGTCCTGGGTTCAAATCCTGGCTCTTCCGACTCGGTAAGCCAGCACCTATTCAGTAAGGAGTTCATTGGGCAAGTCTCCCTAACACTGCTACTGCCTACTGAGTGCGCTCTAGTGGCTGCCTCGCAAGCGCTTTGAGTCCGACAGGAGAAAGGCGCTATACAAAAAAAGGAATTATTAATTATTATTATTTCTCTTAGGTTTAAAGGGAGCAGAGGCCTAAAAAGGAAATCTGGACTTAACTGGGGCTTTCTCTAGCTGCCTGAAGCCCATGAGGTCCCCCTGCATCCTCTTCCTCCCTTCTGTGGCCTCAATGGCGGCCTCCGGTAATCCATCGACTTTGGCTGAAGTCGTGCATGCGCGCCCCCAACGCGTTGTCACGCTGGTCACCATAAGGGTCCTGCGCATGTACGGTTCTCAAAAGACTGAACCATGCATGCACAGGTTTTTAACGGCAACCGCTTGATGACACGTCGGGTGTGCACCAGAGGTGCACACATGCGACTTCAGCCGAAGTCACTGGATTGCCAGAGCCATCAGCCACCATGGAAGGGAGGAAGAGGATGCCGGGGGACCTCCCGGGCGCGTACATTTGAAATCGGCGCCGGTAGACTTGGGCGCAGGATACAGCGTTATATAGCTGATCCTGCTTCTGCACAAGTCCGGGCCGATTTAATTACTATTCCCCCTCCAGGCCGACATGGATAGTAGGGGAATGAAATAATTCGGCTTCCAGCGATTGCTGGAGGCCGAATTATTATGTTTTTAAGCAACTTCGGCTCTGTCTTCTGACGGAGCCGACGTTACTCACTGAGCACTTCAATAGGAATGATTCCTATTGAAGTCTATGGAGGCGCCGGCTGCGCCCAATTCTAGCAGCGCTGAAAAGCACTGCTCCGTCCCGGGCTATGGGGGGCTGCAGGAAGGTAAGTCCAAATTTTCCTTTTAGGCCACTGCTCAGGGTTCCTTTAAGTACCATATATTTACTGGCACTAGCTACATTTAATATCCCTCTAATCATTTTTTGCTGAAAATGTAAGTTTTGAAACTAGTAATTTTCTAATATTTACCAAGGGTTCAACAAGTACCCCTTTTATTAAAGAACTAAGGAGATTGCACTCTTAACCTCCTTCTAAAATAGGCTAGTTTCCTGGCTGTAATGCTAATCATCTGCCTATGATGTTTTTTCATAAGTGAGTGACTGAAAGGATTATAGACGAGATATTTTTTTTTAAGGAGTTCAAATTGCAGCCACCATAGCTGTCTATTGATAGGCATATATCTTTTGACAGAGGATCCAATACAATGCACATCAAGCTCTGACTTTGGGGTACTGGGTTTTTGAACATTATTTTGTTGTTATTCTTCCTCTCACAGCTACAGTAGACCTACCATTACAATTATGGACTGGTCCTTTCTTGGTCAGAGGGCAAACCAGAAAAATCAGCACGGGATAAAATACTTCTTTCCCTCGCTGTAGCATATTTATGGTAGTGCTGTTGTGTTAGCATCAGTTCCGTTTCTTTTCTATTGTCAGACAGATCTACAGGCCCAAATATCAATGACAGAGATTTATCAGCAGGGCACACTATAAAATAATTTTCATTCGCTCATTGTGCATTGTAATCAGGCCCATCCACAAATTTTATTAACGATAACATTAGGTATATAACATTAGGTATTAGCTCACATACAAGTGGCTTGCAAAAGTATTCGGCCCCCTTGAAATTTTCCACATTTTGTCACATTACTGCCACAAACATGCATCAATTTTATTGGAATTCCACGTGAAAGACCAATACAAAGTGGTGTACACATGAGAAGTGGATCGAAAATCATACATCATTCCAAACATTTTTTACAAATAAATAACTGCAAAGTGGGGTGTGCATAATTATTCGGCCCCCTGAGTCAATACTTTGTAGAACCACCTTTTGCTGCAATTACAGCTGCCAGTCTTTTAGGGTATGTCTCTACCAGCTTTTCACATCTAGAGACTGAAATCCTTGCCCATTCTTCTTTGCAAAACAGCTCCAGCTCAGTCAGATTAGATGGACAGCGTTGTGAACAGCAGTTTTCAGATCTTGCCACAGATTCTCGATTGGATTTACCGTAGATCTGGACTTTGACTGGGCCATTCTAACACATAGATATGTTTTGTTTTAAACCATTCCATTGTTGCCTTGGCTTTATATTTAGGGTCATTGTCCTGCTGGAAGGTGAACCTCCGCCTCAGTCTCAAGTCTTTTGCAGACTCCAAGAGGTTTTCTTCCAAGTTTGCCCTGTATTTGGCTACATCCATCTTCCCATCAACTCCGACCAGCTTCCCTGTCCCTGCTGAAGAGATGCACCCCCCGAGCATGATGCTGCCACCACCATATTTGACAGTGGGGATGGTGTGTTCAGAGTGATGTGCAGTGCTAGTTTTCCGCCACACATAGCGTTTTGCATTTTGGCCAAAAAGTTCAATTTTGGTCTCATCTGACCAGAGCACCTTCTTCCACATGGTTGCTGTGTCCCCCACATGGCTTGTGGCAAACTGCAAACGGGACTTCTTATGCTTTACTGTTAACAATGGCTTTCTTCTTGCCACTCTTCCATAAAGGCCAACTTTGTACAGTGCATGACTAATAGTTTTCCTATGGACAGAGTCTCCCACCTGAGCTGTAGATCTCTGCAGCTCGTCCAGAGTCACCATGGGCCTCTTGACTGCATTTCTGATCAGCGCTCTCCTTGTTCGGCCTGTGAGTTTAGGTGGATGGCCTTGTCTTGGTAGGTTTACAGTTGTGCCATACTCCTTCCATTTCTGAATGATCGCTTGAACAGTGCCACGTGGGATGTTCAAGGCTTTGGAAATCTTTTTGTAGCCTAAGCCTGCTTTCAATTTCTCAATAACTTGATCCCTGACCTGTCTTGTGTGTTCTTTGGACTTCACGGTGTTGTTGCTCCCAATATTCTCTTAGATAACCTCTGAGGCCCTCACAGAGCAGCTGTATTTGTACTGACATTAGATTACACACAGGTGCACTCTATTTAGTCATTAGCACTCATCAGGCAATGTCTATAGGCAACTGACTGCACTCAGAATAGGGGGCCGAATAATTATGCACACACCACTTTGCAGTTATTTATTAGTAAAAAAAATTAGGAATCATGTATGATTTTCGTTCCACTTCTCATGTGTACACCACTTTGTGTTGGTCTTTCATGTGGAATTCCAATAACATTGATTCATGTTTGTGGCAGTAATATGACAAAATGTGGAAAACTTCAAGGGGGCCAAATACTTTTGCAACCCACTGTATATTGGCCTACAAGGAGGCCTTACCCATAACTTTATCCGATTAAAAAGTTATAGGGTTTAAAAAAGCCTCCCTGTAGTAAAGAAGTTGTAGATAAAGCAAATATTCTCAGTGTAAGAAAAAATAAAGTCTGTTGTAATAATAAATTATGTCTGGTCATGTATTGAGTGATGCGGAGTTGAAGGTTATGGCAAAGGGTTTTTTCTTTCTCCTTCTTGTCATTTTAGTTTTGACACAAGTGTAGATATACAGTAGATGGGTTTGTTGGGCAGATTATGCTGTGTAAGCACTTCTGACACTTGAATTTAATGTTTTCTCATATCAGGATTTATTCTGTTCTCAGGTATATGTTGACATTTGCCTGAGCAGTTGCTTCGTAAGCTTTGTGGTATAATTGAGAAGAGTGACATACAGTATTCTAGACTCACTAGCAAACACTTTGTCCCTATATATGTTTTGGGGAATAAGTGGAGAAGAATTTGTTCATGTTACATCTTAAGATTAATTTTGATTATCAATTAACATTGTTTTTCAATAGCTCAGCTGCTGAATCTAGTGTCATTGTTTCTCTCAAAAACAATAAAAACAAAGCAATACGAAATACAGATTCGGTCATGTACTAATGAGGACCAAAAGTCCGAAACAGGCTGTCTACATGTGGGTTTGATATGGCTGTGTAAAATTTAAAGCTATAGGCTTGCTATACACCAGTGGTTCTGGATGCTTGCTTGGCTTACCAAGGGCGAAAAGGGATCATTTGCATATTCAGTAGTAGTGCATTGTGGGTAACCACAAATGTTCACTTATAGCTGAATTATTGCAGATTTCCTTCTGTTTTAAGAAGGCAAATACACCAAGCTTTGCTTTTTTTAGTAGGAGGGCTTTTTGGTCCCCCTATACATTCCTAGTAGTTTGGGTCACCCTGAGCTGCTTGGTTACTCTGTTGTACTGGTCCAAGCCCTATTTCATACAGCCTTATCAATCCCTGCCATGTACTGATGAGGACCAAAAGTCTGAAACAGGCTGTCTGCATGTGGGTTTGATATGGCTGTGTAAAACTTAAAGCTATAGGCTTGCTATACACCAGCGGTTCTGGATGCTTGCTTGGCTTACCAAGGGTGAAAAGGGATAATTTGCATATTCAGTAGTAGTGCATTGTCGGTAACCACAAATGTTCACTTATAGCTGAATTATTGCAATTTCCTTCTGTTTTAAGAAGGAAAATACACCAAGCTTTGCTTTTTTTTCATAGGAGGGCTTTTTGGTCCCTTTTATCTTCCTATACATTCCTAGTAGTTTGGGTCACTCTGAGCTGCTTGGTTACTCTGTGATGCGGTCTGAGCAGTGGCTGTGCTCAGGTCTTCACTCACACATACTTGTCTCTTAGGTATATTTATTGCTTGGAAGTGATAACACAATCACATTTTAACAGGAATGATCATCACTGACTGACCATGGTGAAGCCATGAAAGTACTCAGAGGGTCAATGAGTCCCTGGTGGTTTTTCATCCAGTGTATCCTACCTTTTACGACCTCCATGAGATAAATAAGGTGGCTCTGTGGTTTATGCATTGACTGCCAACCTAATATGGCTGGAATAGGCTGCCTACCTTAAAAAAAGCTAGGAGAATTGTTGGATTTGTATCTTCAGCCACTGGTGTGAAGTCTCCCAGGGCACAATGGGGACAAAAAACTGATAATTTTGATTAAGGTATTAGATTATCATTAAGGTGATTAAATGGCAAACGACCTACAAATGGGCCACATTTAATATGCGGTTCTTGTATTTTAGTCTGTTATGGACAGAATAATAGAATCTCCATGCTTCCATACAATTTTTTTTCTCATTCAGAAAATTGGGGTATCAATAGCGACAATATTTTCACTTTCTTTGGCAACTACTTACTTGAGGTAGTGAGAAGAACAGTATATCTTTAGGGACACAGCACATTTAGGTTCTACATAGTGTGGTATGGCTGTTTTATTGTTAAATCATTTTACAATATTTGAATTCCAATACCCTTTTTTTCCCCACTGAATTTCAAACCACTTTCAATTAACTTTTTACACATACGCTCTGTGGCTGGGGGCAGTGGAGAGCATTTCATGATCTACACTTACGGGAAACCATGAGCAAAGAAGACGATTTTATTGTCTGTCATCATGTCATCCAGGTTACACTGTTTAGGGTAAGCATGATGGAGAACACTCCAGAATTTAATACAATTATCCTCTTCCCTCTATCAGAGTTTGCCCCTGTTGAAAGTAGATTAAGGGCATGATGGTACACAGACTAGATGTTCAGGCAATCCATAGACTAGATGGCAAGAAAAGATTGCGCACGTATGATTGATATGACATCAGTGGCTATACCAGAGGGAATATTGTCCAACTTTTTAACTTCCTATAGCCTAGAATTTGATACAATATTAAAACTTAAAAAAATGCCAATTTTAATTAACCCTCAGATATCCATACTTGATCAGCGATGCCACTATATAAACAAGAAGGCTCCTACAGCTGGAGATAAATTGATTCCTTCTTCCCTTAACCCCCTTAGCGGTAATCCCGAGTCAGGCTCAGGCCGGAAATCCGCAGCTCAGAGTAGTAACCCCAAGCTGGATCAATGGGAGGTATGTAATGTGCAGGACTGCTGCAGATCTATCTTGCGGTATGATTTTTAGGGTTTACAAATGTGTGAAAAAAATCACCCCGCTTTCAGACCCTAAAATCCAGAAATAATCATACTGCCATGGAGGTTAAAGTCTGGTACACACCATGCAATTTCCAGTCAGAGAGACAGGTCAAAACAATTATTTCCTGATGGGATTTCCTAACTTTTTTTAATCAATTTTGTATAGGAGTGATCAGAAAATTGATCAGAAATCAGATCAGACCTGTTGGAAATAATCGATTTGACCTGTCTATCTGATGGGAAATTGCATGGTGTGTACCAGGCATAACATTAGCAATACTACTCCAGTCCCTACATGGCTGAGACATGTAAAGTCGTATAGTTGTGGCAGCAAAACCTGCCACTACTGCAGGATTCACTTCATCACAAAAACATACTGTATTATGTGTGTTTCCCTGGGGATTCCCTGTGCATCAATTTGTTATACAAAAATGTTTATATTATTGAGCATACAAATTGTGTTCCCTGCAGCATGTTGGCTGCAGAATTAGACACATATATTTAACAATATTAACCACGGTATGAGGATCTTGTTCATTGTGTCCAAGAATTTTCATGGAACAGATCAAGACAACATGGATTCTGATGATGAATAACATCGGAGAAGGTGATCTTCAGAGAAAACTGTTGGAGCATGACATATACTGGATTTAACCAGGGTATGCCATAGGCTTAATTTTAGATGGAATGTTAATCTTTACTATTGATTGAAGTTAATGAATATGTCCATATTGTCCATATTGTCATTGCATTACCAATAACAGGCGGATATTTGGGTTTATGTGTACTTCTGTATTTTCTTGCTTTACATTTAATTTTCCATCTATTTTCTATTTATGGCAGAATTAGTCTACCCAACCAGCAAAGGTCAGCATACTATGACATTAGACAGTGTGTACTATTTGTCAACGTTTCCAATAAGACTTTCTTTACAGAGGCTTCATCAAATATGAAAATAGTTTGAGGACTGGTGTAATCTCCTATTTAGCTTTACCTACAATGAGAAAGCCTGTAAGAACTAGTGTTTTAAATTATATGCTTCTACCCAATAAAAGTAGTAATCTGACTGTAAAAGCATATTCATATGATCCATTGGAGCTAACTGGGAAAGGAACAGTGAGATTGACCTCAAAAAGCTCTTAAGCCCTATGCAGACGCTCAACAAAAGTCTTTTAAATGCACAATTTTTAAACAACTTTTGTTGTTGAAACAACCAAAACAAGTTGTTTGCTATTGTTCAAGCAACTGGTAAGATGCAGCTTAATTCAATCCAACTGTTTATTTATACAGTAATAGTTCAGTGTGCACCCTCTCTAGGTCTTTATATAATAATAATGTAGTTCAGTGTTCTCCCTCTAGTTCTCTATATAATAATAATAATGTAGTTCAGTGTTCTCCCTCTAGTTCTTTATATAATAATAATAATGTAGTTCAGTGTGCTCCCTCTAGTTCTTTATATAATAATAATAATGTAGTTCAGTGTGCTCTCACTCTCATTCTCTATATAATAATGATGTAGCTCAGTGTGCTCCCGCTCTCATTCTCTATATAATAATAATGTAGTTCAGTGTGCTCTCACTCTCATTCTCTATATAATAATAATGTAGTTCAGTGTGCTCCCGCTCTCACTCTCTATATAATAATAATGTAGTTCAGTGTGCTCCCACTCTCATTCTCTATATAATAATAATGTAGTTCAGTGTGCTCCCGCTCTCATTCTCTATATAATAATAATGTAGTTCAGTGTGCTCCAACTCTCATTCTCTATATAATAATAATGTAGTTCAGTGTGCTTCCGCTCTCATTCTCTATATAATAATGTAACGATCGGTGTAACACAGAGAGGGTCTGATTACCGGTGAACTGCAGTATCACCGAGAATACAGAATATACCCGATTATTGATGATCTGCAGTATCACCGATATCAGATATATCTTCTAACCTCTGGACACCTGAGATAACAAGTGAGTGTTAGGTGCAACAGTAACACTTTGAGTACTGCACAGAAGAATGTTCCTTCCGTTGGCCTAGACTCTCCCGGGGGAGGAGCTAGGCTGAGAGTAGGAAGGACAGAGTGTGAGTGACACCAGTGAGAGGGTGTCACTAACAGGTCTGGGAACTGCCTCTAACAGTAAGGCCAGTTCTCATGGTCGGGCTAGCCAGGTCGTTAACACACAGACAGACAAGGTACAGATTCAGGAGACAGATACGGACACCAATGAACAGGCAGGGTTTGGCAACGGAGTATCAGAATAGCAAAGTACAGAATCAGGAGGCAAATACAGAGTCCAGGAACGAGCAGAGTTTGGCAACAGGATATCAGAAATAGCAAGGTACAGAATCAGAGTTCAGAGGAATAGTCAGGCAGGCAGAAGGTCATAACAAATAATACAATTCAATATTCCTAATGCTAAGGTGTGAGTTCCTTGATCATCAACACCTTTGGAAACTATGCAAGAACACAGATACAGACAAGTTCTGAGTGCTACCACGTAGTGATCGCAACGCCAGACACCAGAGAAATGACCAGCACCCAGTATATATACACAAGCGCTCTCTGGCGCCTCCCCTAAGTGCTGGACCAATGAAACCTGATAGAATTGTCAGCTGATCGGCTTCTGACTGTCATAAAGGCTCTGCCTCTCAGCGCGCGCGCGCGTCCTTCTGAACCTGTGTGGACTAGCAGTCCCAGCCACACTAGACATGTCTTGCAATGTATCCGCTGATTCGGGCGCGAGGGCCGCCACACCGCTCTCCAAGCAAGCTGCGGCTTCCCCGCGTCCAACCCCAATGTCAGTAGCTATGTGCGCAATCCGCCGCATCCCACGCGGACTCCACCGCTTTGCCCATGCGGTATGCTGCGGTTTCTTCGCGTTGTGCCGCCATGTTGGACGCGGAAACAGCCGCCTCACTCTGAGTACTTGCGGCGGCTTTTCCGCGTTTCCTCACAAATAATAATGTAGTTCAGTGTGCTCCTGCTCTCATTCTCTATATAATAATAATGTAGTTCAGTGTCATTCTCTATATCAGAGGTCCCCAAACTTTTTCGGTCAAGGGCCAGGTCAACATACTTCAGACTGCTGGGGGGCCGGAACATACATAAAATGATGTTGAAAAATATTACATTGAATCTAGGTATTGATCCCCCCCCAGTCATGCCTGGATAAGAGCTCCCAGCAGCAGACATTCAGTTGTGAGGTGCCCGAAGAACGTCTTTGTGCACCAGACAGTGAAGCATAACCAGGTAACATCCTGCCACCCTACTGGACAGCAGTGTCACCTGATGCAGAGTTGGATTGGAAGCCAGGGAATGACTGCTCGCTGGCTTCTACAGTATGTGGATGGGTGGTGCCAGAAATGCTATTCTATAAGTGGGCTGCTGATATTTAAGGGTGCAGTGGGCCACATCTATAAGTTATACATTTTGGTTTGGGGGGGCCAGTGAAAAAGCTTCGGGGGGCCGTATTCGGCCCGTGGGCCTTAGTTTGAGGACCACTGCTCTATATAATAATAATGTAGCTCAGTGTGCTCCCACTCTCATTCTCTATATAACAATAATGTAGCTCAATGTGCCCCCTCTAGTTCTCTATATAATAATAATAATGTAGTTCAGTGTGCTCCCTCTAGTTCTTTATATAATAACTAGTAGACCCAGCCTGTTTAAAAACTGGCTCTAGGTCTACGGCCACCGCCGCCAGTGCGCCCGCACCCGCCTACCTCACTCGCCCGCACCCGCCCACCTCGCTCGCCCGTCCAGCTCCCTGGTCCCAGCTGTCTGTTACTGCGCACATGCGCAGTAACACAAATCCTGGGACACAGGGACAAAACTGATGGACGCAGCGACACTTTTAGGTCTTTATATAGTAATATGTAGTTCAATGTGCACCCTCTCTAGGTCTTTATATGGTAATAATGTAGTTCAGTGTGCTACCCCTAGTTCATTATATAATAATAATGTATTTTAGTGTGCTCCCACACTCATTCTTTATATTATAATAATAATAATAATAATGTAGTTCAGTGTGCTGCCTCTCTAGTTCTTTATATAATAATAATAATGTAGGTTAGTGTGCTCCCTCTCTAGTTCTTTATATAATAATAATAATAATAATGTAGTTCAGTGTGCTGCCTCTCTAGTTCTTTATATAATAATAATAATAATGAAAGTTAGTGTGCTCCCTCTCTAGTTCTTTATATAATAATAATGTAGGTTAGTGTGCTGCCTCTCTAGTCCTTTATATAATAACTAGTGGGCCTAAGCCCGTTTAAAAACCGGCTAGGTCTGTTGCTGCGCATGCACCCGCCCCGCACGCACATTTCCGCTGCGCACGACACGCCCGCGCACGCCCGCCGGCCCATCCGCCTCTTCGCCTGTCATCGCTCGCCGCGCGTCACTCTCCCTCAATGTCTCTGCGTCCCTGCACAGACAAAAACACAGGGAAATGTGACGCAGAGAGATTAGGGTTTTATTATAGAGGATAATGTAGGTTAGTGTGCTCCGTCTCTAGTTCTTTATATAATAATAATAATAATAATAATGTAGGTTGGTGTGCTCCCTCTCTAGTTCTTTATATAATAATAATAATGTAGGTTAGTGTGCTGCCTCTCTAGTTCTTTATATAATAATAATAATAATAATAATAATGTAGGTTAGTGTGCTCCCTCTCTACTTCTTTATATAATAATAATAATAATAATAATAATAATAATGTAGGTTAGTGTGCTCCCTCTCTAGTTCTTTATATAATAATAATAATGTAGGTTAGTGTGCTGCCTCTCTAGTTCATTATATAATAATAATGTAGGTTAGTGTGCTGCCTCTCTAGTTCTTTATATAATAATAATAATAATAATAATAATGTAGGTTAGTGTGCTCCCTCTCTACTTCTTTATATAATAATAATAATAATAATAATAATAATAATGTAGGTTAGTGTGCTCCCTCTCTAGTTCTTTATATAATAATAATAATGTAGGTTAGTGTGCTGCCTCTCTAGTTCATTATATAATAATAATGTAGGTTAGTGTGCTGCCTCTCTAGTTCTTTATATAATAATAATAATGTAGGTTAGTGTGGTCCCTCTCTAGTTCTTTATATAATAATAATGTAAATTAGTGTGCTGCCTCTCTAGTTCTTTATATAATAATAATAATAATAATAATAATAATAATAATAATAATAATAATAATAATAATAATAATAATAATAATAATAATGTAGGTTAGTGTGCTCCCTCTATAGTTCTTTATATAATAATAATGTAGGTTAGTGTGCTCCCTCTCTAGTTCTTTATATAATAATAATGTAGGTTAGTGTGCTGCCTCTTTATTTCTTTATAATAATAATAATAATAATAATGTAGGTTAGTGTGCTCCCTCTCTAGTTCTTTATATAATAATAATAATAATAATGTAGGTTAGTGTGCTCCCTCTCTAAATCTTTATATAATAATAATGTAGGTTAGTGTGCACTGTGCTCCCTCTCTAGTTCTTTATATAATAATAATGTAGGTTAGTGTGCTGCCTCTCTAGTTCTTTATATAATCATAATGTAGGTTAGTGTGCTCCCTCTCCAGTTCTTTTTATAACAGAAATGTAGTTCACTGTGCTCCCTCTCTAGGTCTTCTTTATATATTAATAGTTCAGTGTGCTCCCTCTCTAGTTCTTTATATAATAACTAGTAAAAAGGCCCGCCCGTTAAAAAACGGGCGCTAGGTCACAGCCGCTACCCCCTACAATGCACGCACATACGCGTCCTGCTTGCTCGTTTCCCACTACTGTCTGAAGTATATGAACACAGGGAGCTGCTTGCTTGGCAGTTGGAAAAAGCTGTTACTTCCCACAATGTAATGAGAACCTCTGTGAACCACAGACAGCAAACTGTCAGATCCGGCCCTGTGTCCTAACTGCCCTGGCTGCGCACATTCTCAGTACAAAAAAGTCAGGGACACACAACCATTCAGTTGATGACGCAGGGACACTTGCATTTTATTGCATAGGATAATGTAGGTTAGTGTGCTCCCTCTCTAGTTCTTTTTATAACAGAAATGTAGTTCAGTGTGCTCCCTCACTAGTTCTTCATATAATAACATTGCAGTTCAGTCTGCTCAGCCTCTAGAGCAAAGGTCCCCAAACTTTTTCGGTCAAGGGCCAGGTCAACATACTTCAGACTGCCAGTGGGCCGGAACATACATAAAATGATGTTGAAAAACATTACATTGAATCTAGGTATTGATTCCCCCCAGTCATGCCTGGATGAGAGCTTCCAGCAGCAGCCACTGAGTTGTGAGGTGCCCCGAAGAACATCTTTATGCACCAGACAGTGAAGCATAACCAGGTAACATCCTGCCATCCTAATGGACAGCAGTGTCACCTGATGCAAAATTGGACTGGTAGCCTCGATTCCTGTCAGATTTCATCCCTCTGATTAAATCTACTGGAAAACTGATTCCCCAAAATGTCCTATGAATCTAATTTTGATTGATTTTGACTAAAAATCGATAGAAAATATTGACTGAACAGGTCGCTCATGGGGCAGGGCAAGAGAGACAGTACATTGATGGCCCATAGCATTGCACTGCATCAAATAGTGCAACTCTTCAGAACAGGCTATCTCAATGGATGTTTGTATGATACATTGATTGAAAGCCTAAGCTTTAGTAAACATTGTGGGCATTTTAACAACAATATTTGGAAAGTACTCAGTTGAAGATTTAAGAATGCCAGCAGTTTGTAATATTTTAAAATTATTTTTCCATATATTTCCTACATCTGTCTGCTGAGCATAAGCTTGTCAGCTGCACCATCTGGGATGCGTAGGTGAACTCAGCACCGATGGATTTGGCTACCACATTATCAGGCGAACACTTGGGCAGCCGCATCACTGCATGCATTATCAGCTGGACTAGGTTATCAATAAGAAGCCAGAGTTATCTGTGGGAGGAGTTAATTGTGGTGCCTTTCCTGATGATGGAAGGTGAGTATCAAGATTATAAGTTAGCATTGGGCATGTATTATAGTTAGGCTCTGTTCCCACTTAAAGGATACACGAAGTGAAAGTGACTACAGTGTGACCTTCACTGATAAGAAATTCCCCTTTTTATCTCTTTCTTGCTCTCAGAAGCCATTTTCTGCTAGGAAAGTGTTTTATAGTTGGAATTTCTTATCAGTGAGGGTCACACTGTAGTCATTTCCTGTGTGAGTCAGGACTGAATCAGCCACTTACATACCTGATATTTAACTCTTTCAGACAGAGAAAGAAAAAAAGGAACACAGCATAGTTATTTGTGTGCTAGGCACTGTACGTACACATGTCTATCTCCTCATGTCACATGTCACTTCCAGTATCCTTTAAGCTAGAACTGACCTTTTTTGTCCGTTCTCCGCTCATTGCTAAGCGAAGAGTGAACGGCTTCTATGATATACATAGGAGCCGATCACACTTGTCACGCTGCAACCAGGGGCGCACTGACAACTCATCGGGCCCTCGGGCAATAGGAGATTATGGGGCCTTGTACTGCCCACCTTTCATGTTATTTTTTACAGACTAAAGGGGCCCATACACTCAGCCGATTTTCTGGCCGACCGATCGATCCCGATCGATCGATCGATTGATCGTTTGCAAATCGGTTGGCCAATCGATGACCGATCGATGGCCGATTTCGATGGATTTCCATCGCACTGGCAGGGTGGAAAATTTAGGTCGATCTGATGAGATTGCTTATCAGTTTGCATCAGTGGCGGCTCCAGGAATTTTTTTTAGGGGGTGCTATGCAGGTGCTGGACCAATTTCCGGGGGAGCTGACGACCTGCGGCGCGCGAAGCGCGCCGCGCCAAAAATGGGTGTGGCTACAACCTGCGGCGCGCAAAGCGCGCCGCGGCGAAAAAATGGGCGTGGTCATGACCGGGTGAGGGCGGGGCTAACTGTAATTTAACGTGAACCCAGGGTGAGAGTGATATGGTGGCTGCCATATTTATTTCCTTTTAAACAATACTAGTTGCCTGGCAGCCCTGCTGATCTATTTGGCTGTAGTAGTGAACTGAATTACACCAGAAACAAGCCATGCAGCTAATCTTGTCAGTTCTGACAATATTGTCAGAAACCCCTGACCTGCTGCATGCTTGTTCAGGGTCTATGGTTGAAAGAATAAGAGGCAGAGGACCAGCACCGCAGCCAGGCAACTGGTATTGCTTAAAGGGAGATAAATATGGCAGCCTCAATATTATTCTCACCTCGGGTTCCCTTTAAAAGTGCAACGCAAAGACAGAGGGCCCAAGTTTTGGTGACCCTTTTCCCAGAAAATTCACATAATTGTGCAGGTTTTCTCAAGAAAATACACGTAATGTGAGCAGATTTTAACAAAAAACACGTCCAATGACCCCAATATGCACAATCGTTATCAGATATGGCCCCAATATGCACAATCGTTATCAGATATGGCCCCAATATGCACAATCGTTATCAGATATGGCCCCAATATGCACAATCGTTATCAGATATGGCCCCAATATGCACAATCGTTATCAGATATGGCCCCAATATGCACAATCGTTATCAGATATGGCCCCAATATGCACAATCGTTATCAGATATGGCCCCAATATGCACAATCGTTATCAGATATGGCCCCAATATGCACAATCGTTATCAGATATGGCCCCAATATGCACAATCGTTATCAGATATGGCCCCAATATGCACAATCGTTATCAGATATGGCCCCAATATGCACAATCGTTATCAGATATGGCCCCAATATGCACAATCGTTATCAGATATGGCCCCAATATGCACAATCGTTATCAGATATGGCCCCAATATGCACAATCGTTATCAGATATGGCCCCAATATGCACAATCGTTATCAGATATAGCCCCAATATGCACAATCGTTATCAGATATAGCCCCAATATGCACAATCGGTAGCAGATATGACCCCAATATGCACAATCGGTAGCAGATATGACCCCAATATGCACAATCGGTAGCAGATATGGCCCCAATATGCACAATCGGTATCAGATATGGCCCCAATATGCACAATCGGTAGCAGATATGGTCCCAATATGCACAATCGGTAGCAGATATGGTCCCAATATGCAGAATCGGTAGCAGATATGGTCCCAATATGCACAATCGGTAGCAGATATGGTCCCAATATGCAGAATCGGTAGCAGATATGGCCCCAATATGCACAATCGGTAGCAGATATGGCCCCAATATGCACAATCGGTAGCAGATATGACCCCAATATGCACAATCCGTAGCAGAAATGACCCCAATATGCACAATCCGTAGCAGAAATGACCCCAATATGCACAATCGGTAGCAGATATGACCCCAATATGCACAATCGGTAGCAGATATGACCCCAATATGCACAATCGGTAGCAGATATGACCCCAATATGCACAATCGGTAGCAGATATGACCCCAATATGCACAATCGGTAGCAGATATGACCCCAATATGCACAATCGGTAGCAGATATGACCCCAATATGCACAATCGGTAGCAGAAATGACCCCAATATGCACAATCGGTAGCAGAAATGACCCCAATATGCACAATCGGTAGCAGAAATGACCCCAATATGCACAATCGGTAGCAGAAATGACCCCAATATGCACAATCGGTAGCAGATATCGCCCCAATATGCACAATCCGTAGCAGATATGACCCCAATATGCACAATCCGTAGCAGATATGACCCCAATATGCACAATCCGTAGCAGATATGACCCCAATATGCACAATCCGCATCACCTGAAAAAGAAAAGAAAAACCCATTTACTCACCTACAGCCAGAAGACCTTCTTTCCCGACCTCCTGTCCCGAGTCCCGACCTCATTGTGGCGCGCAGCGCCCGCGCGCCCACGATCCTCTTCCTTCCCGACGTCACCACGAGACTTCCTGCCTGCATGCAGAGAGCAAGGCTACGGGAAAATGGCCGCCCGAAGTCTGCAGAACAGGGCTCCGGGCGGCCATCTTACCGTAGCCCTGCCTGCTGCTCCGTGCTGCCGGTGTGAACTGACTTGGCGTCTTTTAGACGCCTGAAGTCAGTTCACTCCAGGGGGTGCTTTGGGGGTGCTTGGACAATTCTAGGGGGTGCTCGAGCACCCCCAAGCACCCCCCTGGCGCCGCCCCTGGTTTGCATTGGCCTTAATGGAAATCTGATGGCAAAAAAAATGCCATCAGATCGAATTTCAATAGATTTCAAACTGAAATCTATTGGAATTCTATCCTGGTAAAAAATGTTCTAAAAACGCATCAGATAGATCATCAGATGCATTTCTTATCTATCTGCTGCCAATCTGATGAGTGTATGGGCACCTTTAGATACAATAATTTGCTGACAACAATGTGGGCGTGGTCATGGGTGGGGAAAAATAAACATGACCTTAGCAGTGGTGTAAAAGGTCTGCCAAGGAGGTTTGAGCTCTGCCACAGTGTATTCCCCAAAATACATGTAATCTGACAGCATTTCACCAAAATCCACGCAATTTGGCAGAACTTCCTCCAAAGTAAAGATAATATGGCAGTCGTTCCCCAAAATAGATGTAATCTGGCAGCAGCGGTTTCTCCAACATACACATAATTTGGCAGTGGTTCCCCAAAATATGCGTAATCTGGCAGCGGATCACCCAAAATACATATAATCTGGCAGCAGTGGTTCCCCAAAAATACACATAATCTGGAAGCAGCGGTTCCCCCAACATACACAATCTGGCAGCAGTTCCCCAAAAATACACATAATCTGGCAGCTGTTCCCCAAAATACACTTAATCTGGAAGCAGCGGTTCTCCAAAAATAGTCAATCTGGCAGCAGTTCCCCCAAAATAGGTGCCCCCAGTATAGGTAACCAGGTCTAAAGGTGTCCCCAGAATAGATAACACATCTATAGGTGTCCCCAGTTTAGATAGCCAGGGCTATAGATGTCCCCAGTATATGTAGCCAGGTCTATAGGTGCCCCCAGTATATGTAGCCAGGTCTATAGGTGTTCCTAGTATGTGTAGCAAGGTGTATAGCTGTCCCCAGTATAGCTGTGTATAGCTGTAGCCAGGTCTATAGGTGTCCCCAGTATATGTAGCCAAGTGTATGGGTGTTCCCAGTATATGTAGCCAGGCGTATAGCTGTCCCCAGTGTATGTAGCCAGGTTTATAGGTGTCCCCAGTATATGTAACCAGATGTATAGGTGTTCCCAGTATATGTAGCCAGGTGTATAGGTGTTCCCAGTATATGTAGCCAGGTCTATAGGTGTCCCTAGTATATATAGCCAGATGTATAGGTGTTCTCAGTATATGTAGAAAGGTGTATAGGTGTTCCAAGTATATGTAGCCAGATCTATAGGTGACCCCAGTATACATAGCAAGGTGTATAGCTGTCCCCAGTATATGTAACCAGGTCTATAGGTTTCCCCAGTATATGTAGCCAGGTGTACAGGTGTTCCCAGTATATGTAGCCAAGCGTATAGGTGTTCCCAGTATATGTAGCCAGGCGTATAGGTGTTCCCAGTATATGTAGCCAGGCGTATAGGTGTTCCCAGTATATGTAGCCAGGTGTATAGGTGTTCCCAGTATATGTAGCCAGGTGTATGGGTGTCCCCAGTATATGTAGCCATGTCTATAGGTGTTCCCAGTATATGTAGCCAGGTGTATAGGTAGCCAGGTCTATTGGTTTCCCCAGTATATGTAGCCAGGTGTACAGGTGTTCCCAGTATATGTAGCCAGGCATATAGGTGTTCCCAGTATATGTAGCCAGGTGTATAGGTGTTCCCAGTATATGTAGCCAGGTGTATGGGTGTCCCCAGTATATGTAGCCAGGTCTATAGGTGTTCCCAGTATATGTAGCCAGGTGTATTGGTAGCCAGGTCTTTAGGTGTCCCCAGTATATGTAGCCAGGTGTATGGGTGTTCCCAGTATATGTAGCCAGGTCTATAGGTTTCCCCAGTATATGTAGCCAGGTGTATAGGTGTTCCCAGTGTATGTAGCCAGGTATATGTGTGTCCCCAGTAAATGTAGCCTGGTGTATAGGTGTTCCCAGTATATGTAGCCAGGTGTATGGGTGTTCCCAGTATATGTAGCCAGGTCTATAGGTGTTCCCAGTATATGTAGCCAAGTCTATAGGTGTCCCCAGTACATGTAGCCAGATGTATAGGTTTTCCCAGTATATGTAGCAAGGTGTATAGGTGTCCCCAGTATATTTAGCCTGGTGTATAAGTGTCCCCAGGACAGGTAGCCAGGTCTATAGGTGTCTCCCAGGAGGGGAGAAGCGCAGTGAAGGGGAGTGGTGGGCACAGTGGTGGGGAAGGGGGGACATCCCCCCCCCCTTTCCTTACCTTGGGGCCCCCCTTACTCGCTCTCTCCTCCGGTATTTTTAAATGTCAATGGCTGGCAGCGGGAGAGGACTTACCGCTGTTCTTCCAGCCGCCAGAGGGAGCTCTGCTCTGTGTGCCGCTAGTCTGGTCTTGAGTAGACTGTCCTGTACACCTGGCTACATATACTGGGGAAACCTATAGATCGCTAGTCTGGTCTTGAGTAGACCAGACTAGCGGCGCACAGAGCAGAGCTCCCTCCGGCGGCTGGAAGAACAGCGGTAAGTCCTCTCCCGCTGCCAGCCACTGACATTTAAAAATACCGGAGGGGAGAGCAAGGAAGGGGAGCCCCAACGTAAGGAAAGGGGGGGACATCCCCCCTTCCACACCACTGTGCCCACCGCTTCCTTTCACTGCGCTCCTCCCCTCCTGCTCAAGGCGCTCTGGCAGTCGTCCCCCCCCCCCCCCGACCACAGGCCCTCGGTCCATGCCCGAGTGGTCAGTCCGCCCCTGGCTGCAACAGATCCCCGGGATCTGTTGCAGTAAGCAGACCGCACTTCTGCATAGTGCGTGATAATCCTGGGCCAGGTGGATGCACTCTCTCATATAGCCTATGGGGGAGTGCATCTGCCCCGGGCTCCAGCTGCATCACTGCGGACCATCGGAGCGGACACTATAGTGTCTGCTCCCGCTTGCCACACGTGATGGGGAAGTCAAGTGGGAATGAGGCCTTGGGGGCCTTTTATACTATATCAGTTGCAATCATTTTAACTGAAAGGACAATTGATGTGGAGTCCAGTATCCCTGTTTCCCTTTAGCCTCTTTCACACTATACGCTTAAAAACTGAAGCTTTTTCACAATGCACTGCTATAGAGAAAAAAAAAACCTGCATTACAATGCATTAAGTGTAAAAGGGCCTGAGTGTTAGGGGGTAAGTTTGGGGGAGCTTAGCTTTAGCTGTTGGGGTTGGGTTGGAAACTATAATTTTAGAGGTTGTTAGGTTAGGCATCATTAAGGGATGAGGTTAGTAGTCAGGAAGGGGTAATGTATGTTAAGGGGGAAGGTTATAGGCATTACTAAGGAGTTCAAGTTAAGAGGCGAGGAAAGGTGTAATATAAGTGGGAGGTTATGGCAGGGTACTAAGAAAAGATTCTTTACTTGTTTGGTTAAGAAAAGTCACTGGCAGGGACAGAAACACCCCAAACAGCATTGATCTGCCAGTATCTGCTGATCCATATATACCTGAGATTTATCCTTTACCAGTTCTTCGTGTTACACCATCATTACCTTTGGGTATAGAAGTTCCTTTTCATAAGATGTACAGGCTCTCTCTCTCTCTCTCTCTCTCCAGTCTAGACTTCAGAGGACTGTGTGCATGGTTCTCTCTCCTCCCTGCAGCACAGAGGTGTAGTCAGGGAAGATATGCATAAGCTCTCCCTGCAAAGCCCCTTCACTTTTTATTTTAACCCTCTGTTCCCCTCGCTAGCAGCCATCGTTCTCCATGGTCTATCATTGCCTAAGTCCCTTCTCTAGGGTAATCTGATGAATAATTCATGTGCCTGAGGCCACGTGACCCAGGTTTAGTCTGAATGATTCAGGATCTGTGCGTGCACATCCTGCCTCCACCCCCTCCCTGGCAGCCACACAGACAGGAGACATGGAGCTCTGCGCTGCCTGCACTACTTGCTGATGTCCAGGACCCGGTGAGTAGTGCATTGGGAATAATTCACTTCTGTTCTGCCTGACACCATCGTCTGCCTTCAGTCTTATCTGCGGGATCAGCTTGAGGTTTAACTCATTCGCTGTCTTTCCACTGATCCACTCACTGCTTGTCCCCTTAATGCCATCTGCCTTATCCCTTCCATTGATGCTTGTGTTACTGTACTGTAGGCAACAACCTATGGCAGAATTATGCGTGTATGTGTGTGTGGCCAACACTCTGGGAGGGTTTTTTCCATATGTATATAATACTGCTATCTTATCTGTCCCAAAGGAAGGGGACCTCCCCAGTCCCAGAGCTTCCCAGCCCCTAGCACATTCACCTTGTCCTCTCCAGCACACAAAACGAAAGTGTAATGTACCTGGGGTCATCTGGGCAGTAACCTACACTATGGATATCGCTTTCCCAGTCTTGATGAAGGAAATGCATCTGCATTGATGAGATGGGGGTCAGGTAGAGTGTAAAGAATATAAGAGCCTCGATGTCTATGAATGAGATATGTATTATGTGTTCACTGTATACTCAGCATGGTGCTAATGTATTTTGTAGGATCACTTTAATCGCATTGCCCCATATTGCTGGCAGTGGGCAGATGCGGTGAAATGAAGCCTCTTCCATGGACATGTTGTGCGATCCATAGCGTATTGGATAGAATAATTATACAAGTGTCGTGTGCTTTGCTCCTCCAGGCAATGATGAGTTATTTGTTTATTATAAGATCCACAAATGAGGAGGAGGTGGAATATGAAGCCAATATATTGTGTGTTGTCTTAACACAGCTCTGTAATGGTTATGTTCATTGTTTCCGGTCATCTAGGAGTAACAGGTGTAATTAGAAACCAAGCATAGTGTTAACACGTCTGTATCATATCCAGTCCACACAGGGGATTCGGTACCTACATGCTTAGCTGCACAATTACTGAGTGGAATGGAACCCCACCAGTATAACATGTGGTTTGCCAGGAATCAGGTTTCTACACTAAAACTGTAGTGCAGTGTGCTTTCTGCCAGAAAGGGTTAATTTTATGTGACACAACAATATACTATCTTGTATGTATATATATGAATGAATATTACCTCCATACTGTATCTGCAAAGCTCGATCAGCCCGAAGAGCTTGGCCAGTGTGATTTCAGCTGCTGTCCATGGTGCTGAATCGGCTGCTCTTCCCTGCTAGATAAGCGCTTCATACAGCTCTCTACACTGCTCTTATGTATATGCCCATTGCTGCTTTCCACCGTTAACTCCATATCTGCAAAACTCGATCAGCCCGGAGAGCTTGGCCAGTGTGATTTCAGCAGCTGTCCAAGGTGCTGAAACTGCCGAGGTGCTGAATCGGCTGCTCTTCCCAGCTAGATGGGCGCTTCATACTGCTCATATGTATATGCCCACTGCTGCTTTCCACTAAAATCACTGGAGAAGGGTGGAAAGTTTTCAGTACTTTTTTTTTATTATCACAAGCATCTTTTCTTTACATGTATATAATTGAACTGCAGGTTATATAGTGCTTTCATATGTAGAGCATTCCTGTGTGGCTTAGCTGTTATTGAAATTTATTTTAGCAATACATCTGGTGACAGTCTATTATTATTTCCATAAGACTATATCTAAAACTGTACATGTCTCAGAAGGGCTAATATTGCATACATTCACATGAGGAATTCTGTAACATATAGTACTCTATATGAGGGAGAGGTCTTGCATTTGCTCCATGTGTGGTATGATGAAGTATAATTATTCTCCAGCCACGACAGTGTTAAGTGCAGAAAATGGAACTGAGCACAAAGGGGTGTGGCTTAGAGGCGATGGAACTATGTCACATTAATGTAATGTCGCTTGCCAGAACAGCTGTGGTTGAGGTGTGCATCGGTGCCTGTATGACTGAAGTGCTTTAAATGACTTCATTCATTAGCCTGTGACAGCCTGGGTTATTGCAATTCCGGGATGACGGACCTAGTACTAGCATTTTCATATGATGTTTACCAGGACAAGAGAATAGGGCTTCATGTGTGAGCGTCATGTGAGGAAGTTCTTTTTCAGTTTCCCATAGAGTACACTCTGATGCTGCCTTTCATGTTTATGATTGAGAGCAGGGCAGTTTTCTGCTACAAGAATGCAGAAACTGGCAAAGCTTTCATACAGTCATACTTCTAATGTGATGGCCAAACCAAATTTACTTCATATCAGGGTGGAGAATTTGCTGCTTAGTGAATAAGAGGAAAACATTGGCTGGCCCATGACATAAAAATCTCTACAGAACACATTTTAGTAAAAAAAAAGTTAAAGCAAAATATTAACATATTTAAGCTACATAATCACAATCAATGTTTATTCTTTTGAATGTCTCTTTGTTCATACAGAAAACACGTTTATTATTTTTGCTAACTGTCCCTTGGAGGGGCTCACAATCTAATCCCTATTATTGTCATATGTCATAAGTATACAGTAGGTATCCCCTGATGCCACTGATCTCTAATAACTGACCTCTGTTCCTCTATTGTAGTCCCCACAGCTGCCTCTCACTCATCCTCTCTGCTCTGTGGAACAGAAATGTCATATGTGCATTAATGATCTTGTGTGTGTTAAAGTGTGTGAGTGTGTGAGTGTGAGGGGGAGGGGGGGGGGGTGTTTGAGGGATTCATGACAAGAAAAGATCTGTTAATATATTCTAATAGGGAATACAGTTAAAATGCCACTTCAACCCTTTAATATACTGTATATCCCAGTGGGGCAGGACTTTGAGGGACAGTTGTACAGCCATAGGATTATTGCTTGATATCATTGTTACAGGCTAGGAGGATTGTGCCACAACCTTCATCTGTTTGTATGACTTTAGATGAAAAGTTGCTATAGCAACAAATTATGTTTTTCTTGCAATACATGGAAAACTGAAACAAGAATGTTCTCTACCACATCAATATTTAAAGCCTTCATTTTTTTGTTATTAGGCTACTACCACCTCCCGCCCTCCCTTTAGTCATGTAAAGGTAGTAGAACTGTAGAGAAAATGCCCCTAAATAGTTTTATTCAGTTTTGGTCACGTGACTCCTGCTGGAGCTACAAATCTCCCAAAAGACAGCAAGGGACAATGTGGGCTGCAGGAGGACTCAGAGCAACCTATTTTATTTAATTTATTTAGTACAGTAGAGTCTCAGTTATCTAGCATCGACAGGGATGAGCTGATGCTGGATAAGTGTGCTTTCTGGATGCTTGAGACTCAATGTTAAAATAGGCCTATCTAATACAGTACTATACCCCACTCTATATTCATACCACGAACTCTTTATTAAATGTTAAAGGACAAATGAAGCAAGAGGGATATGGAGGCTGCCATATAGATTTCTTTTTAAAGCAAATCTTAAGCGAAAATATATTATGAGATAATTAGTTGTATGTGTAGTACAAATAGATCAGCAGGATGCCAGGCAATTGATATTGTTTAAAAAGAAATAAATATGGTAGCTTATATACCTCTCACTTCGGGCGTCCTTTAAAATACAGTAATCAAAAATATATTAACCCGAGGGGAACCATGGAACACAGTCTTTAAGCACAGCAGAGCCCACAAACAACCTTAGAAATTGACCTTAACCACTGTGAGTACTGCTGGCGATTTTTGCTGGTTGGTTGAGGCTCATGGTTAATTAAAGAGAAACTGTATCCAAGGATTGAACTTCATCCCAATCAGTAGCTGATACCCCCTTTCCCACGAGAAATCTTTACCTTTTCTCAAACGGATCATCAGGGGGCTCTGTATGGCTGATATTGTGGTGAAACCCCCTTCCACAGTGTGATGTCAGGACCATGGTGCTGACATCACACTGTGGGACTGGAGCCTTGTTGCATTGTGGGAAATAACAGCTGTTTCCAGCTGCCAAAAAAGCAAGCAACTACTACTTACACTGACATCACCTACCAGCAGTAAAAATGTTGCCACGTGATAAATGTCAGAATATAAATCAAGGAGAGGAAATATTTTACAATAGGAAAACACACACTAAATCATTTATACATTATTATTGTAAAAATTATGCACTTTTGTTCATCACGTTATTTTCACTGGCGTTCCTCTTTAAGTTTTGTATAACAGGGACTTCACTGTATTTATACAGTGCTGACCTGTTTCATGCAGTGATTTACACAGTATTTAGTGTTTGCCCCCTCCCTTCTGTGTAAACAGAGTTACAGTATATCAGTGATATTGAAGGGAATAAATGAAAAGTTCAGTTTAAAGCAACCCACACATTAATAGATTGCCACCCAATGTGGCAAAACGATTGTTCTCTATCTGATCAGAGAGGGATCAATTCCTACCGCACCCTGCATGTTGATTTTCAATAGATTTTATTATGGAATCTATTTTAAAATTGATCAAATAGCAGCCTTTGCCTTGTTAGATTCAGTGAAATACTATGAACTGCCACTCCTGCCCCTGCCCCGATTGATGGAAATTTACCATCCTCCCGATTGATAACTTAGATCAATTTTAAGTAAAAATCAATCAAAATTATGAGTGATAGGACATGTTGGGGCATATGTTTCTGGCAGATTCTGCCACAGTGATTGAATCTGCTGGGAATCTAACTGAAATAAACGATAAACGTGTAGTTACCTTAAGAGTGGTTATATACTTATTGATTTGCCTGTTTCATTTTCAGCAGATTTTATTCACTCTGGTCAAATCTGCCAGAAATCTTTGGCCCTAACTGATCGAATTTCAATTAACTCCGACCTAAAACCAGTCGGCAGTATTGATGGTTAAATTTCAGTCAGTCGGTTGTGGTGCGGGAGTGGTCACTTATTGATGGGCCATAATCTTGCTCACTGCTTTTTGATTGATTTTCAATATATTTCCTGCTGAATTCAATTGAATATCAATATGCTGTGTGTGATAGCAATCAATCACAATCCAATGAGATTCTGATTGTTCAATTTGCCACATGGGGTAATAATCTGTGAGTTTATGGCCATCTTAAAAAAAAAAAATGAGTGTCAGATTCAGGAAATGTCTTTTTCAGGAATTTCAGCTTGTAAGCCCCCCTGAGTGACATACAGACAACATACTCCAGAGGTGTAGCTTTGGGGGGAAGGGGAGACATATGCCCCTGGGGGCAGCACTGTGAGGGTGCACAGCATGGCCATTGCAACTCCATGTGCATGAGAGGAGGCTCGCTGGCTGCACGAAGTGCCCCCACTTCTCTCCCTCCCTCTGCAGAGGAGTGCAGAAGTGTTAGCAAAAAAGCAGGGCACATCTGGCTATCTAAAGGGGGGGACATTTGGCTATTTATAGGGGGGCACACTTGGCTATTTAAATGGGGGTAGTGGGGCACATAGGGCTATTTAAACAGCATTTGTACATTTGACTCCACCAATGAACACAACCACATTCTGATGTGTGGCCACGCCCATTTTGTCCAGAGGGGGGAGCTAAAACTGTCTAGATACGCCTTTGACTCTCTCTGCAGCTCCAGCCAGCTAGGTTAAATGGCAAAGTGCAATAATCCAAGAATGTTATTTAGCTATGAAGAATATGGCAGAGATTATTAGAAGATCAAGGAAAGGGAAGTTTATTTCATGTTTGCTTCAAAGAGACCCCAAGATGGCAGAAAATAAAAATATATATATACGTACCTAAGAAGAAGGAAGCCTCTGGATTCTCCAGACCATCACCCCTGCCTAGGACCTTCTTCATGATCCAGACTGTGGTCCTTTTAATGCACAGGCATGCCCGAACTGCTCCTTCACAAGTAAGGCTGCGCCTGCGCAGTAGCATGGAGCTGTTTGTGAATGAGCGGCTTTGGCTTGATGCGCAGGCATAGCTGTACTCATGCAGGAGCAGTAGGGCTGTGCTAATGCATGTAGAGGACCACTGTCTCGATCACATACTCGACAAGCTATTGCTGGATATGTACTGGGGGTCCACACACGACAACGGTGGGGGCCAGGAGGACAGGGAAAGCGTCTCTAGGACCAGAGGCTTTCCTCTTTTTAGGTATCTATTTTTTTTTATTCATCTCCGTTACACTTTAAAGAAACAGGATATTGAAAGAGAGACAAAGAGCTTGAAATGTCTGGGAATTCCCTGCATATTATGAGATGCATAAAATGAACACAGGGTTATTTTACTGTTTATAACACATCATCTGACCGGAATTATTAACCTGCTCTTTACTGTGCTTACTTATGTGCATTTGAGACCACGGAATATTATGGACATTCATTCTGCTAGCAGATCTGCTTCAGTGCTTGACCTGTAAACTCCATGGCTGAAAGGTCAATGTATGATTTCCACGTGGGCAAGCATTCTCCAGCCAGAAGCCACATGTGAAATGTATAGATACCAGGAACATCAGTCATACAGAACTGAGGCTTTTCCATGAGTTCTCCCTGAGGGTGTTGGGGGAATGGAGTGTTCTCTTCTAGTGTTTGTGAGGGTTTCCTCTGGGTGCTTCCATGTGCTAATATTGGCAACTTAATTGGCTCTTGACTAAAATAGCTGCAATGTTCCAATGGGGCAGACACTAGAAAACAATAGAGTAGATGTCTCTAAGTTTGTAAAATAAAAATAAAAATAACTTCATAAATATATTTTGTCTGTATAAAAGGTGGTAATACAAATGATACATACATACATACAATAACATTGACTTATGTGGCAACAGGGGATGTAGTGGTAGCAACTGCACTGGGGCCCCAGGGACAGAGGAACTACATTAGCTTTTCTATGCGCACCTTGTCATTAACACACCCCAGGGTACACACCTCCCTCACACAGCAGATATACTTGGAAGGCTGATTTTGGTCGTTATCATGCAGTGCCCACTAAAAAATTCAAACTGAAGCCCATGGCTCCGTAGCTACTCTAATATAAATAAAGCTTGGTGTAATTTGCCTTCTTAAAACAGAAGGAAATTTGCAATAATTCAGTTATAAGTGAACATTTGTGGTTACCCACAATGCACTACGACTGAATATGCAAATTATCCCTTTTCGCCCTTGTTAAGCCAAGCAAGCATCCAGAACCGCTGGTGTATAGCAAGTCTATAGCTTTAAGTTTTACACAGCCATATCAACCCCACATGTAGACAGCCTGTTTCAGACTTTTGGTCTACATGTGGGGTTGATATGGCTGTGTAAAACTTATAGCTATAGGCTTGCTATACACCAGCGGTTCTGGATGCTTGCTTGGCTTAACCAGGGCGAAAAGGGAAAATTTGCATATTCAGTGGTAGTGCATTGTGGGTAACCACAAATGTTCACTTATAACTGAATTATTGCAAATTTCCTTCTGTTTTAAGAAGGCAAATTACACCAAGCTTTGCTTTTTTAGTAGGAGGGCTTTTTGGTTCCTTTTATACCCCTATACATTCCTAGTGGTTTGGGTCACCCTGAGCTGCTTGATTATTCTCCAATATAAATAAAGGATGGATAATGCATAAATATCTTGTGAATTATATTCCCTCTTTAGCATGTATATAATCTCTATTTAAAGCACACCTGAAGTGAGAGGCATGTAACGGTGGTCTTATTTGTTTCCTTTTAAACAATACCAGTTGCCTGGCAGTCCTGCTGATCTCTTTGGCTACAGTGGTATCATAATCACACACTTGAAACAAGCATGCAGCTAATCTCGTCAGACTTCAGTCAAAGCACCTGATATGCTGCATGCTTGTTCAGGGTCTATGGCTAAAAGGATTACAGGCAGAGGATCAGCAGGACTGCCAGGCAATTTGGATTGTTTAAAAGGAAATAAATATATCAGCCTCCATATTCCTCTTACATCAGGCGTGCTGTAAAGTGAACCCGAGGTGAGAGTGACGTAGAGACTGCCATCATTATTTGCTTTTAAACAATACCAGTTGCCAGGCTGTCCTGCTGATCCTGTGTCTCTTCTTTCAGCCATAGACCCTGAACAAGCATGTGCAGATCTTGACAGTTCTGACAATATTGTCAGAAACACTGGATTAGCTGCATGCTTGTTTGTGGTGTTATTCAGACACTACTGCAGCCAAATAGATCAGCAGGGCTGCCAGGCAACTGGTATTGTTTAAAAATAAATAAATATGGTGGCCTCCATATCACTCTCACCTCAGGCTCACTTTTATTATAAATGAACCTAATTCTGATAAAAGTAAAGTATATTTGGTTATGAAGATGTAATATTATTATCCTAATTATAAGACGCCCATTGTTGTGACTTGTATTTTATAGACAAGTTCTGCTAGTTAGTACATTACAGTGAATGTTTTTGAACAAAAAGAGCATGCATATACGGCAGAATGAATTGTGTTGTGTCCAAAGTAGCTGAAAATTATAATAAACACAAAACAAAAACTCAGATAGATGGTGTGATATGGTACATAACCCCAATTTATATGCTGCAACAGAAATCAATAGAACATGAACAAATTGCATTCCTGACTAGTCTGTGCTCTTGCAAGGCTTATACCAATCTCATTTTCACAAATTGTTTGTAAATTGCTGCTAACAGAAGCTATATCACTGTTTCCTATTCACCCAACAACTTTATTTCTGCAGTTTATTTGCCCGCATGTCATTTTTCTGTTGAGAAAACATGTTTTTGTTAACTGTAATGTACGTAAATCAACTTCTTATAATACTAATTTGATAATGTTTCAACCATGCAAATGGCCTCAACTGCTGGTCTACATGAACCTCAAACTTTTAAATGTTTATTTTTATCCTTAATATAGAAATATCTTGTTTTATAAATTTTTAAAGTGTTTTATAAAGTTCTCTGGTGGAGTGACCATGCAACCCCAATAAAATATGTAAAGAAAAATATTAAAAGCATAACTCTTTTGGTGACACACTTAGGAAAGGTTGGAAAAATATTAAAACATTACTCTCTTGTTGACACACTTAGTGAAGGAAAGTGCTGAACTTTTGCTCACCTTCCTAATTTACCACCAGCATGTTATCCCTAAGTAACACCAATGGCAGAATATTCTCAACAGTGTTTCTGATATTCCCACGTCCATATATAAAGTCACAGGCTAAAAGGCATTATTTGAAAAAGATCTGCGGTGATGAGCAGTGAGCTTCCACTGTATATAGGTGGATTGTTTGCATGTTCATATTAAAGGTAAGGGCTCTACTTCTTTTCTTCTTGTTTCTTCTGTAATTTTCTTACTGCCGTTTCCCATGAAGTGGCTGGTCCTGTATTACTACTTTGGTCCCAGCCACAACTCTCACATTACAGTACCCTCAAATAATCCCCTTCCCCTCATGTACTGTGGATTGGTACAAACAACCAGGGGGAAATGTCCAGCAACATGGTGCAGCAGCACTTGGCTGGGGACCATTGTGCCTACAGTGTCAGACAATGAAGGCAGCATCACCTTGTCATAGAGGTGGATGATGACTACACTTGTTGGGGGGAGGAGATGATGACTTAATTTGTTATGGAGGAGGGGGGGGGGGTGAGATGTTTACACTTTTTATAGGGAATGCGTTGATGGCTACACCCAACAAAAGGGGAGGGACATGATGGCTACACTTGTTGTGGTTGTGCATCTCCCAGTGTGTGGAGTCAAGATCTTGTCTACAAATACGTTTTTGGTCAGTGTGGGTTTCTGGCATATTAAAAGCAGAGCATCTGAAATCACCAAACCAAAGATCTTCTGTTTCCTTTCCCAAAAGCTGGCAGCATTGCAAACCCAGGAAAGGGTGTTTCCGCCATGTCTCTGACCACAGACAGCAATAATGTCCAGTAAAACTTCTAACTTTATTTGGTAATGTGCAAAACTTTAGTTGGGCTTAAAGAGATAGCTATTGATTCATTGCTATAAACTAATCCACATTCACACATTCCACTCTATGACTGCCCTTTGCTCTGCCTTATTTAGCAGTCAGATTGTGTTCTTTTTAGGTAAACAATCATATGCTGCTTTTATTAGTTGCGGCTGAAAGGCAAACATCTACACCTGTAGTTTTATCATCTCTTCCTGGATTCTACAGCCATGTTAGTTGAGCCTGAATTGAGTCAGTGCTGTTCTTTTATCAGTAATTACAATATCCTGGATGCAGAACATGCAGAGTGACTAATGGCTTCATTGCTGGCAGATGGTTGGGGAACAATGGATGATCTGAGCCTCTTCCTTTGTCTAGTATTGTCTACATAGCCAAATCTATCCTTCGGGTATTGATTTTTGTTTACATCTCTGAATGGGCAAATAGTAGCTCTGTAGTGCTTACTTTTAGAGTGGAAATTCTGTTCATCTTTGGGACACTTCTTAATTTAGCATGTTATAATGCAGCAGTGCTTTCCCAAAAGCCTTCTAATTCAGTTGCAATAAATTAACTATGGAGGCTGTCATCTCATGTAAACAAGTTATATCCCACTCCAGTGAAGTGTCTTGCATATGTCTTTCTAAATGAGCCAATCAAAGGAATACGGGAACCTTTATAGATCTCCCTGTGTGACTATTGGTAAAACCATTTGTGTCATGAATAATGCAGCTTGGTTCAGCATGTGTTGTTGGCTGTATAGTTACAAGAGAGATGTCTGGAGAAGGCAGAACATAGCCATTTGTATAGAAAGTATAGTAAGTGTCCATGTTGATGTGAAAGGCCTCATATTCCTGCTCGCTGTGTGACCATGCAGAGGAATAAACTTCTGAGCATTGCCATTCATCTAAAATAAAACTACACTTCCATTAACCCTTTCAGCTGGATAACCAGTTAGAGAGTGTACTGGTTAAGGCTGTTGCCTTTGGTGAAGGGTTTGAGCCTTTGACAAAGGTTTGTATCCCGGCACAAGCCTGTATGTAAAAACAGTAAGGAATCTTTGGGCATGGTTCCCTAATGAACCTGGTCACCTATGGAGCACGCCCTAAGTGGCTGCAGCCCTGAAGCACTTTGAGTCCACCAGCAGAAAGTGCAGTATAAATGCTATTTGTCTTCCCAAGCGATTTTAGCAAGAACCCACGTCGGCCCCAGTAGAGTGGTGGGTATTTGGCCATGCCTTTACCTCCTTGCACTAGAGTGAGGAGGCGACTTGGCATTAGCTCCACCCCATTGCTAGCATGGCAGCGTAATTATGCTATTGCTTGGACTCAAGATGGCCACACACCTTACAATTTTTTAAATATCTGTTCAATTTAAGATTTGCAATACATTTTTCTGACTGATTGTAACATTTCAAAAATATGACCAATGTACTACACATATATGTTCAATTTTCTCCCCAATTATGATAAAAATGATTGGAAACTCTGAGAAAATTGCTAGGGTGTGGATATTAATAAACTGATAATCTAACACACACCATACAATATTTAGAAAATGTAAGAAACATTTCCAGCATTCCGGATCGATATAAATTGCAAAAAACTGGAAATCCGATCGTATTTTTCAGTTGAATTAAATAAAAAGCTTTTTGATTTTTTCGGTAGATCAGATCATATTTATCGAATTGGCGTAAAATCTGATCATTTTTTTGTATCGTGTGTGGCCACCTTTAGTCTGACACTTTGATCTAAAGAGGCTGATACTGTCCCGGATTTTATCTGGCGGCAGTCATATTTTCCTATATCGGACTATGTTCGACATTGACAAAATGCCCATGTCAGAAGTAGTGCAACATAGAATTGGAAATGGCTCATAAATAAAAGTTACCTTAAACGTATATGGGTGCTGCAAAACTATTTTTGCAATTTAATGTTTTTGAAATAATCTATCTTTCAACTCTCAGCAGGTAAGAATTTCCAAAACTGACAGTAAGGGCTCTTTCATACTAGGAGCTGATCTGAGTGTTTTGACAGATCGCTCCTAGTTTGCGTTTCATGTTAACTTTCATATTAGATAAAGCATCCCAGAGCTTTACTTTACAGACGTGTCTGGGAGCTTCGTAACATCCAGCTGCAGCGTTTTCCTATCAGGTAAATTAGAACTACTGCCGCTAATCAGCATCCCACCGCAACTTCCCGACGTCACGCCACAGGCCAATAACGTGTGCAGGAAATCGGCTCCTGCACGCGTTTGTTATTGTGAAAGAACCCTAAGTGCAATAGTCTTATTTATTTCAGTCTTAGCAGCAGCACTCTGTTTTCTGTTAGGACGGGGTACAGTTGCTGTGAGCCTAAACAGAGACTCTAACCTTGATGCAGACGCAGTTAGCTGCACAAGGCAAGAAGCTTTGTTAGTTGATATGAAGCAAAGCTCAACTGAAAATAAGCTTATGAGATAATCAGTTGTAATTGTATTACTAATAAAAATTTCTGTATTCCTGTAAAAATGCAAGAATAGCTGTTTTCAGCCATTCCTTGTTATCAGCAGTGTTTGTTCAGCCAAACAGAATTATTGTGGCATTTATTTACATTTTAGGAGATCCTGACTGAATTTGACTTGCTTTTTGACTACCTCAAAAGTACTTTTTTAACTGTTACAATGTAAATCATAAAAAGGGACCTCAGACAAGTTATTAGTAGCGCTAGTACTATATGTACCTATGTTTATCTCATCATGTTGCATGTTAGTTTAGTATGCTTTAGGGGTTAATGTTAAGTGTAGGTAGGGGAGGGGAAAGGTGAGACTAAGATAAGGGTAAGCAATTGTAGAATATTAGTAGCATTACTGATGTTATACTAATGGGTACAGTAGAATATTTGTAACTTTACCGATAGTGTAATATCAAATAGATCTTACGCTTATTGTAACATGCACTGCTTTAAAAAGTACGTTTGTGTTTCTGTTTGTGACCCATAATAAGGTCAGGAAGAGCTAGTGTGTTAGCAGGTTTCACTGTTAGACGGTAGCTTCACTCTAATGTCAGATGCACGTAAGTCTGTGATGTATATGGGACAAATGGCGACAATTTGTGTCTGTGCAGAAATCTAACAACAGAAAGCGAGAAAGAGAGTTCATGAGTCAAGGTTATTATGTGTCTTAACACCAAGTTTTGTCTTTATGCACTGGCCAGCTGTGCCATAAATTTCAGCTCGACAAAGCAGGTTTTTTTGTAACTGGGTCAGTGTGGTACTTTATCTCTGTCAAAGAGTGTGTGACCACTATTCATCTCTACCAGTGCAACCACCCCATCCTCCTCCTCTGAAGCATACAGTATGTGCTGTAAATGTTATGCTTTACAGAGGTTGGAAGAAACAAAAACAGTGTAAGTAACAATGCATAAGATAATGGTCTGTGGCACAGCTCCTTTTCATGTTGCATATACAGTTCAGTTAGAATAAGGAATCCCACTACACCAAAGGATGAATAAAGGTCCAATCTTCATTGCAGTATCTGTGGACATTCAGCACAACAGCTCAAACATATTGGAGAAAGCATGGCTCCTTAATTTATTTAAGTATTTATATGGCGCCGACATATTACGCAGCGCTGTACAGAGTATATTGTCTTGTCACTAACTGTCCCTCAGAGGGCCTCACAATCTAGTCCCTACCATAGTCATGTGTATGTATCGTGTAGTGCATGTATGGTCTAGGGCCAATTACTTTTGGGGGGGGGGGGAAGCCAATTAACTTATCTGTATGTTTTTGGGATGTGGGAGGAAACCGGAGTGCCAGGAGGAAACCCACACAGACACGGGGAGAACATACAAACTCCTTGCAGATGTTAATAATAGGTATATCCCACTGTGTTCCTGTCACCAAATTGACACCCGAGGTAAAAATAAACTAATGAAATAAACAATTGAATCTATCCTCTTCGTCCTAAAAAATGACTTTTTAAGATATTCCAGTTTTATTTTATATTTACTTTTTAAGTTTTTACTGTTTTATTGTTTTTGCTCAAGGACACATTCATTGAAGTATGCCAGAGCTAAAATCTATGAACTATTGTCCCTTATTATCTCTTTCCTGCTCTCAGAAGCCATTTTCTGCTAGGAAAGTGTTTCATAGTTTTCATTTCTTATCAGTGAGGGTCACACTGTAGACTGACGAAGTCCTGACTCAGACAGGAACTGCCACTTACATACCTGATGTTTAACTCTTTCAGGCAGAGAAAGAAAAAGAGGAACACAGCATAGTTATCTGTGTGCTAGGCGCTGTACATACATACAGTATGTCTAACTCATCATGTCACATGTCACCTTGGGTATCCTTTAAAGTGTACCTGAGATGTTCCAATATAGGGATTTTATACTCACCCTGGGCTTCCTCCAGCCCCATAAGCACGGGTGCGTCCCTCGCCATCCTCCCAAGTACATCAGTTCCACCACTATCAGTCCCGGTAATCCTGCTCAGTCGCGCAGTCGGCTCTTCTGCGCATGTCCCTGTGTGTGCAGAAGAGCCGACTGGCACGACTGAGCAGGATTACCACGACTTATACCACGCGAACGGAGGTACTCAGGGGGACAGCGAGGGTTGCCATGGGTCTGGAGAAAGCCACGGGTGAGTATAACATTTTTATATTGGGACATCTCAAGTTTACTTTAAGCATATATATTTTAAAGATAAATCACTTTGGCAGGTTCAGCATCTACTATATTGTCTTAGTTTCACTTAAATACAGGATTTTTCATGATATGCAAATTGTATTTTGGATTTACTTACATTTTGCACAGCATCACAAGTTTTATGGAAATAGTGTTGGATAATTTTCTTTTTAAATGTTAGTATGAGTTGCTTTTGTTTCATGAACATGAGAAAGGATCTTTTCCATACATATTCATATATTATTTTACCGTTTCTTGTAAGTGAATTGTCTGCTAGGTATTTATCTCTCTCTCTCATTATTTGTTGACACCAAACATACAAGGCATATTTACTATGAATATAAATAGTACCTATGCACAAAGAGCACATGATGGGAGGGAATTTACAAATGTGCTTAGAGGCACAACATGACAGTTTGCAGTCAGTTTTTACTGATATTGTTCAATGGACAGCATCAGAAAGAGCTGCTATTGCCATCTGAATACAACCACTGTACCTGTTATTTACTTTTGCGACTATTGATGTGCCTGGGGCAGTGGGGCAGGAGCTATATTCAGCAGCTGACAGACTTTATGGCTGACTTCTTTCTCATGTCATTATACACATTAGACAGGGCAGGGTTTCCTTGTTGGATTGCTCTATATCAGGACTATTGGATACCACCATGAATACTAAAGCCTGGTACACATCTTTTACTTTGGCTAATCACTGACCAAGATTACCACTTCCATATAGTATGAGAATTTACCTACACAATCTGTTCCTAGTATTCAATATCCGAGGAGGGTTTTGTGTGTGTCTGTGTGTGTTGGGGTTGGGGTTGTTGTGTGTATGTACAGCCCCATTTCTATATAGAACTAAATTGTGTTCCTTTTTTTCTTCCTCTAACTGTAATGGTTAAGAATCCTGGACAGTAAGTGACACTTTCCCTCCAGTCGGACTTAAGTAGGACTGTAACCCAACAATCACTGATAACTTACACTGTTCATAAAAGTCTTCCTTGGTGGAGAAACACACTGTGAGCAGGAAATAGTTCTAGACTGTTTCGTTTTATTTTTTTTGTTTGGGTTTTTTATCTTTTCAACACAAAATTAGACAATTAGAAAATTACAGGATTCAAGGAAAGTCCTATTTAGGATTAGGAGTATAGATACAATTGTTTATATATGAAAGCGGTCTAACACCCAGCATTTCAACTTTGCTTTAAAAGTGTGCTTACAGCTTAGAAACTATTATGCCAGATTTTTTTTTTAAGCAGAAATTTACTGAATGGGTTAAACATGACATTTTAGTGTTGCATTTTGCTAGAAATCCGCATCCGTGCTGAGGTTTAGATACACATGTATCATGTTTGGAATGCAAATAAACCTTTGAAAAGCCTGTCTGGGAAGCCCTCTGTGCTCTCTCAGAGAGGCTTTTGTTTATTTACATTCCAAACATGATACATTTGTATCTAAACTTCAGCATGCGGATTTCTAGCTAAATGCAACATTAAAATGTCATGTTTAACCCATTAGGTGAATTTCTGCTTAAAAAATCTGGCATAATAGTTTCTAAGCTGTAAGCAATCTTTTAAAGCAAAGTTGAAATGCTGGGTGTTAGATCACTTTAAGTTTAATTTCACTACAGATTTGCTTTAAAGGACAACCGAGGTGACATGTGACATGATGAGATAGACGTGTGTATGTACAGTGCCAAGCACACAAATAGCTAGGCTGTGTACCGTTTTTTTCTTTCTCTGCTTGAAAGAGTTAAAAATCAGGTATGCAAGTGACAGTTTCTGTCTGGGTGGGGACCGGGTCTGACATAACCCTCAGTGATTAGGAATTACAGCCATATAACACTTTCCTGGCAGTAAATGGCTTCTGAGAGCAGGAAAGAGATAAAAAGTCTCAATAGTTCACAGATTTTAGCTCTGGCATACTTCAATGAATGTGTCACTGAGAAGAGGCCATGAAATGGAAAAAATTAAAAAGTAGATTTAAATATAAAATAAAACCGTGGGATACCTTAAAAAGTCATTTTTAGAAGGAGGAGGATAGATACAATTATTTAGCTCATTAGTTAATTTTCACCTAGGATGTCCTTTAAGCCATTTATTAAAGGGGCACTACAGCGAAAAACTGTAAAATTTAAAATATGTGCAAACATTTACAAATAAGAAATACATTTTTTTCCAGAGTCAAATGAGCTATAAATTCCTTTTCTCCTATGTTTCTGTCACTTACAGTAGGTAGTAGAAATATGACAGAAATGACAGGTTTTGGGCTAGTCCATCTCTTTATAAGGGATTCTCGGGGATATATTATTTTCAAAAGCACTTGGTGAATGGCAGTTGCTCTGTCCAACTGCCAAAAAACTGTGTAGTGAGCAGGGAAGCTGGCCAGCATCATTGTTTAAATCCTTTTTCGGGAATATCTTTATAAAGAATAAAAGCCTTGCTGAGAATCCCCAATGAAGAGATGGACTAGTCCAAAACCTGTCACTTCTGTCAGATTTCTACTGCCTACTGTAAGTGACAGCAACATAGGAGAAAAGTAATTTATGGCTCATTTTACTCTGGAAAAAAGTACTTCTTATTTGTATATGTTAGCACATTTTTTACATTTTACAGTTTTTCACTGTAGTGCCCCTTCAAGTCATGCATGAGAGTCTGCTGAAAAACTGTCACAAATAGGCATGGTCAACGAAAGCAAATAATTGTGAGCTTACACAATATTATGCAAATTGTGTATGCAAATGTATGTAGCTTGAAAATAAATTTACATACTTATTTCTTTCTATACTAGCATATTTGATAGTATTACCATAGGAGTATAGGTATGTTGTTTCTGCTCAGCGTAATCTGTCAAATTCATCAGAAAACATGCAGAAAACCAATTACGGCTCTTCAGTGAGCATGTGCCTTTTTGGGCTTCTTGACATAAACTAATTTACCTAATTGAATATAGCATGTGGTTTCTTGTTCTTGCAAGTTATAGCTGGCTAGAGACACATAACACATTGCCTGTTATACTGGACATAAAATGGAGCTCATTCTAACAGTAAACTGCACACACAATATACCAGGGTACATAAATCCTGTAACCACCCAGCCAGCAGCAGTAAATGATGAGACCCTCACTTATGAATAATAATGATTCTGTTGTATTTGGCCTTCATTATTCTGCTCAAAATGATAAAAGGTCTCATTGATGTTATTTTGGTTCAAGATATGAAATCAATTATCTTTAATTAGCACCTCTGCTATATTTTCCATATGACTTTATGCAGTAAGAATTTATAGTGTTTCCACTTCTCAGATTAGGGAAAGTTTATGTTTTTTTTTCTACATTTAGAAAATGCAAATAATGTGCATGAAGCCTTAGGGCTTATTCACCATGGGACGTTGTGTTGTAGTGCAACATTAAAGTCACAACGCAGCATTACAATGCAACGCAAAAAAAAGGTGGTAACGCACATTAACCACTTGAGGACCTAGGGCTTTCTACCCCTTAAAGAGAATCTGTACTCTAATATTCTTACAATAAAAAGCATACCATTCTATTCATTATTTTCTCCTGTGCCCCTCTGTGCTGTTTCTGCCACTCTCTGCTGCAATCCTGGCTTGTAATTAACAGTTTTAGGCAGTGTTTACAAACAAACTAACCAGCTTCTAATAGGCTCAGCTAAGCATAGTGTATGAGTCATTCAGAGTATGCAGAGGGCCTGCAGAGGGTGTGTATCGCTTCTACCAATCACAAGCAGCCCTGCACATTCCACACAATCAAGCTTTCGCCCGACAAACAGGACAGAGGAAAGATACATTGATTTATTACAGAGACAGTGCAGTTAGGAAAGACTGCAGTAAGCCAGAGCAGATTAGAACAGGCATAGGAACTTATAGGATAGAAGAACTAAGGCTGAAAAAATTGTTACAGAGTCTCTTTAAGGACCGGCCACTTTTTTTCCATTCAGACCACTGCAGCTTTCACGGTTTATTGCTCGCTCATACAACCTACCACCTAAATGAATTTTGGCTCCTTTTCTTGTCACTAATAAAGCTTTCTTTTGGTGCTATTTGATTGCTCCTGCGATTTTTAGTTTTTATTATATTCATCAAAAAAGACATGAATTTTGGCAAAAAAAATGATTTTTTTAACTTTCTGTGCTGACATTTTTCAAATAAAGTAAAATTTCTCTATACATGCAGCGCGAAAAATGTGGACAAACATGTTTTTGATTAAAAAAACCCATTCAGTGTATATTTATTGGTTTGGGTAAAAGTTATAGCGTTAACAAACTATGGTGCAAAAAGTGAATTTTCCCATTTTCAAGCATCTATGACTTTTCTGACCCCCTGTCATGTTTCATGAGGGGCTAGAATTCCAGGATAGTATAAATACCCCCCAAATGACCCCATTTTGGAAAGAAGACATCCCAAAGTATTCACTGAGAGGCATAGTGAGTTCATAGAAGATATTATTTTTTGTCACAAGTAAGCGGAAAATGACACTTTGTGAAAAAAAAAAAAAAGTTTCCATTTCTTCTAACTTGCGACAAAAAAAAATGAAATCTGCCACGGACTCACCATGCCCCTCTCTGAATACCTTGAAGGGTCTACTTTCCAAAATGGGGTCATTTGTGGGGTGTGTTTACTGTCCTGACATTTTGGGGGGTGCTAAATTGTAAGCACCCCTGTAAAGCCTAAAGGTGCTCATTGGACTTTGGACCCCTTAGCGCAGTTAGGCTGCAAAAAAGTGCCACACATGTGGTATTGCCGTACTCAGGAGAAGTAGTATAATGTGTTTTGGGGTGTATTTTTACACATACCCATGCTGGGTGGGAGAAATATCTCTGTAAATGACAATTTGTTAATTTTTTTACACACAATTGTCCATTTACAGAGATCTTTCTCCCACTCAGCATGGGTATGTGTAAAAATACACCCCAAAACACATTATACTACTTCTCCTGAGTACGGCGATACCACATGTGTGGCACTTTTTTGCACCCTAACTGCGCTAAAGGGCCCAAAGTCCAATGAGTACCTTTAGGATTTCACAGGTCATTTTGAGAAATTTCGTTTCAAGACTACTCCTCACGGTTTAGGGCCCCTAAAATGCCAGGGCAGTATAGGAACCCCACAAATGACCCCATTTTAGAAAGAAGACACCCCAAGGTATTCCGTTAGGAGTATGGTGAGTTCATAGAAGATTTTATTTTGTGTCACAAGTTAGCGGAAATTGACATTTTGTGAAAAAACACAATTAAAATCAATTTCCGCTAACTTGTGACAAAAAATAAAATCTTGTGACAAAAAATAAAAATAAAATCTTCTATGAACTCGCCATACTACAAAACACATTATACTACTTCTCCTGAGTACGGCGATACCACATGTGTGACACTTTTTTGCAGCCTAGGTGCGCTAAGGGGCCCAACGTCCTAATTACAGGTCATTTTGAGGCATTTGTTTTCTAGACTACTCCTCACGGTTTAGGGCCCCTAAAATGCCAGGGCAGTATAGGAACCCCACAAGTGACCCCATTTTCGAAAGAAGACACCCCAAGGTATTCCGTTAGGTGTATGGCGAGTTCATAGAAGATTTTATTTTTTGTCACAAGTTAGTGAAAAATGACACTTTGTGAAAAAAAAAACAAAAATCAATTTCCGCTAACTTTTGACAAAAAATAAAATCTTCTATGAGCTCGTCATACACCTAACAGAATACATTGGGGTGTCTTTTTTCTAAAATGGGGTCCGTTTCTGGGGTTCCTATACCGCCCTGGCATTTTACGGGCCCAAAACCGTGAGTAGTCTGGAAACCAAATGTCTCAAAATGACTGTTCAGGGGTATAAGCATTTGCAAATTTTGATGACAGGTGGTCTATGAGGGGGCGAATTTTGTGGAACCGGTCATAAGCAGGGTGGCCTTTTAGATGACAGGTTGTATTAGGCCTGATCTGATGGATAGGAGTGCTAGGGGGGTGACAGGAGGTGATTGATGGGTGTCTCAGGGGGTGGTTAGAGGCGAAAATAGATGCAATCAATGCACTGGGGAGGTGATCGGAAGGGGGTCTGAGGGGGATCTGAGGGTTTGGCCGAGTGATCAGGAGCCTACACGGGGCAAATTAGGGCCTGATCTGATGGGTAGGTGTGCTAGGGGGTGACAGGAGGTGATTGATGGGTGTCTCAAGGTGTGATTAGAGGGGGGAATAGATGCAAGCAATGCACTGGCGAGGTGATCAGGGCTGGGGCCTGAGGGCATTCTGAGGGTGTGGGCGGGTGATTGAGTGCCCTAGGGGCAGATAGGGGTCTAATCTGATAGGTAACAGTGACAGGGGGTGATTGATGGGTAATTAGTGGGTGTTTAGGGTAGAGAACAGATATAAACACTGCCCTTGGGAGGTGATCTGACGTCAGATCTGCGGGCGAACTATTGGTGTGGGTGGGTGATCAGATTGCCCGCAAGGGGCAGGTTAGGGGCTGATTGATGGGTGGCAGTGACAGGGGGTGATTGATGGGTGGCAGTGCCAGGGGGTGATTGATGGGTGGCAGTGACGGGGTGATTGATGGGTGATTGACAGGTGATCAGTGGGTTATTACAGGGAAGAACAGATGTAACTAATGCACTGGTGAATTGATAAGGGGGGGTCTGAGGGCAATCTGAGCGTGTAGGCGGGTGATTGGGTGCCCGCAAGGGGCAGATTAGGGTCTGATCTGATGGGTAACAGTGACAGGTGGTGATAGGGGGTGATTGATGGGTGATTGATGGGTAATTAGTGGGTGTTTAGAGGAGAGAATAGATGTAAACACTGCGCTTGGGTGGTGATCTGATGTCGGATCTGCGGGCGATCTATTGGTGTGGGTGGGTGATCAGATTGCCCGCAAGGGGCAGGTTAGGGACTGATTGATGGGTGGCAGTGACAGGGGGTGATTGATGGGTGGCAGTGACAGGGGGTGATTGATGGGTGATTGACAGGTGATCAGTGGGTTATTACAGGGAAGGACAGATGTAAATATTGCACTGGCGAATTGATAAGGGGGGGTCTGAGTGCAATCTGAGCGTGTAGGCGGGTGATTGGGTGCCCGCAAGGGGCAGATTAGGGTCTGATCTGATGGGTAACAGTGACAGGTGGTGATAGGGGGTGATTGATGGGTGATTAATGGGTAATTAGTGGGTGTTTAGAGGAGAGAATAGATGTAAACACTGCGTTTGGGTGGGTGATCTGATGTCGGATCTGCGGGCGATCTATTGGTGTGGGTGGGTGATCAGATTGCCCGCAAGGGGCATGTTAGGGGCTGATTGATGGGTGGCAGTGACAGGGGGTGATTGATGGGTGATTGACAGGTGATTGACAGGTGATCAGGGGGGATAGATGCATACAGTACACAGGGGGGGGGGGGTCTGGGGAGAATCTGAGGGGTGGGGGGTGATCAGGAGGGGGCAGTGGGCAGGGGGGTAGATAAAAAAAAATAGCGTTGACAGATAGTGACAGGGAGTGTTTGATGGGTGATTAGGGGGGTGATTGGGTGCGAACAGGGGTCTGGGGGGTGGGCAGGGGGGGGTCTGAGGGGTGCTGTGGGCGATCTGGGGCAGGGGGGGGAGAAATCAGTGTGCTTGGGTGCAGACTAGGGTGGCTGCAGCCTGCCCTGGTGGTCCCTCGGACACTGGGACCACCAGAGCAGGAGGCAGCCTGTATAATACACTTTGTAAACATTACAAAGTGTATTATACACTTTGTATGCGGCGATCGCGGGGTTAACATCCCGCCGGCGCTTCCGTATAGCCGGCGGGATGTTGCGGCGGGCGAGCGGTGACAGGCGCCGGCGGAGGATCGCGTCACGGATGACGCGATCGCTCCGCCCATGCCCTTAAATGGACCGCCGCCTTTGTGGGTGAGCCGGTCCTTCAGGGCTCCACTTCCCGGCCGCCTCTGTGCGTTAGGCGGTCGGGAAGTGGTTAACACTGCGTTACCGTCACATACAGTAGGTACAGTAATGCATACAGGCAGTGAAAAGTATGCTTTTCTGTATCTGGTAATGTGTGCATTTGGAGGTAACAACGCACTGCAGCAGTGCGTTACCATAACGCTACACGTTACAATGCGGCGCTAACATCGCACTGTGAACGTCCCATAGGCTTATCAATGCATTGCAGTAAGCTGCGTTATAAGAGTTTACATCGCAGCTATGCAACATCCCACTGTGAATAACACCCTGAAAGTAAACTTGCTGGTAACAATTGAACAGCTTGACTTATTGCTATAATTGTCAACTTTTTCACTATCCTTCCCGCACAAATCAGGAAGTTAATTTTAGGCATCTCCTACACTGTCTCGTTTTATGACAGTGGTCTGATTTATACACAAGGAAGAAAATACACATCTGTAGGGATAATAAGGATACCATACTGCAGAATCACTCATTATCCCTCCTGGTTGAGAGTGAGGTTACTCTGAAATGTGCACTTTTTGTAGGGCTTGCAGAGAAGTTTGGGAAATATGCATTACAGCTACTGCTCTCTTGGGTAACCTCATGTCAGTACAAATATTTACAACATGCAGAGTGTTATCTCTACACAAACTATTCTGTAATTGGAGGTTGTCAAATATTATTTTCAATGATCATGTTATTAAGCATTCATGTCATCTTTCTGGTAACTATGGCAATATTATATGGTTTGGTGTACAGGAGACGGGACTTTCCATTTCTTCATATTTCTAAGAAGTGTGATGTCTGCATGAAACTCCACTTTGAACCTCAGGGATTGAATCCCAATCACTAGAGGTGAACTATGACATCCTTTGTGCTTGTGTGTACACACTTTTAGGGTAGCCCTAGACATTGAGCCACTGCTACACGGCCCTGAAAGAAGCATATAAAGCGACACCGTGGGCAGCCCTAGGCTCATCTGACCACTGCATCATCCACCTGGTACCTACTTATAAAAGGCGCCTGGAAACCTCAAAACCTGTCACTAAGTCCTCCAAAGTGTGGTCAAGTGAGGCCAAACTTCAACTTCAGGCCTGCTTTGACTGCACAGACTGGAAGGCCCTGGAATCGCCTAACCTGGACGAGTGGGCAGACAACGTGTCCTCATACATTAGCTTCTGCGAGGACTCCTGTATCCCAACTAAAACCTTCAAACTGTATCCAAACGATAAACCGTGGTTCTCAAAAAGACTACGACAACTACGGCGCAGCAAAGAAGCCGCACATAAGTCCGGCAACCAGGAGGAATACAAGAAGGCAAGAAACGACCTGAACAGAGAGCTGAGGTCCGCAAAGAAGTGCTACGCAGAAAAGCTGGAACAGAACCTCTCCTCAAACGACCCACGAGCCGTGTGGAAAGGACTGAAGGCTGCCACCAACTACAAGCCCCCCCCCTCAGCATGCCACACCGAGCACTGAGCTTGCCGAGAGTCTCAGCGACTTCTACTGCAGATTCGAGAACCAGCCAGCACCTGCAGGACTCCCACAGCCACCTGCACAATCTGCCACTGTAGCCCTGAGCCCTCACTCACCCCCACCGTCAGTGAGGGAGGCGGATGTACTGAAACACTTGCTAAGGTTAAATGCTAGGAAAGCCTCAGGTCCGGACGGAGTGTCACCAGCCTGCCTGAAAACCTGTGCTCGCCAGCTCGCTACCACCCTCTCTTCCATCTTCACAAGGTCCCTCCAGGAAGGCAAAGTTCCCGCGTGCTTCAAGAGGTCTGCCATTATCCCTGTCCCCAAAAAGCAGGGCATCCTCGACCTCAACAACTTCAGGCCCGTGGCACTTACATCCGTGATCATGAAAGCTTTTGAAAGCATGGTGCTACCCCTCCTTAAGCACTCTACTGAGGGACTGCTGGACCCGCACCAATTCGCGTACAGAGCGAACAGGTCCACAGATGACGCCATCAACATCTGCTTGGAGCACGTCTATGATCACCTGGATGGGCCGGACTCCTACGCCAGGATCCTCCTACTGGACTTCAGCTCAGCATTCAATACCATCAGCTCTAAAATACTTCAAGACAATCTCGATGCGCTAGGAGTCCACCCCACCCTACGCCTGTGGATCACGGACTTCCTCACCAACAGGTCCCAGGTCGTCAGGTTAGGCACCATCTCCTCACAACCTAGGATCACCAACACAGGGGCCCCACAAGGCTGCGTCCTGTCGCCGTTTCTGTTCTCTCTGTATACGAACAACTGCAAATCCACGTCAGACTCGGTAAAAGTAATCAAATTTGCCGATGACACGACCATTGTAGGTCTCATCACCAAAAATGATGAGAAGGCGTACCGCCACCAGGTCGAAAGCATATGCCGCTGGTGCAGAGAGAACGGTTTGGTCCTAAACACAGCAAAAACGGTGGAGATGATCGTTGATTTCAGGAGGCGCGCCTCTTCCCCGCCTCCAATCCACATTGATGGCATGGAGGTGGAAAGAGTCCCCAGTGTCCGCCTCCTGGGCACAACTATCTCCAATGACCTGAGGTGGAACACCAACACTGCCTCAACACAGAGGAAAGCCCAGCAGAGACTTTTCTTTCTCCGCCAACTGAAAAAGTTCGGTATGGCCCAAAAACTCCTGATAAATTTTTACTCCGCCACGATCGAATCCGTCCTATGCTCGTCCATCCTGGTCTGGTACGCCAGCTCCTCCGCCAGCGACAAGCTCAAACTGCAGAGGGTCATCAAATCTGCAGAGAGGATCATCGGGAGATCCCTTCCCACTCTGGACCTCCTCTACCACTCCAGGCTGAACACCAGAGCATTAAAGATCGCCAACGACCCCTCGCACCCAGGCTACCGCTTCTTTAATCGGCTCCCCTCGTGCCGGAAGCTCCGGTTCCGATCCATCTACACCAGGACCTCTAGACATAAGAACAGTTTCTTTCCCTCGGCTGTCAACCTCCTGAACTCTCTCCGTGGAAATGCCCATCCCCACCCCACAATACCATGACGCACTGAAGCACCCTGCACATAGACGCCGCTCCAGCTCAAGCATACCTTTCAGTTGTTTTTTTGTATTGTAATTATGCCACATTGTCTCCCTCTGCATAAAAGTTATATAATGTTCTGTATTCTGTGTAATGTTCTGTTCCTACTGCGTGTCCTGTCCTGTATCTGTAAACACTGTATATCGTGTATCAGTACCCTGTACGTGCCAAGCCCAATTCCGGGCACGACCCAGTCGTGCTTGGCGAAATAAAGTTTCTGATTCTGATTCTGATTCTGATCCTCATCGTTCCCAAAAATTTGTTTAATTCAGAAAACAGTGATGCAGATTGTGAGGTAACAGAGATCCCTTTGTATTCTCCCAGATTTATTAAACCATTGAAAATTATTAAAGCCATGTTAATGGGCCGTTAACCTTTAAATGTCAGCAAAATAGCTTGTTGCTTGTACCTTCATCATTTGTCAGTTAGGGCTCGCTTTTGACAATCATCTTTGAATCTTGTAATAATTCAAACTAAATACTGATCAATATGAGCTACATTTTATTTTTACTCAGATCTGCACATATTTGCTAAATTTAAATATAATGTAATGTGGAATGGGGCAAATCGGGCAAGATTTTGGTCAGGTATTCTTGTCCTGCCATATTGTATGAATATATGTAATCTCTTATACACTGTGGCCCATATGCAATTAACTTTTTCTCTATTTTTTTCCTAGGTGATATTTTTAAACTTATCAATAAAATGCCTTTTACACCACTAGCAAGTAAGAAAATACTCAAAATAATTTTGATAGAATTTGTTTACCTACATTTTGATACTTTTTTAATTGCAAAATGATAGGAAAATATTTTAAATGGAAGATGTGTCATATGCAATTCACTTTTTCTCCTACTTTTTCTATTAGGAGATCATTTTTCATTGTCTGTTTAAAACAACTTTTAACACTTTGCAAATGAAAAACTACTAAAAAGTAGGTGAAAAAGTACTGTCAAAATTATTCTGAGTATTTTCTAGTGGCTTAGAAGGCCTTTTATTGCTAAGATGTGAAAATATTACCTAGGAAAAACTTAGGGCCATTTGCAATTCCTAACTTTATATTCATCATCTGGAAGCTAGATACTGCTGGTGGTGACTTCCGAGTTTATTATTTGATATCAGAAGGGACCTTTGTTACCTTTTGTTTTGTAGAGTGTTTCTAATGAGTGAGATGACCGTGGAACTAGGATTACCTATCTCTAATTATACTGGTGAATAATGGTCTGCATGCATGTGAAGAGACGTTATAATTCAGAAGAGAAAGACAAGCTGAGATTATTTAATATATCTTAAAGAGGCACTGGAGCGGAAAAAAAATTATAATATAATGAATTGGTTGTGTAGTACGGATAATTACTAGAATATTAGAAGCAAACAAAATGTTCTCATATTTTTATTTTAAGCTATATAGTGTTTTTTTTATAACATTGCATCAATCTCTAATATTTGCAGTTTACACACTACCCAGTATTCTAAATGATTTTACAGAGCAGGCCAGTGAATTTGTGACCCGTCCTCTGAAGAAGAAAAAAACAATACAATGACTGACAGTAGATATAACAAGCTTCAGAAGAGAGAGAGCTCTCTACGACTTTGAAAGTCGTTGAGCTCAATGGCTCTTTTGCATAGATGACAACTGGAGTTTCTTAAAGGAGAACTGAAGTAAGAGGTATACGGAGGCTGCCATATTTATTTCCTTTTAATCAATACCAGCTGCCTGGCAGCCCTGCTGGTCTATTTCTCTGCAGTAGTGTTTGAATAACACCAGAAACAAGCATGCAGCTAGTCTTGTCAGATCTGACTTTAAAGTCTGAATCACCTGATCTGCTGCATGCTTGTTCAGGGGCTGTGGCTAATAGTATTAGAGGCAGAGGATCAGCAGGGCTGCCAGGCAATTGGTATTGCTTAGAAGGAAATAAACATGGCAGCCTCCACATACCTCTCTCTTCAGTTCCCCTTTAACACTTCCTGTACTGGAAACAATATTAGACTTTTGTCTCTGCTGCTAATGTTTTATTTCTTAGCTGTACTACACATACAAATCATTATACCAATTTTATTTTCCGCTTCAGTGTCTCTTTAAATAAATCTGCCAAGGAGAGGAACAGTGAAAATGCTGGCTGCCTGGCTGTTAGGTTATTCCTCTGGTTATAATACATCAGTCTTCAGAATATCAACAGGTTGTGTTAAAAAAAAGTACCACGTCTCATATTTGCATCATCCAATGACTTACAATGTCATCATCATCATTGTTATTCCCCTTTATTTATAAACCATTTACATGCTAAGCCGCAGTGTAAAATACATTAGGGGTGCAAAGCACAGGTCCAGTAACATAAAACAGGAGGGTCATGCTGGGCATACACCGAAATGCCGATTAGCCGCCGGATCGACCTCCGCCGCGTCCCCGTTTCGTCCGCGTGTGCGCGCGGATCGATTACCGCTCGTCCCCGCCGGCGCTCCTTATCAGCCGCTCGATTCCCCGCTATTGTCCGCCGACGGGGATCGAGCGGGGAATCTATCCAGCAGGTCAGCCGATCCTGTCGGATATTATCAATCGAGCCATCAGCGGTTTTTCTTCTTTCCTTCTATGCACGATGTAAATAAAGCATATCTCAGATTAAAAGCAAATCTAAAGTGAAAAAAAAATGTATAAGATGATTTGTATGTGTGGAATGGATAATAAATAGAACATTAGTAGCAAAGTAAATAGTGTCATTCTTCATTTTCAGTTATATAGCTTTTTGCAGTTTGGAATGACACTCTGTCTATTATCCATTTAAGGACCACGGTCTTAAACCCCCCTAGTGACCAGGCTATTTTTTACTATTGCGGCCACTCCAACTTTAAGGGCTCTCTGCAGGGCCACACAACTGATCCCCCCCCACCCCCCATACACACACACACACACACACACACACACACACACTCACACTTTTCTGCTCACCAACAGAAACATGCTGTTGGTGGGCTATGATGGCTTCCAGGATGTTTATTTTATTTCTTATAAATAATCATTTCTTTTTTTATAATAAATATGCCTATTTTTTTTTAAATGTTATCCCTCCTCCCGCCAGCCAATCAGCGCGATTGGCTGTCAGCCTATGACAGCGGACCGCTTCCCTGCTGCCAAGGGGGACAGCCGCGTCACACAGCTGTCCCCAGTACAGTGCTGCCGAAGACCGTAGAGCTGTACAGAGTAAATAGACGGCGTCTAACAGTCTCCTAGCGGCGACCGCCGCTGGAAGACTGATGACGGAGCTGCGCGCACATCGGCACGCGCAATCTTCTGCAAAACCCCGCCCCAGGACTTCACGCCAATTGGCGTGGAGCGGTTCTTGGGCTGCTGCTACTGCATTAAAACCTAATCTCAAGCTGTCTTATCAGGCAGGGGTTACACTAGAGCAAATCTGCAGTGTTTTGCCGCATACAAAAAACGCATGCGGAATAGCATATAATGATAGTCTATGGTGTCTGTGGATTTTCCTGGAGGCATATGCGATTCCACATCGCATAAATAAAAAAAGATGCCACCTGCACTACTTTCTTGCACAACGCATTAACATTGAAATCAATGGCTACTGAAAAAAACAAACCCTTCAGTTAAAATGCTTTGCAAAACGCACTATTAAACGGCAAAACACTTGTGGGGAATTGTCTGCGATTCCCACAGATGCAAGTGTGATCACTCCCTTACTGGTCCTTGGCTGTCTAGTCTTAAAGGACAACTGAGGCATGAGGTAGAGGGAGACTGCCATATTTATTTCCTTTTAAGCAGTGCCATTTGCCTGGCTGTCCTGCTGATCCTCTGCCTCTAATACATTTAGCCATAGACCCTGAACAAGCCTATGCAGATAGGGTGTTTCTGACACTATTGTCATCTTCTGACAATATTAGCTGCATGCTTGTTTCTGGTTTTATTCATACACTACTGCAGCCAAATAGACCAGCAGGGCTGCCAGACAACTGGTATTGTTTAAAAGGACTTCAGTTGTCCTTAACAATGAGTTTTACCAAGTTGACCTAGCTCAGAGAAGCTCTTTTGCATAGGTAACAACTTAATTTTTTTAACTCTTCCTATACTGGAAAACAGAAAGGAACTTCACATAATTTCTTAGTAGGATTAGTATCATATGTACAATATGTTTATCTCATCATGCCACATGTCGCTTCAGATTCACTTTAAATGAAAATCTAAATCCCATTCTGGCCTCTTGCACACTACATGCGATTACAATTTTTTATACGATCTGATTTTTTATTCCGATTAAAAAACGTAGCAGCATGCAGTACTGCTTTAACCACTTCAGCCTTCAGTCGTTTTCACTTTATGCATCCGAGCAATTTTCACCTCCCATTCATTAACCTATAACTTTATCACTACTTATCACAATGAACTGATCTATATCTTGTTTTTTCCGCCACCAATTAGGCTTTCTTTGGGGGGTATATTTTGCTAAGAGTCACTTTACTGTAAATGCATTTTAACAGGAAGAATAAGAAAAAAATTGAAAAAATTCATTATTTCTCAGTTTTCAGCCATTACAGTTTTAAAATAATACATGCCTCCATAATTAAAACTCATGTATTGTATTTGCCCATATGTCCCAGTTATTACACCGTTAAAATTATGTCCCTATAACAATGTATGGCGACAATATTTTATTTGGAAATAAAGGTGCATTTTTTTCCGTTTTGCATCTATCACTATTTACAAGTTTAAAATAGAAAAAATATAGAAATATTTCATCTTTACATTGATATTTAAAACGTTTAGACCCTTAGGTAAATATTTACATGGTGTTTTTTTATTGTAATGTTTTTTTTGTTTTTTTTTATATTAAACATTTTATTTGGGTAGTTTTGGGAGGGTGGGATGTAAACAATAGGGTTATAATGTAAATGTGTGTTGATTTTTATTTTTTTTTAGTTTTAGTTGTAGTATTACTTTTTGGCCACAAGATGGCGGCTATGAGTTTGTTTACATGACGTCACTCTAAGCGTAACATACGCTTAGAGAGACGCATGGGGGACGCAACAGCCAGAAAAAGCGAAGCTTCTGAGAAAAGCTGTCGCTTTTTCTGCGGGGGAGAGGAATCAGTGATCGGGCACCATAGCCCGATTCACTGATTACCAGGCTAACGAACCGCGGGCCCGGGAGCGCGCGTGCATGCGTGCGATCGGCCGCGGGAGCGCGCGGACGCGCACATGGCCTCCTGGGCGTAGCTAGTATGTCCAGGAGGCCAAAGTAGCTAAATCAGAATCAAAAATTAGATCGGATAAAAAAATCGGAATCACATGTAGTGTGCAAGAGGCCTCTCTGTCGTTCCAAAATGAGCATTTGATGATATCACCTGAATTGTAAAATGAAACGGCGATGGTCGAGAGCGCTCTCTCACCTTCTACTATCATCTCCTCCTCATCTCTCTTGTTCCTTAATATTTACCATTTTATAAAGCCCTACTCATGAGTTATTTATATATATATAGTAAATCATTTCAGAGGGTTTATTAGACACGACCAAGAGCAGAGAATTGTTCAGACTAAAGATAATGCGCAAAGGTGAATCTGTAGATCTCGTTTGGGTATCCTCCCCATTATATACAGTGGCGTAGATAAGGAGCTGTGCCCTAATGCAAGTTTTACATTGGCCCTCCCCCCCAGCACAGGACCAATAGAGAGCTAATACTGCAGTTGAGGGAGGGCCCATCGAGGACCCTCTGACCCAAGGGCCTTGGTGCAGTCGCAACCTCTGCACCCCCTATTGCTACGCCCCTGGTTATATATTACCAGTAAAACATCTTACCTATTAACTATTATTAGTTTCTGTAAAAAGGGTTTTATTTCACTGTAGGAATTGGGGAGAATTCTCTTACCTGCAGAATAGGGGGAAGTGTCTTAGGTCCCATTCACATTGAGGCGCTTTTCTGCAGCGTTTACCTACATTAAAGTGACAATCTCCATGTGCCCTTATAAACCGGCAGTTAAGTAGCCATAATTCTAAAATGGCAACCCCTCTGAAAACATGCAATCTTTTTCACCAATCACCGCTCTTAGAAATGTTCCAATATGAAAATTGCTGTTACTGAATACATAACAGCATTTTGCAGGTGCTCAGCCTGTTTGCCCCTTTACAAATAGACCTAATAGACTACGATGTATGTCTCATAAATGTTTAATTACAGGGTAATGGCAAGCAGCATATATTATTGGGGATTTAACATTTGTTCCTCAGGTTAGTAGCAATTGCCTGTTATTCAGCAATGTCATGTGTAAACAGTGCAATAACATGAGCTATCAGAGCAACCATGACCAGTGTATTAGCTCAGCTTACATGTCGTAAGATAACAATGAAAGGTAAACTTCCATATTGATTTAGCCTAATAAACCATTGCTTCAGGGCATATTCACAGGGGGACGTTACATTTTAATGCAACGATAAATTCGCAATGCATCTGCGTTTAGAGGTAACGCACTGTAAGCAGTGAGTTACCACAACGCAACATTTTTCAACGCAACGTTAACGTTGCACTGTGAGCCGCCCATAGAATTATCATTGCAGTGCGGTAAGCTGCATTACAGGACTTTATAATGCAACTCCGCAACGTGGCACTGGGAATGTGACCTTATTCATGATCTTTTTTAGTGGATCTGTACAGCTGTTCTCATAGTCCTTCATGGAGCTGGCTGGGGCCATGCATTCTTCACAAGTGTTGCTGCAATCTGAGCATCTCTGCACAGTCATTGCACAGTGTACTAATGCACATTCATTGCACAGTGTACTAATGCACAGTCATTGCACAGTGTACTAAAGCACAGTCATTGTACAGTGTACTAATGCACAGTCATTGCACAGTGTACTAAAGCACAGTCATTGCACAGTGTACTAATGCACAGTCATTGCACAGTGTACTAAAGCACAGTCATTGCACAGTGTACTAATGCACAGTCATTGCACAGTGTACTAATGCACAGTCATTGCACAGTGTATTAATGCACAGTCATTGCACAGTGTACTAAAGCACAGTCATTGCACAGTGTACTAAAGCACAGTCATTGCACAGTGTACTAAAGCACAGTCATTGCACAGTGTACTAAAGCACATTCATTGCACAGTGTACTAAAGCACAGTCATTGCACAGTGTACTAATGCACAGTCATTGCACAGTGTACTAAAGCACAGTCATTGCACAGTGTACTAATGCACAGTCATTGCACAGTGTACTAATGCACAGTCATTGCACAGTGTACTAAAGCACAGTCATTGCACAGTGTACTAAAGCACAGTTATTGCACAATGTACAAATGCACAGTCATTGTACAGTGGACTAATGCACAGTCATTGCACAGTGTACTAATGCATAGTCATCATTGCACAGTGTACTATTGCACAGTCATTATTGCACAGTGTACTATTGCACAGTCATTGCACAGTGTACTAATGCATAGTCATCATTGCACAGTGTACTATTGCACAGTCATTATTGCACAGTGTACTATTGCACAGTCATTGCACAGTGTAGTAATGCACAGTCATTGTACAGTGTTCTAATGCACTAATGTTCTTTTTTAGCAACAACAAAAGTTACAGTCATTCATCACATCTTTACATTGAAGTGTAGAGGTGCTGAATAAAATGCTAACATGTTGCTCTCTTGCAAATTGTCTGCAGATTGGGTTGGTCCTGTCAAACACACTTCCTGAAGATTTTGAAAGTCCCAATTAAATTTGCATGCAAGCCAGGTTTGTTATCATCTCATTGACCATCACTACTGAAGAACATTGATTTTTGGTTTCAGCTGCTATGATAAACAGCAAAGGGTATCTTCCAATTTCTTCTTCAAGTTTTGAGAAATAAAAAGCTCAATCGTTATTTAGTAGACTGCCTCAGACGCTGCTAGTTTACCTCCCAGGTCTCCTCAACACCCCTGTACCCTGGGATCTCTGCAGATTACAGTATTTGGCAGGAGAGCAAACTCACCTGTCCCAGCCAGCAGACTCCTCCATCAGTCTCGAGGCTCTTGATCCTGACCTGCGCCTCTTCTCAGTAACTTGTCGCATGTAACTCACATAATTCTGAGATGCTAAGAAGATGCAGCTGGTGGGGATGACGTTGGGCAACATGCACACTGATGGAGAAGACCGCTGGCTGGGTCAGGTGAGTTGCTTTGCTGCTGGACCCCTGCAGAGGCCCCAGGGAACACTATACACTTAGGGGGAGACATGGGGGAATAGCAGCTGGCTTGGGGGCCCTGGGCATTTGTGCAATTGCCCCTTTGTAAACCCCGGCCCTGGGCCCACCTAACATGTTACCTTAGGATATTCAGAGATAATATAGATAAATATTATATTACCTACAAAAGATAACTTTTTGTGTCTGTGTAAAATTTTATGAGACCCTCCCCTCACAATTTGTTTACCTTATATACTCGTGTATAAGCCTAATTTTTCAGCACAAAAAATGTGCTGGAAAGTTACCCCCTTAGCTTATATGTGAGTCAGTGGAGCAGAATGGATGGTGGAGCAGGTTTTGTTACTGGCAGAGGAGTGTAAGGATCATGCACTAGTGAGCTTGCTTTGCCAGCTGGCTTCCTGCTGTGTCCGTGCCCTCCATCCCCTGCAACATGGTGTGCAGAGAGCACTGCTCAAGACTATCTGTGTCTACTGGCTTGTGGAGCGGAGTGTGCCAGCAACGTGCCAGCAGTGTAATGATCGGGGGGATTCTTCCTGTGTGGAAATCTTTGTGTCTCATATCTATGATGGCATCTAGTGGCATCTTGAGAAACAGCTGTATCATCCTTGGGTCACATTTGGCTATGGGGGGGGGGGCTGATTTGTACTGGAGGCACATCTGGCTACTGTGTAGGGAGCTATACTGGGGAGGGGGCTTATACGTGAGTCAATCTTTTTTTCCTTTGTCCTGAGGGAAAAGTGGATACCTCAACTTATACGTGGGTCGACTTATATGCGCGTATATACGGTAGTGTTATTGGTCATTTCTCAAGTTAATCATTCTTCTCTACAGCACGATGTGATCTTGGGTGGAGTCTCGGATACCTTCAGAATCAAGGGGGCTAATTGGTAAACAATGGTGGCAATAAGACACCTAACTAGAACAGAACAAAATTAAAGTAAGGCTTACCTGAAGTGGGATTACTCTTGATCAGTATGAGCAGAAACACAGTTTATTAAAACATACATTCCACCCCATTTTCTCTTAGGAAATCTATCACTGACAAGAAATTATGTGAATCTCCCCAACATAGACCCAAATAGCCATAAAAAATACTTTTCAGTGGTATTTTGGAGCGTTATACTTACTGAGAGGTTTTATTAATGCCTGTGTCTCATTAGAAAATATTTCTAAACATCAAGTCAAACATGATAGGAATCAGGGATGGTCGTAGTCAGTCAACTTCACTACGCTGGAACTACGCGTAGTTTTACGCAATTACACTTCGCCGAACTACGACTTTGAAATCAAATATTTGCTTCGTATGCATTTCGTAGACTATGCGTTAAAATATGCAATTACACGTAGTGCCAAGCGTAGTGTATGCGGAATGCTTATGCCCGCATGCAGAAAATTTTACGCATTAATTCCTCTTTAAATGTTTAAACCGGGAACTATGCATACATTCCCCTTTCCAACGTGTAAATTTGTAAGCATACAACCGCACGTGGAAAATTAGATGCGAGTAACACATTCGTAGTTCACTACGCAATACACATGTTAACTACGCATAGTGGGCGTAAGATACGTGTAGCGGTACTTCGCTACACGTAAATTCGTAAGCGTAGTTTTGAAACTTCACTTACGAACTACGATGCGTAAATTCGCACTGGCATAGTTTCTGCTCATCCCTAATAGGAATAGAAACATAATGCAAAAAATGTACATCATTCTAATTCTATCAAAACAGTTAAAAGAAATTTGGATGGAAATGCACTTTAATAATACACTTTTTTTAAAAGACATTTGAAAGCTAGACAAGTATATATTATGTTTTAGTTATGTTGTCTTGAGACCAGAATAGTGTAATCTGTAATTACTAAGTGTGTTTGTGTGTTGTACACAGGAGGATAACTAATCTTTCAGTATCAGCTTATGTAAGAACACCTAGGCCAGCTGGTGTGTAGGACTGATATCCCCACACACTGAGATATTAAGTGTGAAGCAATACTAATCTGCAGGGTGCTGGGAGCCTCTGATTCTCTGTCATGCACAGTATAGCATTCTTTTCTGTTTGGCAGTTATTATATATACTAAATGAAGGATGTAATCATGCACAGACAACCAAAGGTTGTAAGTATGCATTGCACCTGCGTCTTAGGCCTCTTTTACATTATACACTGAAAAACTGATGCTTTTAGTTAAACTATGTATAGTGTGAGCTGAGTCATAGGAAAACATGGACAATACTTTGAAAATCAGTTGTCCTTTCAGTCATAACCGAGAGCAACTGATATAATGTAAAAGGTAATTCTATACGCCTATATTCCAAGTGTGTGGGGTAGGTTGTTAACTAGGGGCCCCATAATGAAAGGGAGCTTTCAGATATCATTAGAATTCACACCCACCCACAGCTTGACTCCACTTGCATTGGGGTAATTACACCTGCCTCTTTTCAGGGGCACCATAAAGAAGTAGGAGTCATAAGTGAACTTGCTATTATTTATGGTATTTATACTGTATATGATATATGGAAATTTAAAATACTGACGTGGGTAAAATAAAAAAGTAGTGAGAATTCTTTGGATAGTCCATAGGCTTTCCATATCTTCATACACCTCACCATTCCAGCACTGGGTCCTGCTAAACATAACATACCCACTGGGTCAAATACATTTCTTTAGTGTGCAAGCACGGCCGTGGACAAGCGTATCCTTACTGCGCAAGCTTGAGTTTCGCAGGCCTAGTAGAACAGTTCATGGCTTTTTTTCTTTTATGCACAAGTGCTTTATTCTATTAGGTATGTGGGACCATACTTGCGTATGTGCAATACAGCCATGCTTGTCCATTGCTGCACTCATACACTGAATACACCAAATGACCCAATGCTGGAACAGTGGGGTGTAAGGAGATACGGGAAGCCTCTGGATAATCCTCAGGCTTCCCACTACCGAGGTAAGTATCTATATTTTTTATTTTACAGACTTCAGGATTGCTACAATGCTAAGTTATTCTGTTTTTCTAATCCTGTAAATGCAGAGTGCATGCAGCCAAGCATATATTTTAACTGAGACAAGCCACCCATAGGCAGCAGGCCAGGTCACAAGCACTGCCAGCAAGTTTTTTTTTTTCTTGAAATAGATCAATAAACCATTTGCCAGTTTCAGAAAATGTGTTCAGGTTGCTGTTGCAGGGAAGGTGATAAATCTATTGTACATTATGGTGTTCTTTATCTGCTTCTTTTAATTCCTTTTTCATTTTTCATAGAGGATCATGGTTAACTTTAAACATTTGAAACGCTTTAAACATGATGTATGAGTGTTTTTTTGCAAAGCCAAATCATCCGCTAAACGCAGAGGAGTTGAAGTTACACACTAGAGATCGATTAAACAAAACTTCAATTAACTATGGTGATTTTCAAGATGGTTGGAAATCCAGATGGGAGCTAGATATGAACACAAAGTTAAAGAAGCAAGCCATTTAGACACACTGGAGAGTTTGTGGATGGTTTTTATTGATATGATAGCATAACACAGTATGTTACAGGCTACACGGAATACACACACCAAATCATCTTTAAGATTTGGGACTGAAAATATCTGGACTGAATCCTCATTATCCTGGAATTGACTTTAATCACAGATTATTTCTGTATTGATATGTGGTTGCCACCTTGAGGTCTTTATTGATCCACATGCTGCCAGTTTAGCATACATGTAGTTCTTCAGTGATGATTGCTGAGCAGGGGAACTTTTTGTTAAGGATTATTGAGGTCTAAGTTTGTGGATGATAACCAAAAGTATTGCTATATTTGCTACTCTTCCTCTTCTCAATGAACATTTGCTAATTTTTTATGGTGTCCACATAGCATTGAGCCACTGAACCATTAGTGATATTTTAGTCATTGAGATGTTGTCTGAGGTATATAGACTATGTTTTGTCTATGTGTGCTACATAGGACATATTGGCCTTATTCTCAGCTCACTTTTTTTCTTTTTTCTCCTAGGCGATTTTTCCACACCTTGGCTCATATGCAATTAATTTTTTCTCCTGAGTTATCTTCTAGGTCTGGAAGATATTTTTCACCTTCCCTTTAAATGACCTTTTCAGCATTTTACAATTGAAAAAGTACCCAAAAGGGACATAAAAGACATAGACTTGCGTTCTCCTTACTCACGCTCCCAACAAATGCAGGGGGGTTTGGCTTGCCAGACCTATACAAATATCATTTGGCATGTCTTCTAGACATGTCGAGGTACTGGTGGAAGGACCCGGACTCTAAATCTTGGGTGAAACTTGAAATGACAGGGGATCACTATTCCTAACTGAGAGACTTAACAATAATCAGTGCCTCAGGCCTGTCTACAAAACCGACAGGCCCACCCACCATCCAGGCTACCTGTAATGCATGGAGGGCCCTCACAGAAGTCCCTCACATCTCAACACCTGGACGTAAATTAGACATACCACTATCGGCCCTTGCATGGGCAATTCCTGACTTCAACTACAATTACTGGACTAATCTAGGAATCAATACTCTAAGCGACCTGAAACCAGATGGTGAACTCTTGTCCTTTTTCAGATTATCAGACAAATATAAAGGGTTTAACTGCTTCTACCACCAATATGCCCAAATATCAAGCTGGCTCAATACACACCCGTTGATAGACTGCACATTACCAAACAACTTTATGCTCTTCTTGGAGGGCCCACTACGGCTTAGAGGGGGCATCTCTGCCTGGTACCAATATTTATCCACCTCACAATACAGTCCCCTAGATAAATTTGCACGGTACTGGTCCATAGAATGCCAATCGCTAATAACAACAGAACAATTTACTAGAGCGCATTCAAATCTGCGGAAACTCTCTAAATGTGTCTCCCACCCTGAAACCTCTAGGAAGTTGTTTTGCAAATGGTACCTCACCCCAAGGTTATTAGCCAGCTTTTCCAAAGACAACTCCCCCCACTGCTGGAGAAACTGTCTTTCCATAGGAACTCTATATCACATAATGTGGGAATGTCCCAAAATACAATTGCTATGAAATGAAGCATTTCATATTATCTCTAGCCTCACTCCTCCTCTGAGAGCCAAGTCGCCCACGCTTGCTTTATTTTTGATCGGAATAGATGACTTCCCACTGTCTTATAGGAAAATGGTAGCCCACCTAATATGTGCAACCAGACATCTAATCCTAACAAACTGGGCATCAGAATCTGTCCCAAAAATTTCCCAGGTTACACAATTAGCTAGATGTAACTTAGAAATGGAACAACAATTGTCCAGGAGACTATCCCCTAACAGACCAGACCACTGCAATCTGGCAGATTGGGACCGGATTGTAACTCCTACACTAATTGCTACCCTTTAAATCCTACAGCCCAAGCTTCTAATCCTTAACAGCGACCCTTCACCTCTGACTAATGGCCCTGATATGGTGCACTCCCCTCACCCTTCCCCTCCCGACCCCGTTCAATATCCCACTGCTTAGAGGCAAATCTGTATGAATCACCCCTACTACCAAGAATTCCAGTAGGTAGAGGTAAAGTGGTTCTCATACATACCAGGCCCAGATCTCGGTTACGAATTGGGCTTAGTTTTGTTTCTTCTCTTTTTGGTTTACAGGTATATGTACCTAGGCGATAGACCTTTATAGAAGTTGCATAGTACAGCATGTTAATGCTTATTAATAGAGAATATTGATGATAGTAAGTTCATCTATGTTATGTATCAAGTGATTTCTTAACCATATCCTATTTGTAAACATACTCAGCTATCTTATATCAGTTATTTAACTGTATGTACGAAAACTTTAATAAAAATTTATTGAGAAAAAAAAAAAAAGTACCCAAAAGTTGGTGAAAAAGTACTAGTGGTTTAAAAGGCATTTTATGACAATGTGTGAACATATCACCTATCAGAAAACTCAGGAGAAAAAGTGAATGGCATATGGGCACTTATAAGTAAAATGCCTTTTAAGCTACTACAAAACAAGAAAATACTCAGAATATTTTGACAGTACTTTTTTAACCTACTTTTGGTACTTTTTCAATTGCAGAGTGCTGAAAAGTTATTTTAACCTCCTGAGCTTTATGCCACTCAGGAGGTTTTGCTAGTTTGTGTTCCCCAGCTTAATTAATTGGATCCAATGGCTGCAAAACCTTTTGCTAGCACTAGGCTAGCTAGTACAGGTGTCCGGCACCCCCCAATCGCCTGCGATCCCCCCAATCCCCCCACTTATACATTACCCAGCCTGGCTCCAGCGATCGACGCAGCCTCCCTGCACAGATCCGGTCTTCACTATGGGGAGGATCGCTCATGACGTTGATGACGTTATGACGTCATGCGCAAACCTGATCCTCCCCATAGAGAGACCGGAGCTGTGTGGGGAGGCTGCACCGATCACTGGAGCCAGGCTGGGTAATGTATAAACGGGGGGATTGGGGGGGATCGCAGGTGATCGGGGGGTGCTGGACACCTGTACTAGCTAGCCTAGTGCTAGCTAAAGGTTTTGCAGCCATTGGATCAAATTAATTAAGCAAGGGGGACTCCTGAGGACAGAGAGCGGTATTCCCGACACAGTGTCAGGCATACCACTAAGTTAATTGTATATGGGCCATGGTGTTGGTCTGGTTGTAGATAACCAAGCAATGTATAAAGTTTCATAAAATAACTACAGAGACCACTTAAATCTGCAAAGTCATTGCTAGCTGCGGAGATGTGTGGAAGGGAAAAAGGCTAACTGAGTTATGTAGGGTGGGAAACGTCTAGTAAAAATTTTGTGAGCCTTGTACCTGAATAAGGTAGACTGTTCGGTGCCCAAAAAGACGTTTTCTAATAAGTCTTCCTTCTTATCTACATGAACTCCCCCATCTTATTTTATTTTGTAAAAAAAAAAAAACTACCAAAAAAAACCTAAAACCATCGTCCCTTGAAAAATGCTGCTTTCATCAGACCTTATCACAGTGGGCGTGGGATACAGACACTGCTAGAAACTTAATCACTTGATTGAATTTATAAGAATATTTGTATTGTAGGGATGCGAGCTGGCTCGGCTGAAGTCATCATTTGTCACAATGTGGAACATCTGTTGCTGGCTCTCGTTATGTATTTATTTAGGAAAAGCAGCCATTGCTTTGGGCAGAAATGTCTTGGAAGAATGTTCTTTTTTTCTGCTGCCTTTGCAGAGTATTCAAAGGAAGGAAAATGTCATGTAAGCCATTCTATCCCAGTCCCTGGACCATTCTGTAGGTTATGCAGAGACCATGCACTGCAGTATAAACAATCTCTGCTGGGAAGACTTGTTGAAAGATTAGGACAGCTTGACAGTGGATGAGTAACATATGAATAGGCCTTTCTATTAAAATATACATTACAGTCAGAGCATTTTAGGAACTGCAAGTCAAAATCAGAGATCCATTCTTAATTAACGCAGCTTTGTGTGTGTGTGTGTGTGTGTGTGTGTGCTGTGCATGATCTATTATAAATAAAGCAATTGTACAGCATTACATGTTTTTCTCTGACTTCCATTTATGTTGCTCTGATATGCCAAAACCTAATTACTCTTGTTTTCTCTATAATTATCCCTTTAGTCTCAGCATTATTTTAGTCCTTCAATAATGTGCATCTGTAGAAAACTCCAGCTGCAATTAACAATTTGCTTACCGTGATTAGCCTTATTGCTCAGTGCTGTAGTTCATGTAACGAAAAAAAAAAAACCCTCATAAATGTTTGTATTTGGTTTCTGTAATACACAGTTTAAGGGAAATTCCAGTTTCAAAATACTATTTAAATAAATATAGATAGGTGATTCAAATGTATTTTTAAAAATTGATCTTTCCATTTCAGTTTGTAGTCAGCATGTACAAAATTAACAGTAAACTCAAACTGAACTTCTTTGCCACTGCAACAACAGTATTCAGTGTCGTCTGTTTGTAGTACTGTTGACTTGGGACTGTTCAGAAACTTGCACCTTCCTCCATGAGTAATAAGTTGCACAGAGCAGGAGGTTTTGCTGCTTGCACTAATCCATTGCTTGGCAATTTAAACTGACACGCCCATCTTACGGATTACTGTGAAACTGTGGAATGACTGCAATTGATAGGCATATGAAAACAGACTAATCAAGCTGAAATTACGTTTTATATGCTTCGCAATATAAAAAGCCAGACTGAAATCACTGAGTTTTTATTTCAACACAAGTAAAACTGACCTTTTTTGTGGAAATAAAAAATATACTTTTTTTGTGTCCACAATCTGATAATCAGTCTTCTCTGTAATAAATTTTTATATATGTTTTTATGCGATTTACCTTCTTAAAATAGAAGGTACTTGTGATAATTCAGCTTTAAGTGAACTGTGGTTACCCACAATACAAATTAGCATATTTAGTGGCAGTGCATTGTGGGTAACCACAGTTGTTCACTTAACGAAGAATGAACGCAAATATCTTAAAAAGGCAAATCACACTTAGCATTGCTTTTTAGTAGGAGGGCTGTTCAGTTTCCTTTAGGCTGCATTTCCACTTGTGCGGTGCGGAATCGCCGGGAAATCACCGCAGACGAAATCGCATGCGGGTGCGATTTTGCATGCGTTTTTTCCCGTGATTTCGCATAGGGTAGTAGGTGGCCGATTTTAACCAAGTCACTGCCTGTGTAAATTAACATTACCCCCTATGCGAAATCGCATACGAAATCGTGGGGAAAAACGCATGCCAAAACCGCATGCGATTTCCCTATTAGATACATTGTATGCGATTCGATTAGCGGTGTGCGGGGAGCGAATTCTGACGGCTCTGCCGTGCAGATTTTCCCCGCATACAAAAACGCTCCGCACAACGCACAAGTGGAAACAGGCCCATCCACTTGTATTGGCTGTGCGAATCCGCATGCGGACAACACATGCGGATTCACTATAGTGGAAATGAGCCCTCAGTCCCCTATACTTTCCTAGTGGTTTTGGGTCACTCCGAGCTGCTTGGGTATTCTGTATGTTTTTTATATGACTTTTCCTTGGAAGATAAAGACATGTCTCATGACTGGCGATAGACAGCTGCAAAACCTTGGACATAAGTTTTAGTGGAGCGTGTAACACTCTGTCTGCTAAATAGCCCACTTTGAACATTATCCCATCAGGATCAGTGACACAATTTTGTGATGTATTCATACATCTGGTCAGAAGATGATTGTCACTGTTGTCAGCACTAGAGTAGAATCCATCACTCTTCCTATCGCACAAGCATAAGACATGCCATAATACAGCCAGCCAGTGCTGATAACCACCTAAGCAGAATTCTTTCCCATGAAGCTGCATATGGATACAGGTGAAATGGACATTTAAATTAGTGCTCGGTGTACACACTTGTTGTCAGTTACCCAGTTACATTGTAAATGGTAATTTATCTTTCTTTTCTACCTAATGCACTATAGGAAATATTAGCTAAGAAATGATCCTAGTGTTAGGGGTAAGGTTAATGCCAGTGTTACGCCTATGGTGTAATGATACAGTAAGGCCTAGTTCACATTAGACAACGCGATGAGAAAGCAGCGCCCCCGATCGCACTGCCATTTGCGTTGCCTGCGCTGCACTGCTGATCCCATACCTTACAGTGAATGGGATCAGTGCTGCGCTTTGCCAAAAATGCGTGCATCAGTGCGCTAGCGCATCACACTGCTGCGCAGTGCATATAGTCTGAGCGTCAGAAGTGCTGCCTATGCAATTCTGACATACTTGTGTGTCGCACACCATACACGCTGCCAAAATGCGCACGACAGCACATATGGGGCTTGATTCACTAAACCGTGATAACTCATAGCACAGCCACACTAGCGTTTTTGCACGCGTTTTCACGCGCAACCGTGAATTTTCATGCGCAGTCACGGGCGAAAAATTCACGATTACGCACGAAATTTCAGGATTGAAATGTGAGTGAAGCCAGTGAAATTATTGGTAATTTGTGAAAGTGAAAATCAACTTACAGAGGACATGTAGTCAAAATAGCATAATTAATTAAAGGGAACCAGAGATGAACGATTCACACAAAATAAACATATCAGTTGATAGCTTGTAAAGAATAAATGCTCTACCTGATAATTTCGCCACTCTGGTGACCTGGAAGTTGTCAGAGCACTGCCTGCACAGCTGTGAGTGGCTGGCTGGAGGAGGGACAGGAGGAGAAAGTGTTTCCCTTTTTTGGAAGTGATCATCCATACATCCCAGCTTGGGGGTGTGGTGTACAAGCTAATTCAGGTATTACACTTTTTTTCAGTGTGCATGAAACATGAGCATATTTGCATATTACCATTGAAGTTCCCTCTCAGGTCCGCTCTGGGGCCCCTCCCATACAGGAAGGGGGTATTTAAAGGTGTTTGTCTTGTCACAATTTTTATGGCTTTGAGCAGTTTGATAAAGGTGTAAACCGAAACAGCAGTCTGTCACTGCTGCCACTTTGGTGCTATTAAAAGAGCTTTGATACAAGACAGCGGTGCCGGTCCTTTCTGTTTTATCTGGACTGCACTTCCCAGGAGGCACTGGGGAGAGACCTTGGGCACGCTGCATACTCTTTTTTGGAAACGGTGCTCCCTCTCTTCTGTTTATATGCAATTCTGACATACTTGTGTGTCGCACACCATACACGCTGCCAAAATGCGCACGACAGCACATATGGGGCTTGATTCACTAAACCGTGATAACTCATAGCACAGCCACACTAGCGTTTTTGCACGCGTTTTCACGCGCAACCGTGAATTTTCATGCGCAGTCACGGGCGAAAAATTCACGATTACGCACGAAATTTCAGGATTGAAATGTGAGTGAAGCCAGTGAAATTATTGGTAATTTGTGAAAGTGAAAATCAACTTACAGAGGACATGTAGTCAAAATAGCATAATTAATTAAAGGGAACCAGAGATGAACGATTCACACAAAATAAACATATCAGTTGATAGCTTGTAAAGAATAAATGCTCTACCTGATAATTTCGCCACTCTGGTGTGCCTTTTTGAGTGTTTTTTATCCATTATTGCTCCAGGAAATATCCAATATGGCCACCGGCTCATATCCCTTCTGCTTCCGGGGTATGAGTTGTTCTGGATGTGCTGTCTAGGCTATATGAGACTGTAGACAAGCAGGGCTGCTGCAGCCTTTCATCTGTCTGCTTTCAACTTGATTATTCTGGTATGCTGTGTGGCTGCCTGTAGGAAGTGTCTCTCATAGAAATGAAACTGCATACAATAGATAATGACTGGCTGCACAGTGCACACAGATACACTGTCTGTTTCAGAGCTTCTTTCTCGGCAGCAGCAGCCCCTCCTATGTCAACAGCTCTGAGTAGGAAATCTGAGCTAGGAGGGGGCAGGCTTGGGCTTGAAAAGACTCCACAGAAGAGTGACTCAGCTATAATGATTCCAGGTCAAACCTCGACTGAATCAGTCGGTGGATTCTTATCACAGTTGATAACAGATAGATTAGACTGAGAAGAATAAAACTAAAAGCAGGGTAGGTGTTTACTGTCATGTTCCCACTGATAAATGTAATAAAATACATGAGGGTGCTTTGTCTCTGGTTCTCTTTAAAGGGAAGGTTCAGGGTGGCTCTTAAAAAAATAAAAATGCCCATCCACTTACCTGGGGCTTCCTCCAGCCGTGGGCAGCCAGGACGTGCCCTCGGCGCCGCTCCGCAGGCTCCCGGTCCCCTCCGGTGGCCGACCCGACCTGGCCAGGCCGGCTGCCAGGTCGGGCTCTTCTGCGTTTCAAAATGCGCCTCACGGGGGTGCGCTGACGTCATCGGACGTCCTCCGGGCTGTACTGCGCAGGCGCAGTAGTTCTGCGCCTGCGCAGTACAGCCCGGAGGACGTCCGATGACGTCAGCGCGCCCCCGTGAGGCGCATTTTGAAACGCAGAAGAGCCCGACCTGGCAGCCAGCCTGGCCAGGTCGGGTCGGCCACCGGAGGGGACCGGGAGCCTGCGGAGCGGCGCCGAGGGCACGTCCTGGCTGCCCACGGCTGGAGGAAGCCCCAGGTAAGTGGATGGGCATTTTTATTTTTTTAAGAGCCACCCTGAACCTTCCCTTTAAATTGTTTGTTTGTTTGTTTTACAATATTCATCTATAAATGATTTAGTCATTGTTGCCCATTGTAAAATCTTTCCCATATACTTTCTGAAATGTATCACAGGCTACAACATCTTTAGTACTGGCAGGTGAACTCTGGGGAAAGTTTGTTTACTGTGAGTTCTTAACCTCTTGCTAAACCCCCCTCGTGACCAGGACATTTTTAGTAAAAAAGGCCACTGCAGCTTTAAGGCCAAGTTGCAGGGCCGCACAACATAGCACACAAGTGATTCCCCCCCCCCCCCCATCCTTTTCTTCCCAACAACAGAGCTCTCTGTCGGTGGGGTCTGATCGCTCCCCCCATGTTTATTTTTTTTTAATAAATATTTTTGTTCGTGTTTAAAAAACAAACAAACTGTTCCTTTAAACCCCTTCCCTCCCTCCCTCCCTCCCCCCAGCCAGCCAATCATGGCGATCAGCTCTCATAGGCTTCACCCTATGAGAGCCGATCGCTCTCTTGTCCCCCAGGGGGACAGCCGTGTCACACGGCTGTCCCCAGTGCAGCGCTGCTGCTGATCGCAGCGCTGCACCATACAAATAGACGGCGATCACACCGTCTAACAGTCTCCAGAGTGGCAATAGCCGCTCGGAGACTGAAGGTGGGGCGGAGCTCCTCCCCCAAGCAGGAAATGCGTGCGCAGCCTGTGCGCGATCTCCTGCAAAACAGAGCCCCAGGACTTTACGCCAATCGGCGTTAGGCGGTCCTGGGGCTGCCGCCACGGCCACGCCCATCGGCGTGACACGGTCGGCAAGAGGTTAAGCCAGTAGAAAAGATCTCTGGTCTCCCAGGGGGAGATTCCACATAATAAACAGCCTAGGTCCTAGGCCAAGCGTCAGTGGGAAGGCGGGGCAACATACCAATATATAGCTATAGTTCGTGTTTCTGTTGCCGACAACAGGATTTTTAAACTAAAAGTGGGGATTCTGAATCATTTACTGCATTCTACTTTGTCATTACAGTTCCTCTTTAATATGTTGTATTCATTTTCACATTAATTACTTGTAAGATCCACACAGTGCATAGAGTAAGGAAACACAATAGGGGGGAAGTCTAACAATAGGGGAAATGAAAACTGCTAAAGTGGTGTCATTGTCAACAGCAAGCAATCATGTTTCAGCTATTAAAGCAAACGTTCTATTAGGAACTTCTTAAGATAGCCAATAAGATGCTAATAATTTCTGCTTACATTTAAATTGTATGCAACGAGGAACTGGGCCAAAGGGAAATTGCAGGAGGCACATATGACTGCCCCACTTCCAAGATACAATTCACTTAAACCATTTTGTTTTTGCCCTTAACTGTGTGTAGCAGCAATACAACCTTGTCATGCAGCACAGAATTGGAAAAGACCCTCATGTAATAACACATTTTTTTCTGTTGTATTAAAGGTTGTCTGCATCAACAATCTCTGAAGAATATCATGAATCTCCACATGGATCAGAAACATATAGACCACAAATAAGACCTTCTGAAACTGGATGTTGGGAGAGTGTTCGGTGACCTCCACACAGCTATTCTTGTCATCTGGTCTTAGACATCCTTTGAACCATGAGTGGCTTCCTTTCATATCTGGATCCAAGACGGATACCATGGGGAGCTACATGGCATGCCATCAATGCAAGAATATTACGAACCAAGCCTGTAGAGTCAATGCTAGAAGGGACTGCAGGAACTTCTTCTCATGGAACCAAACTGGCTCGAGTACTTACAACACTGGACCTTGTTTCACTTGGAGTTGGCAGTTGTGTTGGTACAGGGATGTATGTTGTCTCTGGACTTGTGGCTAAGGAAATGGCTGGACCAGGAGTCATTGTGTCCTTCATAATTGCAGCTGTGGCTTCCATACTGTCAGGTAATGTACCATTTCTAATAACAGGGTCAAAGGAGAGACCATTTTTCATAAGAAGGTCCATCTGCTGGCGTAATTTTTTTCCTTACTTTTGTGTGGCCACTCAGTGGCAGAACTTGTCAAATAAATCAGTATGTATGTGGTTATGAGCCCCCCTCAAACCCCCTCATCTGCACTACAGATTTCCTTTGCTGTTAGCTGTAGTACTGTCAGGAGTTTCACTATGCACTGTTGCCCTTGTATAATGAACAACATGGTGATGCAAGGCAAGCAACAGACCCTTCTGTATAGCCTGCTATTAGCCAGATTTTTAAACCAGGATTATTATCTGAGAAGTTGCATTTCACGCTAATAGGTTTCATTTGGGTGCTCTGTTTGATATGCTATGAGATGATATATTTAGATTTGCACATTGAGTTGAACTTTACATTGCTATGTCTCAGATAGACACTGTTATAATTTCAGAAATATGTTTCAGTAATTATAATGAAGAGCTTTAAGACACATTGATTGTTTTTACAATTATAGCATATACTTAATTTAAAATTTATAAGTCTTCTGTTTAGGAAAAAAACTGCCTTTTGCAAATATGTATAAATACACATACAGCTTAGTGACTATTCACTTGTGATTTTTTTGTGATGCCATTCTTGTTTGTCACGTATTGGATGATTATTATTAAATTTGCCTTCTTTGATCAGATGGCATCAATGATAAATATACAGTGTTGTCACAGACAGTGCTGGTATCTTTGTCCACAAGAAAGTGTGGCTTGAACAGTGCCCATAATGTACAGGGGTGACCCAGTGTTTACATCCACCGGTACTGTGCTATCACTTATGGTGGGAGCGTAGGAGAGGATCTGTATCAGGTGGAATAACAGAGTCTTCCCTCATCTCCTCATCTTTGGATACACATTTTCCCATATGCTTCCACATAGACTGGAATTTTTTTTATGTCAGTTACAACTGTTGCACTAATGGAAATATAGTGACCAATAGCATGCAGATCGTGGTGCTTTGTTGATGATACTGATGACAATAATTGTCGTATCAATAGCCCACACAAATCCTGTCACCACATGGAGGCCCAGGGTCTGTGAGGGCCCATGAAATCACATGATGTTTATATCTTGTTTACTGGATTGGCATCGCGCTACAAACAACAGCCAGTCTGGCTACTGACTGCCTGACTGCACGGTGGTGTATTGGTTAGCGCTCTCGCCATGCTGCGCTAGGTCCCCAGTTCGTATCCAAGTCAGGGCACTATCTGCAAGGAGTTTGTATGTTCTCCCCGTGTCTGTGTGGGTTTCCTGCTTGCACTCCAGCTTCCTCCCACAACCCAAAAACATACAGATAAGTTAATTGGCTTCCCCCTAAATTGGCCCTAGACTACGATACATACACTACACAATACATACATAGATATATGACTATGGTAGGAATTAGGTTGTGCTTTGGTCCATTAGTGGTCCCAAATGATCATTTCCGATCGTTCATACGAAAAATCGATCATAAACAATCGTTTGGCAAATTGTATTGTTAGTAGCCACCTTTATGTAGCAGCATTTTTCAATATTAATATAGTATATATACTGTGCTGGCCAAGTACCACCAACTGTTTCAAACCTTATTTCAGTACCCCTCGACATATATGTTTGAGAAGATTGAAACGTTGCTTGATGTTTTTAACTAACTATAAATAATTGATCACATTTTTCATCTCAAAACTTGCATTTAATATGACAAGGTTAATAGCTCAACAAAAGTACCCCTAGGTTTGTACATACCATGTGAAGAGAAACCTAGTTTATACAGTTTAACCACAAAATTGACTATTTAAAGTGAAACTGTGATGTGTCAAATGTTTGAACTGCAGCTGCTAAATCTGCTGTTAGTGTTACAAGCTCTGAGGCTGTCATTTTAAGTCTGGCTTCACTTTCAGTGGGTCTAAAGGGGGCCATACACTAGGCGACCAACCAATCGACCATCCAATTTGATTATTATAATCGAACTGGATGAAAATTGGTGCTGCCAAGTGCATGCTCGACCGACATAGCGACCAATTTCGGGACAGAAATTGACCGCACAGTCGATCGCGCATGTTGGAAAATGTCGGGTCAAGGTTGGTTGGTCGGGTGTGCGGCGGTACGGCAGCCAAATTGTGAACGAGCAACGAGACGACGAAACCCTCGCCACTGCCGCCGCAATGTGTAAATGTAGACAGTGTGTAGTGCATTTATACATTACCGGTCCGATGTCAGCCTCCACGCGGTTTCCTTCCATCTCGACGGATTCCGCATACACGCCGGCGGCGCTCTGACGCCACGAAGACGCATAGCGGCTGACGTCAGACGCTATGCGCAGCTAGCGTGTATGCGGCTTACCAGGCAAGATGGACGGATGGACCCGGCGAGCTGCTACAGGACAGGTAATGTATAAATGCACTACACACTACATACATTTATACATTTTGGGGGCAGCGGCGGGGCGGACGCGGCGGGCTCAGCCGATTCCCTGATGATTTCATGCTGAAATCGGATGGGAAGTGGCCTGTAGTGTATGGGCAGATTTGATTAAAGAAAAAATGTATCTCTAATCAAATTCGATTACAGATAAATTTGTCTCTTGGTCGAATCTGCCCATATTCATTGTAATGTATGGGCACCTTAAGTTACTCAATCTGCTATTTGTAAAAATATCAACTGCAGGTTAACAGGCGACATGTGTACCAGGTTGTGGATGCCCTCCTGACAAAAATGTCTGCGATAATGTATATAAACATCCATACAAGCTCAAATGAGGATTACATTCATATATTTTTTATGGAATTTGTAAACACAAAAACAGCCAGAAATGACTATAGAAAAGAAGCAAAGATATGATCCTCACTGGGATTCAAACTGTGAGTTTGCATCTCAGCAGTCAGGCATTAAGCCATTTTTCTTCAATTTAACCATAAGTGGAAGAAGCCTAATGAAGTGGGACAGCACCTCAATGCCCCTCCACTTTCATGCAGTATAAATGGCACGAAAAAACAAAGCTTTATAGAATCTTGATGTCTGCAGGAATATCCTGGGATAGTTTCTATACCCTCTTCATCTACTTTGTTGTTTTTTTTAATTAGGAAAAAAAACACACACCAAATTTCTTTTTCAACATGCAGTCTGAGTGGCCAGGAAAATTATGCCAACCAGCATGGGGTTCTACTTCCTGACCAATACCAATCCACGTGGCTTTGAACATTGAGGGCTACTTTGCAGAGGTGGGCTTGGATCCCTACCCCCATACCACACCTTGCATAGTGCCTTGGTTCCAATGTGAAGGACGGAGTGTTCTTTCTCACCTCTGTATGGCCCCAAATAGGAAGGGGCTTGTAGTGCTAACTGGTCACCTTCTTAACCCTCTGGGCGATACAATTACATCGCCCAGCAGGGGGCGCAGCACTTTTTTTTAAAATGTTTTATTTTTTAAATCATGTAGCGACCCCTGGGCTCGCTACATGATAGCCGCTGCGCAGCGGCATCCCCCCACCCACTCCGATCGCCTCCGGCGATCAGAGTAAGCAGGAAATCCCGTTCAGAACGGGATTTCCTGCTGGGCTTCCCCGGTCGCCATGGCGACGGGGCGGGATGACATCACCGACGTCATAGACGTCGTGGTGTCAGAGGGAGTCCCAATCCACCTCTCAGCGCTGCCTGGCACTGATTGGCCAGGCTGCGCAAGGGGTCTGGGGGGGGGGCTGCGCGGCACGGCGGGTAGCGGCGATCGGAAGTTACATGCAGCTAGCAAAGTGCTAGCTGCGTGTAACAAATAAAATATTATGCAAATCGGCCCACCAGGGCCTGAGAAATCCTCCTGCGCGATATACCCCGAGCTCAGCTCGGGATTATCGCCCAGGAGGTTAATAAGGGGTCAGCTGAATAACCATCCAGGTAAAAAAAAAAGGTTATTTGGGGATTTTTAGTAAGAGTGGTTAAGATTTTGTATAATTTACAGGGTGAGGCATTACTGGTAAATTCTGTATTTGGATTTAAGAGGGGCACATGCTCTTTTTACATTGAAGACATCCATGTGTTTTGTTTTGTTTTTTTGAGATAGTATGGCTGACAGCTCCTCTTTAAAGCTGACCTGAACTCAGAACTTCCTCTCTGCTCTAAAAGAAACGCAACAGCATAATAACCTGTCTTCTTACTGCTTTCATGGAAGCAGACATACTGTTAACATCTTGTGTTTACAAATTAGCTGCTCTGCCATGGCAGTCAGCTTATACAGTTGAGGGGTTAAATTACATATTGTGCTTAGTCACAGATGAGGGGGGATTAGACAGGCTAAACTCTCTAAATACATACTGGGTGCATTTATCTGTTTTCCTTCTGTCCTGCGCAAGAGTTCAGGTCCACTTTAAAATCATATAGAACTGTCCATGATATGGTTGTTGCTGCTTCTTGAATGCTAATGCTGGGTTTACACCATACAATTTTCTGTTAGATTCTTCTGTGAAGCTCCGTCTACACGGAGCAATCCGGCGGCTCGATTAGCCACCGGATCGCCTCTTCCGCATTGCCGCGCATACCCGCCGCGTCCCCGCTCATCCGCACGTGCGTCGGATTCGATACCCGCTTGGCCCCGCCGGCGCCGCTTATCTTCTGCTCGATTCCCCGCTATTGTCCGCTCGCGGGAAATCGAGCGGCGGTGAGATCGGACTGATCGATTGATAAGTAACATCGCAGCGTGTATCCCCAGCATTACATTTTTTTGGTAGATTTTCTCTTAGAATGCATAATTAGATTATTTTCTGTAAAGAATGGTCATTATCTCTGGTGCATTGTCTTCTGTTTATCTCCAGCTGAGTAGAACACTGCCTAATTGCTCGGCAGATAGATGGTAAGATAGATAAATTTCCAACATGTTGAACTTTATCTATCTGGCAGGTAAATGTAACAGAAAATTGTATGGTGTATTCCCAGCATTATGCTGGGCATACACGGTAAGATAGTTCTTATCAATCGAGCCGCTGATAGCTCGATTGATAAAATACAAACCTGTCCGATCACCGCGGCGGATCGATACCGCGCTCGATCCCCGCGGGCGGACAATTAAAAAAAACGAAGCGCTGATAAGAAGCGCCCGCGGGGATGAGCGGGAATCGATCCGCGCGGACGAGCGGTGACGCGCCGGCATCGAACCGCTGGCTCGATACCGGCGCATAAACGAACTGTCTATGCCCAGCATTAGACTCTGGCCTGCCACTCAGAAGAGACAAAATCCTTTGACAGAAACTCAGCTCATAGAACTGCTGAGCCCAAACATTGGTTTGTCATTCAGCAGAAATATGTGGCATATTGCCAAGACCCTTGTATTTATTTTGTAAAAATGATGATAGCTTTACAAAATATAGACCTCATTTGAAGAACACTATTGAAGTTCCAGTACAAAGAGTATTTAAAGCTGCTGCTTAGAGTTCTGCTTGGTTGAATTGATCAGGGCTTTGAGAACTTTTTTATTCTTACTTTTCTTTTGGTGCCTCTGCTGAAGAATGTGAATAAAGAGAAAAAAAACCTAGCAAACTCCATTGAAAGCGAGCCTCCAAGGACACTCTGCAATGATAATTCCACGGATGGCGTAGGAAGTTAAACAACGAGATGGTTGAGGTCATATTGCAGCTTGTGTCATCACATCTGTTTCTAGGCAACCTCATGCACAGCATAAACGTGGAAAATCCCAATTTGTGTCTAGCAAAACAGCACCTGTAATGACTACCAGACATTACTGTACTACAGCCTCTCTGACAGTGAGAATAATTAGATTAAGGCTTGATTGATAGAAACAATGCTTGAGTAACCTGTGGCTAGCCAGCTGCAGTGGAAATACAGTATACATCTCAGGTAGCCCAGACACAACAGCTGGAGAGTAATCGTGCAGGATGTTTGTTGTATGTTTATTTTGTATTGTTATACGCTGTATGCTGTTGTAAAGCACCACAAAATAAGCAATATTGATAATAATAATGATTTCTGTATGCCTAAAAATTAAAGGGACTTGAAATAAGTGTCACAAAGACACATGGGTGTTATAGCTGAATAAACACTGTTATTGTAGGCAGCACTCTCTGTGAGACTCATGTGGTCTGGTAGGTTGCACCAGAATCTGACTTATACCTATCTGCAGTCCTGCCCCCATATCTATGTGACTCTGTACAGCCAGTGTCGCATAGATATAGAGGTCATATATTCCTTCCTTACAGCAGAAATCCAGGCCAGAACTGGGACTATCAGTCTTTACGCTGAAACCAAAAACTGCCCCATGGATGCCCTAGGGATAGGAGACAAGAAAAGTGAACAATCTCTATTAGATACACAGATGTCTGTTTCTAGCACCTTTCATGAAAAAAGCTAAAATGAAGAAAACATTATTTTAATTGGGCTTAAAGGGAATGTCCAAGCAAAATAAAAAAATGAGTTTCACTTACCTGGGGCTTCTACCAGCCCCATGCAGCCATCCTGTGCCCTCGTAGTCACTCACTGCTGCTCCAGTCCCCCACTGGCAGCTTGCCGACCCCGGAGGCTGGCGGGACGCATTGCGTACATTTTTACGCATTCCCGCCAGGGCAGGAACATTAACACATACATTTTTATGGTGGAACAGACCCTACCCCAAAAATAAACTCTTGCTTAGCTGAGCTTCAGGCATGGATGAATGATAACTGGTTGAAACTGAATGCTGACAAAACTGAGGTCCTGTTTGTCCAAAGCCAGTGCTCACCATCAAAACAGCTCTATCCTAAAGCAACACCAATCAGGATTGGGAATTCAGACATAAACAGCTCCAACCTTGTGCGCAGCCTTGGCGTACTAATCGATGGGGAATTGAGTTTCAGAAACCAAATTTCATCTGTAGTTAAATCTTCCTTCTTTCATCTGAAGAACATTGCAAAGATTAAACATCTGATTCCCCCAGAGGATCTTCAAACCCTAGTCCACGCCTTCATCACATCACGGCTGGACTACTGCAATGCCCTTTATGCTGGCCTCCCCAAAAAGGACCTGCGTCGCCTGCAATTAGTGCAGAATGCTGCTGCCAGATTGCTGACAAACCAGCCTCGCCACTGTCACATTACACCGATCCTTCGCTCACTGCACTGGCTACCAGTAGAATGGAGAATACTCTTCAAGATTGGACTGCTGACATTCAAATCCCTGCACAATCTGGGCCCTGGATACATGAAGGACTTGCTGAAGCTGCACCACACCTCTCACAACCTCAGATCAGCAAGTTCTATAAACTTGGTCACTCCCAGAGTGCACCTCAAAAAATCTGGAGACAGAGCCTTCTGTCATGCTGCCCCTACTCTTTGGAACTCCCTACCACACCCAGTAAAGACAGCACCATCCCTGGAGCTATTCAAATCCAGACTGAAAAGCCACCTGTTTAGCCTGGCATTTCCAGACTTATAAAATTCTTCCTCTGTACCACGATGGTCGGAGCCATGCTTATGCGCTTTGAGTCCCACGGGAGAAAAGCGCTTTACAAATGTTATTTGTTGTTGTTGTTGTTGTTGTTATTTTTACGCATTACTGGTTCAATGCGTAAACGCATTGAACCCGTAACGTGTAAAAATGTATGTGTTAATGTTCCTGCCCTGGCGGGAATGCGTAAAAATGTACGCAATGCGTCCCGCCAGCCTCCGGGGTCGGCAAGCTGCCAGTGGGGGACTGGAGCAGCAGTGAGTGACTACGAGGGCACAGGATGGCTGCATGGGGCTGGTAGAAGCCCCAGGTAAGTGAAACTCATTTTTTTATTTTGCTTGGACACTCCCTTTAAGCCCAATTAAAATAATTTTTTCTTCATTTTAGCTTTTTTCATGAAAGGTGCTAGAAAGTGTATTTAGGTAGCCAATCACACAAGCAATAGCCAGCTCTCAATGTTTACATTTTGCACAACTACTTCCTCCAGTATGCTATAGTCTTCTTTACTGTAAATACTAGATGGCTTCCCCACTCAAGTGAATGGAGGGCCATCTACAATGGTGCCTGAAAAGGTTTGAGCACACAAATAAGGCTAGAAAGGCTGGTGACTATTTCTAAAGAGGTGGGGCTCCCCCACTTCACTGCATAGACTGTGTACAAATGAAGACAATTCATCACCATTTTTTATCCTTCAGCAGAGTGGTCAACTAACAAAGATCACGCCTACAGTAAGGAGACAGGACAGGAAAGCTCAAAGAAACTCAGGCTAATACATCCACATAGATAAGCTTGAAACATACTGGAAAAATATTCTGTGGATGAATGAGATAAAAATAGATCTTTTTGCATTGAATGAAAAGTATCATGTTTGGTAAAAGATACTCCAGGATGGCCCAAACGTGAAACATGGTGGTAGCAGCATCGTTGCTTGGTCCTGCTTTGCTGCCTCTGAACCAACATGAAAGTAAAAATTCTTAATTATGTCCATGAAAGATCTCTACAGCTGACAGTTGGCCAGTGAAAATCGAATGTGTGTATCTAGCTTTAGAAAGTCATTTCAGCCAGAAATGGTATGATGGTGGAGTTACCCTTTAAATAGTTTTACTGAAAGCTGGTATAGAAAAATGTAGCGAAAATTAATTTCTAGGTATATAAGAGGAAATCTAGTAACTCCAAGATTGAAATCTTGAGAAGGCATGGTCCACTTCCCCTGCTGTGTCTTGTTTTTACGGTTGTCTCATGTTTGCAATCTAAACCCACTGCTGATTTACACATTGCTTGGCCTGGCATTGTTATAAAGAATAATTAGTTAGTAATAACTCTTAGTATGGCAGGACAATTTCCCAGCGTGAAGCGTTGCTTTCTTTCTTCTTCTCTGTTAGCTTTGTCTCACGCTCCGACTGTTTGGAATTGCTTATGATTTTGTAAATTATTCTAGTGAATTAAAATAGACTTGAGATTGTGGTCTGATGTGCCGATGGGACCTGACTGTCCTCCTAGTAATTTTGCTACAAGCATGTACACTTAAATAAATAATGTGAGCATGACTGGGTAGGGGCAGAGGAGTAACTACCCTGTGCACATTAAGCAATAGCATCCTGTATATCAGTGTATATTGCAACGTACAGCAGGGACGGATCTAGACCAAGTTGCGCCTGGGGCAAGGTCAGTTTTTTGCGCCCAAAGGTCAGGTTTTGGCGCCTAAACTGCCATTCATTTTGCCGCTTTTTTAAGAATTCAACAAACTGCGCCTGGGGCAAGAGACCCACCTGCCCCCCCCCCCCCCCCCCCTAGATCCGTCCCTGGCGTACAGTTACATGCAACAAACAGTACAATGCATAAAGTCTGTGAAATTAAAGATGAATACCAGTCCCCTTTGTTGCGCATGAAGGAAAAGCGTGTGTTCCTAAATTCACTATTAGATACACCAGTACCTCTCCTACAGGGTCTTTTACCCTGGTACTGTGATACCTTGATTTGCGAGCATAATTTGTTCCGGAAGCATGTTTGTAAACCAAAGCACTCTAACATCAAAGCGTTTTTTTTCGTATAGGAAATAACAGAAAACTCTGACAATTAGTTCCACAATCCAACAACAATTATAGAAAAATGACAGTATAATGTACTTTATAAAGTAAAAGTACAGTACAGTGCAAACAGTAAATCAAATGAACCTGCACTAAGCAGTGAAAAAAATTACTTTACAGAAGTGGCGTCCGAAGGGGGTGGCGCAATGTGCGGCCCGCCTCTGGTCTCAGCGTGCAGGAAATGGGAAGTTACAGCTGGCCCCCCTGCAGCCGGGGGCTACCGCAGCCCAGAACCGCCCTGCTGTAGAAGCTGCCTGGGACAATGCTGCCTGGTTACCTGCTGCCCATATACATATATTTCTATTTTTCATCCATTTTCTATCAGTTTGACCAGAAATGTATACCTTTTAGGGTCGGTTCGCACTTGTTTTAAAACATATCCATGTCTCCGTTTTTGGGCCCAGACCAAAACCGGAGTCACGGATACCAATGTTTAAAATAGCGGCCATCCTGACACACTTTAAAACACGGATCCGTTTTGAAACACTGAACGGAGATTTCCGGATTTGTTGGGGCTTAACGGACCCCCACGGACCCCCGGATACACGAATGGGTAGTGAAAGGCAATACAAAAACGGATCTCCCTCTTCACAAGCTATTTTGCACATAAAAATGGAGGGAGATCTGGATTGCCTGCTCCCCTCCTTCTCCCCTCAACGCTCCTTCCCATGAATGTCCCCAGGTAGCCTGGGGGGGGGGGGGGGGGTTAGCAGCAAGGAAGGGGGGCAGAGGTGGGGAGGGGGGTCGGCCTCCTCCTCCCTTACCTGGGTCCCCCATCCCCGTTCCCCCTCCAGCTATTTTCTCTATATGTAAAGTAATGTAATGAGCAGAGAGCGGGGAAGCAATTACCTACTTCCTTCCTCCGCTCGCCACGTGACTTCCTGCAATGCCGCCCACTGAAGTATAGAAGGGGGTGGAAGTAGCTGGAAGGAGAGCGGGGACGGGGACCCATGTGAGGAAGGGGAGGTCCGACCCCCCTCCCCATCGCTGTGCATGCTGCCCCCCTTCCTGGCTGCTATCCCCTCCAGCCAGGGCTGGGGATATGTCTTTTTAAACACAAATGGACGCAAACGGACTGGAAACTTATGCTGCAAAAGCGTAGCATGGATCCGTTTGCGTGCCGTTTTTTTAAAACCGGAGCTCGGACCACGGATTGCGTTCTGCAACCGTGCCTAGTGTGGACCGAGCCTTACTGTATGTGTGAACACAGCCATAGACGCATGCAAAACTGATACAAAACTGATACAAAACTGATAGCCTGTACCGGACCGGAAATGTACAACTTTTATGTGTGAACACACCCATAGAAACACATAGATAACTGATGCCAACTGACAGGACACCTTTTTATGTGTGAACTAAGCCTTACTAGGGGACCATTAGGCAATCTGTCAGGTGCACTGGTTTTCTGTATTGTAACTGTGGAGAATAATTTACTTCCTGTTTTGTTTCCTAGGCATTAATCATGTGACAAGCTTGGCAATATCGAGGAGAAATACAAACATTTCACAAAATTCTATTAAATTATAGATGTTTCCTCTCCTCAATAGTCTCTTTTTATCAGATTGGAGGTTTGTTATAGAAGGGTGATGTTAAGACACTTATTTGAACTTGCACAGTGAATACTTAATGAGGGCAATATAACCCTACCACCTGAATCATATTGCTGAGGTACTCACAAGGACATGGCTCAGTTGTTGGGTCACATTACCTCTTTTCCAAGATACCAGCGAACCCTTTTCATAAATGCTTGTAGATGAGTTACAGTGGAAAGCATGTAAGGATGATCAACAATAATTAGAATGGACATAATCTGTGTCAATCCGCAGTCTGCATACCACAAATTACATTTAATGAGAACATCTGTACTCCGTTTAGCTGTTATAAATCCTTGTTATAATTAGGTGTAATCTTGTATTGTCATATTTTCACTAATGCTTCTGTGCTGCTCCAAGGATCAGGAGTTTCCCATCTCAGCAGCATCAGGTAATTTACACCGAAGTGAACCAAGATGTGACTACAATTTGGCACGGAAGTTGTTAATCTAGCTGATTGCAGCCACTGGATAACCCTGGGCTGCGGCACAAGGAGAGTCAGAAATATTGCATATGCTTTACACAAATATGCAGCAGCAGCATTTATTCCAAGCCAAATTTCCCCTCTCCTGCACACAGATTCATTTCACTCCCAGTGCTGCTGCCAGGATCCAAATTAGAAAATGAAGACGGGTGACTCCATACTGAGGCCTTGTGGTTTGCATTCATTTCTGTAATACAATTAACCCTAATTGCCCACAATGTACCGTACTTACCGGATATTTGCATAATCTAGTTGCTAGGGTAAAACAGTGAATATGCCATATGGTAAACATATTCATATTGAACTGAAGACTCCTGACAGGTACATGCAAAATGGAATTACATCATCCATGCTTCAACTAAACTCTGAGCAGGAAGTTTAAATGAGCATTTGCTTGGAGCTCATTGCCTTTTATAGGTGGTGGTTTTTAAAGAGGCCCAACCTTTTTTTCAAAATGGATAAAAAGTACTTGCCAATACGGTCCGTATTGCGCCTGTTCCGCTAAGGGAAACCCATGTCTGAGCTAAGTACAGCGAGCTGAATTTCTGCCATGCCCACAAAAAAGCTCAGTGTATAAATGTGTGCAAAATGCTGGTATTATAGTTATCAGTTTACTACCTGTACATTTATAAAAATAAAACTTAGTTAACTGCTTCCAGACCGACATGGTTGGAATCCTGCTGGACATAGATTAGATGTTGGACATAGAATTTTTACACCCTCGTCCCTGGGTGCAATATAACCTAGAAACTGCCCTGCATTCACAGTTTCATTATTAAAGCTGCAGAAAGGAGTTCACCAGTAAATGTATCATTCTCTCTTCTCCCGCTTTCTTCTTCTGTTCATTGCTTCAGTAGAATGAATTTGAACACCTGCATCATTTGGTAGCCTGTTGATATATTGGCACCCCATCGGTAGTAGCGACGGGTGGTGTGTACAAAGGGCAGGGACTTAATCAACGCGAGCTTATGACCCGCACTTACTGGGAATTCCTCGTTCATGGGAAATAATTGCAATCCCTGATCCCTATCACGAACTGAGTTCAGCGGGTTACCCGCACCTGTCGGCGAAGGGTAGACACACGCTGATCCATTCAATGTAGCGCGCGTGCAGCCCCGGACATCTAAGGGCATCACAGACCTGTTATTGGCACGCTTTCATTTTTATTTCTCATGCTTTACACCTCTAAAGATGCATTATGGATTTGGCATATTAACTGCTTTAGATGTTCATGTATTTTTTCTGTCATAAGTTGTAAATTGGTATGTTTTTCCATATTCTTATTCATGCATCCTGTTTTATACAGTCATAAAGAAGCAGAAAGAAACCTTCCAAACAGGGCCGGTTTTAGCAACAATGGGACCCCAGGGCAAAAAAAATCTGGGGGGGGCCCAACAGATACCCTGGAACAAAAATCGGCATTAAAACCACTTAACGACCTGCCGCCGATAGGCGGCGGCAGGTCGTAAGTGGTTTTACATGGAAACGGGAGGGAGAGAGAGGGAGGCAAAATATCGCTGCGGAGGAGGGCTTTGAGGAGCTCCCCCGCTACAAGCAGATAGCCGGCGGCGATCAGACCCCCCCAGCAGGACATCCCCCTAGTGGGGAAAAAAGGGGGGAAGTCTGGTCGCCCTGGCTGCAAGGTGATCTGTGCTGAGGGCTGGAGAGCCCACACAGCACAGATCATAGAGAATACAGCCGTTCCTTAAAGGGAAGGTTCAGGGAGGGGATTAAAAAAATAAAAATAAATTTCCACTTACCTGGGCCTTCCTCCAGCCCGTGGCAGGCAGGAGGTGCCCTCGCCGCCGCTCCGCAGGCTCCCGGTGGTCTCCAGTGCCCGACCCGACCTGGCCAGGCCGGCTGCCAGGTCGGGCTCTTCTGCGCAGGGCAGCCATCAGGGGGGGACAACTGACACTGCAGTGAGGGGCCCAGGGCTTCTGGGGGCCCCGGGCCCCCCAAGTGCTGGAAGGTCCACCTGTGCTGACTGCGGGCCTGTGGCTCACTGGCCAGCACATTGTGTTCCAGAACTGACAAAAGAGGCACAGGAAGAAAAGAGGGGGACAAAAGAAAATGGATAAAGAATAAGAACGGACCTACATGTCCCTATCTCCTTTGTTAACTGGGGACTACCTGTATTTTGCTAGTATTTGACTCCAGATTTGTAGGAAGTGAGTTCCGCACGATGTAGGTAGAGTCGAAATACCTTTATTGAATCAAACACATGACAGGCTAAAATCCATCACCACATGCTGACATGTTTCGGGCGTTACACGCCCTTAATCATAGCATAGGTGCATGTGAACAGAGGTGACCTATATAAAGGATAGGACCACACTCGGTACCACATGATCAGGCCCCACCCACAAAGAGGTGTATACATAAAACTTGAGGAACATCCTCAACAGTGTAATCAATACATAAAAACATATAACACAAGGATAAAATGTAAGTACACATGATTGGACACATTACAGTTTCACGCAGCAATGAAAGAACAAAAAATAAAATATATATGAATCTGACAAGCAGTTACATACATAGATATGCACACCAGGGACAGTACACCCAAATTACGTAACTGTATTGAGGTCCCATCTGGCGTTAAGGCCTCTTGGCGAACGCGTCCCTAGTTGGAAAATCCAATAGGCCTCCCGAGTGAGGAGACGCTTGTAAACGTCTCCCCCCCTGGGGGGCCTCTGGACACGCTCAATACCTTGAAATGAAAATGAAGCCATGTCACCAGAATGGACCTCTCTAAAATGCTTGGCCACATTGGATACCTCCGCAGTCAACCATCCTGCTCCCCTATAATGCTCCCCTACACGCTGTCTGAGATGACGTGTAGTACAACCCACATATTGAACATGACATGAGGAGCATGAAATCAAATAGACCACGAACTTTGTGTGGCAATTAATGTACTGTTTCATAGGGAAAATGTTTCCATTCGAGTAAGAAGTGACAGACCGGGCAGGTTGATGTACAACACAATAATTACAAGTAGAAAAATTACATTTATATGAGCCACAAGTGGTTAACCAGCATGGACGTGAGGAACTGCTGGAAAACAAACTGGGAGATAAAATACTCCCTAGTGTGGGGGCCTTTCTACTAGCGAATTTGACACCCTGTTTAAGGATCACATTAAGGGTGTCATCAGCCTGCAACACAGGTAAACATTTTCTTATAATCTGTGTAATCTGTGTATATTCCTGGCTATAAGCAGTCACAAACACTGTGTCTCCTTTCGTCTGTGATACCATCCTTCGAGAACTAGATGCCAAAAGGTCTTCTCTTGTTCTCAGAAGGGCCTGCTTCCTTCCCCTTTCTATCATCCATTTTGGATATCCACGCTCCGCAAGACGAGCACCCACAGCGCTCAACTCCACCCCAAGGGCCGCGGCGTCAGAACAGTTCCGGCGCGCCCGAATAGCCTCCCCCACCGGGACCGCACGGATAGTGTGGGACGGGTGACAACTATTGGCCCTCAGGGTGGAGTTGCCGCCGCAGGGCTTGCGGTACGTGCTGGAGACAACAGAGGCCGAGGAAGGATCTCCCCTAAGAGTAAGGTCAAGATAATTGACCTCTAGGGGTGACCACTGAAAAGTGAACACAAGGTTCAAGTTGTTAACATTAAGAAAATCAACGAACTGCTGAGCTTCGTCACACGTGCCGTCCCAGACGACCAACAGGTCGTCAATATATCTGCCATACCACACAACGTGGCTCGAAAAAATGTTAGAGTCACTGAACATGTGGAGCTCCTCCCACCAGCCCATATATAGGTTAGCTAGTGAGAGAGAAAATTTCGCTCCCATCGAAGCTCCACACAATTGTAAATAAAAATCAGAATCAAAAAGAAAATAGTTGTGGGTAAGCAGATAATGGACAGCACATGCGACGAAGAATTGGAGATCCGAAGAAAAGGCAGAATATCTGCCCATATGGTATTCTAAGGCTTCACTAGCTAACCTATATATGGGCTGGTGGGAGGAGCTCCACATGTTCAGTGACTCTAACATTTTTTCGAGCCACGTTGTGTGGTATGGCAGATATATTGACGACCTGTTGGTCGTCTGGGACGGCACGTGTGACGAAGCTCAGCAGTTCGTTGATTTTCTTAATGTTAACAACTTGAACCTTGTGTTCACTTTTCAGTGGTCACCCCTAGAGGTCAATTATCTTGACCTTACTCTTAGGGGAGATCCTTCCTCGGCCTCTGTTGTCTCCAGCACGTACCGCAAGCCCTGCGGCGGCAACTCCACCCTGAGGGCCAATAGTTGTCACCCGTCCCACACTATCCGTGCGGTCCCGGTGGGGGAGGCTATTCGGGCGCGCCGGAACTGTTCTGACGCCGCGGCCCTTGGGGTGGAGTTGAGCGCTGTGGGTGCTCGTCTTGCGGAGCGTGGATATCCAAAATGGATGATAGAAAGGGGAAGGAAGCAGGCCCTTCTGAGAACAAGAGAAGACCTTTTGGCATCTAGTTCTCGAAGGATGGTATCACAGACGAAAGGAGACACAGTGTTTGTGACTGCTTATAGCCAGGAATATACACAGATTACACAGATTATAAGAAAATGTTTACCTGTGTTGCAGGCTGATGACACCCTTAATGTGATCCTTAAACAGGGTGTCAAATTCGCTAGTAGAAAGGCCCCCACACTAGGGAGTATTTTATCTCCCAGTTTGTTTTCCAGCAGTTCCTCACGTCCATGCTGGTTAACCACTTGTGGCTCATATAAATGTAATTTTTCTACTTGTAATTATTGTGTTGTACATCAACCTGCCCGGTCTGTCACTTCTTACTCGAATGGAAACATTTTCCCTATGAAACAGTACATTAATTGCCACACAAAGTTCGTGGTCTATTTGATTTCATGCTCCTCATGTCATGTTCAATATGTGGGTTGTACTACACGTCATCTCAGACAGCGTGTAGGGGAGCATTATAGGGGAGCAGGATGGTTGACTGCGGAGGTATCCAATGTGGCCAAGCATTTTAGAGAGGTCCATTCTGGTGACATGGCTTCATTTTCATTTCAAGGTATTGAGCGTGTCCAGAGGCCCCCCAGGGGGGGAGACGTTTACAAGCGTCTCCTCACTCGGGAGGCCTATTGGATTTTTCAACTAGGGACGCGTTCGCCAAGAGGCCTTAACGCCAGATGGGACCTCAATACAGTTACGTAATTTGGGTGTACTGTCCCTGGTGTGCATATCTATGTATGTAACTGCTTGTCAGATTCATATATATTTTATTTTTTGTTCTTTCATTGCTGCGTGAAACTGTAATGTGTCCAATCATGTGTACTTACATTTTATCCTTGTGTTATATGTTTTTATGTATTGATTACACTGTTGAGGATGTTCCTCAAGTTTTATGTATACACCTCTTTGTGGGTGGGGCCTGATCATGTGGTACCGGGTGTGGTCCTATCCTTTATATAGGTCACCTCTGTTCACATGCACCTATGCTATGATTAAGGGCGTGTAACGCCCGAAACATGTCAGCATGTGGTGATGGATTTTAGCCTGTCATGTGTTTGATTCAATAAAGGTATTTCGACTCTACCTACATCGTGCGGAACTCACTTCCTACAAATCTGTACTTGGGGTCCAAGCAACCCAGTTTCCTGCACTGTCGGTGGACGGAGGTTTGTGAGCGGATTTCCACACACTTTTATTTGACTCCACCCACAACATTTTGCTGCATCTTGCTGTGCATGCCTCTTTCTTCAGTGTCGGAGCCATGAACATTTTTTTGCCGTAGCGCACTTCGTGCACGGGGGTGGGGTGGCTAGTGGGTGGGCCTAGCAACCAGTGGGTGGGCCCAGGGAGGGGGGCCCCAGGCCTGATGATGTGTGAGGGGCCCCAAAATTTTTGATGGCAGCCCTGCTTCTGCGCTCCATTTCCTGGCACTTCTGCGTCCCACGCCGGCGCGCTGACGTCATCGGACGTCCGCCGGGCTGTACTGCGCAGGCGCAGTAGTTCTGCGCATGCGCAGTACAGCCCGGCGGACGTCCGATGACGTCAGCGCGCCGGCGTGGGACGCAGAAGTGCCAGGAAATGGAGCGCAGAAGAGCCCGACCTGGCAGCCGGCCTGGCCAGGTCGGGTCGGGCACTGGAGACCACCGGGAGCCTGCGGAGCGGCGGCGAGGGCACCTCCTGCCTGCCACGGGCTGGAGGAAGCCCCAGGTAAGTGGAAATTTATTTTTATTTTTTTAATCCCCTCCCTGAACCTTCCCTTTAAGTGGTTTTTAAGGGACCTTTTTTGCAGCTGGTATAGTGAGGGTGTGAAGCCCCAATCGGTCGGAGCTCCACATTCTGGCTATCCCAGCCTGCATGGGGGACAAAGGGTTAAAAAGTTTCAGGAGGGGGGACCCCACATAATTTTTTAAAAAAAAAATTCCCACACGCTAAACATAAAAAAAAAATAATTGGGAAAATAGGAAAAAATACCAGGGATTTTCATACAGCCATATTGCGGCTGTACAGCGATCCCTGGCCAAAGCGCTGCGGCTGCGGAGGGGTTTTTAGTACATATGGACCTCCTGGAAACCCCGTCAGGAAATTCATTACTCTTTCTTTTGATACATGTAAAATTACACTACCGTTAGGTTTGCTACTAAAAGTGACATTTACCGCATTTAAAAGTATACTTTTTTCCTTCCAACCGTTAAAATCGATTCTCTCAAAAACTATAAGGTCTTTTTGGAAAAAAAAATGTCCCTTTTATTCCCAATGATCTCCTTAACATATCCTGCAAATTTAGGGTTTCTAGCATTTAAGGTGGATTTGCTATTAACCGTTAAAAATCGGCGAGTTTTTAAATGTGTATTTTTTTTCCTTTGAAACTTTAAAATTAATTTTATCAAAAACTATAAGGTCTTTTTGAAAAAATGTTTTCCTCTTGTAGCCACTGGGGGCCCCTACAGTCTCTGGGGCCCTGGGGCCATTGCCTACTTTACCTCCATGGTAGTGCCGGCCCTGCTTCCAAAGAAGCTGTTCACATTTGGGTATTACTCATATTGTCAGTCACTGTAGGGATCTTTATGTTGCTGGCTGTTGCTTGCTGCTATGATTAGTATGATACCCCCTTTCTCAGGCCACTCTGTAGGGAGTTAAGCACTCCATTCATCACCACTTGTTTGTAGGTGGAAATGGTGATATATATGTAAATAAATGCTCTGAATAGACAGATCTTGTGGACAGTCAGGTGAAAGCTCTACCCTGTGCCCTCATTTCTCATTGGTTAATAGTTCTGTGACTGTCTAATCAGGTGGTCAGATCATACTCCATTTCCAAATGCTCTTCAGTTATCTGCAATATTAGCATGTACATTGGAACAAGGTCTGTCAAGCCTCTGTTTGTATATGTATGTCATGTATATTTTGCATCTTAGAGTCTAGAGTTGAGTGGGATGAAGAAACTAGGCAAGCAGGGGATATAGCGGGATGCAGCAATTAGGACAGCGAGTCTTTTGGCAACTGGCTCAGATGGGGATATGTGTCTGTGGGTGAATAGGTATAGGGCAATGCAATGTATAGTGCAATGCAAGGTATAGCGGTATGTAATGTAATGTAATGCTAACTCACGCTAATTGATGCCTCTGCGGCTCGTTGCTATTTATCTATGTCTCTATCTATGTCTTCTTTTTCTGAGCTAGATGTATTGTGCCAAAAACAATTCCGGGCATGACCCAGTCATGCTTGGCGAAATAAAGATTTCTGATTCTGATTCTGATTCTGATTCTGAATTATGAAAGATTGTATCCTTGCCTGAAGAGATTTCTTAGAAGGGTGTGCTTAAAGTTTTCATGACTTAGAGCATGGCGGATAAGATGTGCAAGCGCATTCCTATCCAAAGGAAAGCTGAAGCTCATGAGAAGTTCTGGATTTCAGAGTGACAGGAGGTAACCAAAGTAAAGGATGGGAAGATTGTGCAAATCTGTGCAATGCTGCTTGTGGGATGTCAGCTGAAAATTAGTGAGGAGATGTAGGGAGGGGATCATTTATAACAGGTGGTTAGGAGCTTGCACTAAATTATCTGTGTGATGGGCAGACAATAAAGGGATTGGCTAAGAGGGCCGGCGTCAGAGGAGTGGAAGGCGAGGCAACTGAGACAAGCATCAAAGTTCAGTAGGGATTAGCCAAGCAGCAGCCTGTTTTTTTTTTCTTTTTGGGGGGTGGGGGGATATGATGTAGCAGCAGTTGAAACAGGAGATCATAAGATCATGCTTAAGCATCTTAGTAGCCTCTTGGTGTGAGAAAAGTGCATGTTCGTAATATGATTTTCAGATGGAAGTAGCAAAATGTTGTCAATGTGATAATGTGAGCCTTAAAGTGGACCCAAACCAAACATGCTTTTTAATTAAAAATATTTAGTTGCACCACTCTACCACATACAAAGATAAATAAACACTCCTTCAAGCCTATGAGCATTTCAGTGCATGCTTTTCACCCTTCTCTTTTCATAACTAGGGTTATACTGGGGGCAGCCAATTAGCAATTCCTCCATTGCTATTCCACCAGTTTGCCGGAAAAATCCCAGCAATATGAAAGGAAGGGAGGGGTTCCTCCAATAAATGTGAAATATTTTATATTTGTCATCATGCAGCTGAAAAAAGGCTGCTATTTATTATTATAATTTAGAAAATAGATTTTATTTCTGAAATCTTGTATTTTTAATTTGGGTCCACTTTAAATGAAAGCTCAGAATCCATTTTTTTCACCAGACAGCGTGCATTAGGAGCTGAAATTATCTGGTTATTATATATGGTGACTACAGGGAGGAAAAGAAATGAGATGGTAAAAAGACAACAAGTTTTGTTTTGCTTATATTTAAGTCTTGCTAGAGGGGTCTTGGATGAGACAGCCAGTTGTGGCCATCTTTGCTGAGAATCTAGCACCCATATAGCCTCTCCGACAAAAAGTGATCTGGAGTGCTGCTGAGGACATTGCTCTCTTCCTTACCCTTCCTGCTGGAGGCTGTGCCATCACAATGGTGGTCTGATGCATTGAGTCCCAATCCCTGCAGTTGACATTCCTTGACCTCGTGCATGTGTAGACACATTTTTTTGATTGGTGATGTTATGGTTGCCTGTTTGTTTGAATGAATAAAGTATGTGTTTGAGGAGGCAAGATGGCATGAAGGAGGAAAGAGCAAATATACACACGAGATAAGGTCAGGAGCTTAGAGACAGATTTGTATGTTATCACTATAGCATTAATGCTAAAAACCAAATGAATGTATCTCACTTCATTCATTGAAGATGTGGGGGTAGATAGCAAAAAGAAGGGTCTCAAGAACAGGACCTTGTAGTACACTAATAGACAGCAGGCATAGGAAAGAGTTAGTACTGGAGTATGGAATAGAAAAAGAACAGAAGAAGAGGAAATGCAATAATGTGCTAGGCCCTTGATACATAGCAATAAGAGAGTCTAGAGAAGAAGAAAATTATCAATTTAAGAGGCTGAGGTATGGCTTAAGCTCAACACACACCATACAATCTTGGTTGTACAGATTTACCAAATCTATGTAGTATAAGTGCCAACAGATTGAAAATACCTTGAATGATTGATTGGATAAGCTCTTATACTACATGAAAGTGGTAAGATTGAACAACCCAGATTGTATGGTGTGTGTTGAGCCTTAGAAGTATGAAGAATAAGCCTTTAGATTTTGCTACCAGCTGGTCGTTAAGTGAAGATTGTTTCAGTAGATTGTTGGGGTGTACAGAAGCAGGACTGAAGGTGGTCAGACAAGAAGTTAGAAAATACATTGCCACACAGTTCTGAATAGATGTGCCCTGCCAGCAGTTTAGGAGCAAAGGGGAGAAGCAAATAAGACATTAGCTTAGAGGGGGCATTAGAGTCCAGAGGGGCTTTTTTGATTGGTGATGTTATGGTTGCCTGTTTGTTTGAATGAATAAAGTATGTGTCTTACAATCAGAATATAGGGAACATTTAACTTTAGCTTTTTAATTCTCTGTTATGTGAAATGTTTAAATATTATAACAATACCTATTTAGCTGTGAGTTCTAATATTATTGGAATATTAGGGCAGCACAGTGGCATAGTGGTTAGCACTCTCACCTTGCAACACTGGGTCCCCGGTTCGAATCCCAGCCAGGTGAACATCTGCAAGGAGTTTGTATGTTCTCCCTGTGTGAGTGGGTTTTCTCCGGGCACTCTGGCTTCCTCCCACATCCCAAAAACATACAAATAAGTTAATTGGCTCCCCCTTAAAATTGGCCCTAGACTATGATACATACATAGACATATGACTATGGTAGGGATTAGATTGTGAGCCCCTCTGAGGGACAGTTAGTGACAAGACAGTAAACTGTACAGCGCTGCGTAATATGTCGGCGCTATATAAATACTTGAATAAATAAATAATTACTCATCAAAATTACTTTCAACTGTAATACAAGGAATGAGGTGCAGTAAGATGTCATAATGCTGAATAGAATACAAAATGATAATGCCAAGGAATGTTCAAAGTATAATGCAATCGTCATTGCATACCAGGCTAATGTCACAATTACAGAGACACAATTAATTAATTTTTATGTTATTTAATTGTACTGTATTTGTCATACTGTATATTCAATGAATTTGAATACAGCATATTCATTATAACCATTTAAAAAATTCTTAATTCATTTTCTTATTGTATATTTTTCTCAGGTGTGTGCTATGCTGAATTTGGCGTTCGCGTACCCAAAACTACTGGCTCTGCTTACACCTACAGTTATGTTACTGTCGGAGAATTTGTAGCATTCTTTATTGGATGGAATCTAATCTTAGAGTATCTGATTGGCACTGCAGCTGGAGCAAGCGCCCTCAGCAGTATGTTCGACTCCCTCGCCAATCACACTATCAGCCACTGGTTAATCGAGAGCGTTGGGACGTTAAATGGACTAGGTAATGACTTATCTCCATGTGGTTTGGCTTTAGTAAATTTTTACAGCAACACCTACATACCGTATATGTCAACTTCTATTTTCTGTTTTGTTTTGTTAAGATATTATAGGCTATATGACATTTTTCCTTAGGCAGGATTTACACTGCGGATTAGCGATGCGGTGCAGCCCGGGGGCCGCACCACCAAAAACAGCCTTTAGGATTACCGCGTAGGTAGGCGGTAATCCCCATCAGGCAGCCGGCCGAGCAGGAAGTGACGCTCACTTTCTGTTGCCGTAGTGATCACGTACGTGGAAGCGTATTGCTAAAATACGCTTCTGCACATACGTGACACATACAACTTGTGGCAGTCATTTTAAAACACGCACGTCGCCATAGACTTACATGACTTTCGGTCCACTGAAGTTTGCCTCAGGAGTCGCATGGTAACATAGGTATGCACTTTCTTTGGGGCAAAAACGTAACTTCGATTGCATTGCGCCGCACCACTTTGGTATGAAAGGACCCATAGACTAACATTGCCCTAGTGGTGGGCTAAGTTAAAATGGCGCACCGCGCCAGTGTGAAAGGGCCCTTAGTGTTGCCAGTGTGTATATTTTGAAAGTAAATGTATGAATAGGCCATCCTGCGCATAAGCCCGCCCCCTCGTTCTTACCACCACTTTTAGTCTAAAAAATAGGCCAAAAGCTATGACCCTCTTAAAGGCTATGGTAGAATATTGGGGTCCCCAATATTCTGCCGTAGCCCCCCTTGTAGATTGTGCATTAGAATGAGCCAGAAGGTTTGCACAGTGCACGTTGGAGCATGCTGCAGCATGTATATCTATCTTTCCTCACCCCAGCTCCGGTTCCCCGTGGCTCCCGAGCAGCTTTTGAACTGGCCACTAGAGCTCCAAGCTCTCTGTCATGTGACCGGCGCAGTGAGCCTGGGGCTCTAGTGGCCGGTTTAGAAGTTGCCGGGGAGATTTGTGAATGCAAGCTGGAGCAAGAAGAGGTAAATGAACATGCTGCAGCACGCTCCAGCACAAGCTCTGCATGCAGGGATGCATACCTCACCCATGGAATATCACCTGGGCATAAGCCGGACCCCCCCCCCACACACACACACACACACACACACACTTTACACCCAAAATGTAGGTGTCAAAAAGTCAACTTATCTGCAGTGATGCACTAATATATATATATATATATATATATATATATATAGATAGATAGATAGATAGATAGATAGATAGATAGATAGATAGATATAGATATAGATATAGATATAGATATATTTTACTTTTTCAGTCAGTTAGCGTAACAGACAGCAAGATACAATTTAATGTTGTATCTCTGGCATTGCGTCAGCAGTGTCACCTGGTGTTACAATTACAATAATGCAATAAAGGCACAGGAGAAGCTGCTTAAAGGGCAGGCTTTTCCTATCTGACATCACAGTCTGTGTTTATAAATGTGCCTGTTCTATTACAGATGATGCATGGGCTACAGGGAATTATAGCCTACCAACTGTCTGCAGGCCTGAATCACGAAAGCTTATTACTCACTCTTATGACTCATAACAAAACATACTCTGCCGGCATAGCCATCCTTCACAATCCGATCGGCTGCAAGCGCAGTGTTTGATAATGAGTTTCGCCTTGATTTCTTGTAAAAGACAAATGTGTGCACAGTGTACAGTATAGTCTTTAAGCTAAACAAGTAATATTGTTGCATGCTTTTTTTTCCAGGGAAAGGAGAAGAATCCTATCCAGACCTCCTTGCTTTGGTCATTGCTGTCATTGTGACAATAATTGTGGCCCTTGGAGTAAAGAATTCCGTTGGCTTTAATAACGTGTTGAACGTGATTAACTTGGCAGTGTGGGTGTTTATCATGATCGCTGGCCTTTTCTATGTCAATGGAAAGAACTGGTCAGAAGGAAATTTTCTACCCTATGGATGGTCAGGGGTATGATATTCCATTTCCCTTTATACACATATATATCTACTGTATATATTATAACAAATAAATGTCATTTGACTAATTATTATGTGACACTCACTCAACTACTGCAGTATGTAGGTCTAGTTAAAGTGAACCCGAGGTGAAAATAAACTGATGAGATAAACAATTATATATATTCTCCTACTCCTAAAAATGACCTTTTGTAAGCATTACATGGTTGTCTTTTATATTTAAACATTTACAAAGTAGGTTGAATGTTTTACCGTCTCTACTTGCTTTCATGTAATGGGCCCAATACAGCTTACAGTGGTGCAAGGCTGAAACCCAATAGTAGGAAGAAGGACAATACCATGTATTTCTGCCTGCACCTCTACATGCAGCATCTCTGGATTATAGTGAAGACAATCAATTTGCAAGCTAATCGTGCACTTTACAATTTTTAATGTATGTACAGTACTTAGGTTCAGTGACCAGACATCCTAGTTTACCTGCGACAAGTTCTGTAATTAGGGTCTCTTGTCCCTGGCAAGAATTTGTTACAGACAATGGCCTCAATTCACTAAACTTATCTCCTGTCTTTAATAACTCTTCTAGAGTTGTTACCATGGTGATAAAGCATGTAGTATTCAGGAAACATTTTACCTCAGGCAAGCCTAAAGTTAACTCTTCTGTCTTTAAATTAACTCTCCAATCCTTAAAATAACTCCAGAGTTAAAGACAGGCTGTTAATTAGCTGCATGTGAAAATAACTACAGAGGAGGTAAATTAACTACAGAGGAGGTAAATTAACTACAGGAGAGGTAACTTAAGGAATGAAGAGGTAAGATAACTCTTTCACGTGTGGAGGTAAGTTTTCTCTTGCCTTATTATCTCTAGCATGATCTTAGTGAATTGAGGCCAATGGCCTCAATTAACTAAGCTTATCTCCTGTCTTTAATAACTCTTCTAGAGTTGTTACCATGGTGATAAGGCATGTAGTATTCAGGAAACATTTTACCTCAGGCAAGCCTAAAGTTAACTCTTCTGTCTTTAAATTAACTCTCCAATCCTTAAAATAACTCCAGAGTTAAAGACAGGCTGTTAATTAACCGCGTGTGAAAATAACTACAGAGGAGGTAAATTAACTACAGAGGAGGTAAATTAACTACAGGAGAGGCAACTTAAGGAATGAAGAGGTAAGATAACTCTCTCACATGTGGAGGTAAGTTTTCTCTTGCTTTATTATCTCTAGCATGATCTTAGTGAATTGAGGCCAATGTCCCAAGTTGTCCGCCAGACCTCACTGCCGCCGGACTCTTTATGGCCACACAATTGTCACGCACTGGAGAGCATTAGAGACTATAAGTTTATGTCTTGTGCCACACCATGGTTTTTTGAAACAAACCAAATTTGAACAAGAGAAAGAAAGCCCATGAGGGTTAACACTATATATAATGATTAGTCACTGACCGGAATTTAGTGAAAATTTATTAGAAGCAAATAGATCTGTTACAGATGACATGGATGATTCCCCAGCAGTGGTTGTGTCAACCACATTACGTCTGGGTAAGTTACCCATTATTATTATGATTATTATTTATTTATAAAGCGCCAACATATTCTGTGGCGCTGTGCAAAATAGGAAAACAACCAAGGGATACATAATGATACAGACAATAATAGGCAGCACGGTGGCGTAGTGGTTAGAACTCTCGCCTTGCAGCGCTGGGTCCCCGGTTCGAATCCCAGACAGGGCACCATCTGCAAGGAGTTTGTATGTTCTCCCCGTGTCTGCGTGGGTTTCCTCTGAGTACTCTGGTTTCCTCCCACATCCCAAAAACATACAGATAAGTTAATTGGCTCACCCCTAAATTGGCCCTAGACTACAGTACTTACACTACATAATACATACATAAACATATGATAATAGAAGGTATTAGATTGTGAGCTCCTTTGAGGGACAGTTAGTGACAATACAATATATATATACTGTACAGCGCTGCGTAAGATGTTGGCGCTATATAAATACTAAATAATATTAATAATAACATCAAATATGGACACTGGTACACAATACAGAACTGGTGATTACAATGGCAGATGTAACATGATGAATAAAATGTATAACAGAGAGCAAGCTATTAACCACTTGAGGACCTAGGGCTTTCTACCCCTTAAGGACCGGCCACTTTTTTTCCATTCAGACCACTGCAGGTTTCACGGTTTATTGCTCGCTCATACAACCTACCACCTAAATGAATTTTGGCTCCTTTTCTTGTCACTAATAAAGCTTTCTTTTGGTGCTATTTGATTGCTGCTGTGATTTTTACTTTTTATTATATTCATCAAAAAAGACATAAATTTTGGCAAAAAATGATTTTTTTAACTTTCTGTGCTGACATTTTTCAAATAAAGTAAAATTTCTGTGTACATGCAGCACGAAAAATGTGGACAAACATGTTTTTGATTAAAAAAAACCCATTCAGCGTATATTTATTGGTTTGGGTAAAAGTTATAGCGTTTACAAACTATGGTGCAAAAAGTAAATTTTCCCATTTTCGAACATCTCTGACTTTTCTGACCCCCTGTAATGTTTCATGAGGGGCTAGAATTCCAGGATAGTATAAATACCCCCCCAAATGACCCCATTTTGGAAAGAAGACATCCCAAAGTATTCACTGAGAGGCATGGTGAGTTCATAGAAGATTTTATTTTTTGTCACAAGTTAGCGGAAAATGACACTTTGTGACAAAAAGAAAAAAAAAGTTTCCATTTCTGCTAACTTGCGGCAAAACAAAAAAGGAAATCTGCCACGGACTCACTATGCTCCTCTCTAAATACCTTGAAGTGTCTGCTTTCCAAAATGGGGTAATTTGTGGGGTGTGTTTACTGTCCTTGCATTTTGGGGGGTGCCTAATTGTAAGCACCCCTGTAAAGCCTAAAGGTGATCATTGGACTTTGGGCCCCTTAGCGCAGTTAGGCTGCAAAAAAGTGCCACACATGTGGTATTGCCGTACTCAGGAGAAGTAGTATAATGTGTTTTGGGGTGTATTTTTACGCATACCCATGCTGGGTGGGAGAAATATCTCTGTAAATGACAATTTTTGATTTTTGTTTTACACACAATTGTCCATTTACAGAGATATTTCTCCCACTCAGCATGGGTATGTGTAAAAATACACCCCAAAACACATTATACTACTTCTCCTGAGTATGGCTATACCACATGTGTGGCACTTTTTTGCACCCTAACTGCGCTAAGGGGCCCAAAGTCCAATGAGTACCTTTAGGATTTCACAGGTCATTTTTGTTTCAAGACTACTCCTCACGGTTTAGGGCCCCTAAAATGCCAGGGCAGTATAGGAACCCCACTAATGACCCCATTTTAGAAAGAAGACACCCCAAGGTATTCTGTTAGGAGTATGGTGAGTTCATAGAAGATTTTATTTTTTTCTCACAAGTTAGCGGAAATTGATTTGTATTGTTTTTTTTCACAAAGTGTCATTTTCCGCTAACTTGTGACAAAAAATAAAATCTTCTATGAACTCACCATACTCCTAACGGAATATCTTTGGGTGTCTTCTTTCTAGAATGGGGTCATTTGTGGGGTTCCTATACTGCCCTGGCATTTTAGGTGCCCTAAACCGTGAGGAGTAGTCTTGAAACCAAATGTCGCAAAATTGCCTGTGAAATCCTAAAACTACTCATTGGACTTTGGGCCCCTTAGCGCACTTAGGGTGTAAAAAAGTGCCACACATGTGGTACCGCCGTACTCAGGAGAAGTAGCATAATGTGTTTTGAGGTGTATTTTTGCATATACCCATGCTGGGTGGGATAAATATCTCTGTAAATGACAATTGTTTGATTTTCTTTACACACAATTGTCCATTTACAGAGAGATTTCTCCCACTCAGCATGGGTATGTGTAAAAATACACCCCAAAACACATTATACTACTTCTCCTGAGTATGGCGATACCACATGTGTGGCACTTTTTTGCACCCTAACTGCGCTAAGGGGCCCAAAGTTCAATGAGTACCTTTAGGATTTCACAGGTCATTTTTGTTTCAAGACTACTCCTCACGGTTTAGGGCCCCTAAAATGCCAGGGCAGTATAGGAACCCCACTGATGACCTTATTTTTAGAAAGAAGACACCCCAAGGTATTCCGTTAGGAGTATGGTGAGTTCATAGAAGATTTTATTTTTTGTCACAAGTTAGCGGAAATTGATTTTAATTGTTTTTTTTTTTCACAAAGTGTCATTTTCCGCTAACTTGTGACAAAAAATAAAATCTTCTATGAACTCACCATACTCCTAACGGAATACCTTTTGGTGTCTTCTTTCTAGAATGGGGTCATTTGTGGGGTTCTTATATTGCCCTGGCATTTTAGGGGCCCTAAACCGTGAGGAGTAGTCTTGAAACCAAATGTCGCAAAATGACCTGTGAAATCCTAAAGGTACTCATTGGACTTTGGGCCCCTTAGCACACTTAGGGTGTAAAAAAGTGCCACACATGTGGTACCGCCGTACTCAGGAGAAGTAGTATAATGTGTTTTGTGGTGTATTTTTACACATACCCATGCTGGGTGGGAGAAATATCTCTGTAAATGACAATTGTTTGATTTTTTTTACACACAATTGTCCATTTACAGAGAGATTTCTCCCACCCAGCATGGGTATGTGTAAAAATACACCCCAAAACACATTATACTTCTTCTCCTGAGTACGGCGATACCACATGTGTGACACTTTTTTGCAGCCTAGGAGCGCTAAGGGGCCCAACGTCCTATTCACAGGTAATTTTGAGGCATTTGTTTTCTAGACTGCCCCTCATGGTTTAAGACCCCTAAAATGCCAGGGCAGTATAGGAAACCCACAAGTGACCCCATTTTAGAAAGAAGACACCCCAAGGTATTCCGTTAGGTGTATGGCGAGTTCATAGAAGATTTTATTTTTTGTCACAAGTTAGTGAAAAATGACACTTTGTGAAAAAAAAACAATAAAAATCAATTTCCGCTAACTTTTGACAAAAAATAAAATCTTCTATGAACTCACCATACTCCTAACGGAATATCTTTGGGTGTCTTGTTTCTAGAATGGGGTCATTTGTGGGGTTCCTATACCGCCCTGGCATTTTACGGGCCCAAAACCGTGAGTAGTCTGGAAACCAAATGTCTCAAAATGACTGTTCAGGGGTATAAGCATCTGCAAATTTTGATGACAGGTGGTCTATGAGCGGGCGAATTTTGTGGAACCGGTCATAAGCAGGGTGGCCTTTTAGATGACAGGTTGTATTGGGCCTGATCTGATGGATAGGAGTGCTAGGGGGTGACAGGAGGTAATTGATGGGTGTCTCAGGGGTTGGCTAGAGGGGAAAATAGATGCAATTAATGCACTGGGGAGGTGATCGGAAGGGGGTCTGAGGGGGATCTGAGGGTTTGGCCGAGTGATCAGGAGCCCACACGGGGCAAATTAGGGCCTGATCTGATGGGTAGGTGTGCTAGGGGGTGACAGGAGGTGATTGATGGGTGTCTCAAGGTGTGATTAGATGGGGGAATAGATGCAAGCAATGCACTGGCGAGGTGATCAGGGCTGGGGTCTGAGGGCGTTCTGAGGGTGTGGGCGGGTGATTGAGTGCCCTAGGGGCAGATTAGGGTCTAATCTGATGGGTAGCAGTGACAGGGGGTGATTGATGGGTAATTAGTGGGTATTTAGGGTAGAGAACAGATGTAAACAATGCACTTGGGAGGTGATCTGACTTCGGATCTGCGGGCGATCTATTGGTGTGGGTGGGTGATCAGATTGCCCGCAAGGGGCAGGTTAGGGGCTGATTGATGGGTGGCAGTGACAGGGGGTGATTGATGGGTGATTGACAGGTGATTGACAGGTGATCAGTGGGTTATTACAGGGAAGAACAGATGTAAATAATGCACTGGCGAATTGATAAGGGGGGGTCTGAGGGCAATGTGAGTGTGTAGGCGGGTGATTGGGTGCCCGCAAGGGGCAGATTAGGGTCTGATCTGATGGGTAACAGTGACAGGTGGTGATAGGGGGTGATTGATGGGTGATTGATGGGTAATTAGTGAGTGTTTAGGGTAGAGAACAGATGTAAACACTGCACTTGGGAGATGATCTGACGTCGGATCTGCGGGCGATCTATTGGTGTGGGTGGGTGATCAGATTGCCCGCAAGGGGCAGGTTAGGGGCTGATTGATGGGTGGCAGTGACACTGGGTGATTGATAGGTGGCAGTGACAGGGGGTGATTGATGGGTGATTGACAGGTGATCAGTGGGTTATTACAGGGAAGAACAGATGTAAATATTGCACTGGTGAATTGATAAGGGGGGGTCTGAGGGCAATCTGAGCGTGTAGGCGGGTGATTGGGTGCCCGCAAGGGGCAGATTAGGGTCTGATCTGATGGGTAACAGTGACAGGTGGTGATAGGGGGTGATTGATGGGTGATTGATGGGTAATTAGTGGGTGTTTAGGGTAGAGAACAGATGTAAACACTGCACTTGGGAGGTGATCTGACGTCGGATCTGCGGGCGATCTATTGGTGTGGGTGGGTGATCAGATTGCCTGCAAGGGGCAGGTTAGGGGCTGATTGATGGGTGGCAGCCAGTGACAGGGGGTGATTGATGGGTGGCAGTGACAGGGGGTGATTGATGGGTGATTGATGGGTGATTGACAGGTGATTGACAGGTGATCAGGGGGGATAGATGCATACAGTACACAGGGGGGAGGTCTGGGGGGGGGGTCTGGGGAGAATCTGAGTGGTGGGGGGGAGATCAGGAGTTCCCAGGGTGCAGTTAGGGACCTAATAAAAAATATAGCGTTGACAGATAGTGACAGGGAGTGATTGATGGGTGATTAGGGGGGTGATTAGGTGCAAACAGCGGTCTGGGGGGTGGGCAGGAGGGGGGTCTGAGGGGTGCTGTGGGCAATCAGGGGGCAGGGGGGGAGAAATCAGTGTGCTTGGGTGCAGACTAGGGTGGCTGCAGCCTGCCCTGGTGGTCCCTCGGACACTGGGACCAGCAGGACAGGAGGCAGCCTGTATAATACACTTTGTATACATTACAAAGTGTATTATACACTTTGTATGTGGCGATCCGGGTGCTAGTAACCTGCCGGCGCTTCCGAACGGCCGGCGGGTTACAGCTCAAAGGGGGCGGAGCCAATCCCCGGCGGAGGATCGCGTCACGAATGACACGATCGCTCCGCCCATGCCCGTACAAGGACCGCCGCCTCTCGTACATACGGCGGTCCTTGCGGGATCCACTTTCCGGCCGCCCATGTGCAGTGCGCGGTCGTTAAGTGGTTAAATACCAGTAAATTAAATCCCAAGACACAAAATGATGAGAGAGCCCTGCCATAGCGAGCTTACAATCTACCCATTAGAACTTATCTCATTTTCTAAGTGGTAGTTGCATACCTGTTTTGATTTTGAATGGACCGCAGAGGCTAAAGTACAGGATGGTAACAGTAGACTAGGTGGCACAAAGGCTACTTCTTGAGTGTTGTTGCCGTCTGTCCTGCACAGGAGTTACCGCATGGAACATGGTGTATATAGCTACAGATGGAAGAAGTAATGCTCATGGCAGCCAGTTGTGGCTCTGACTCTGTGAGGTAGCATCTGGCTGAATGATTGCATAAAAATGTGAGGCAAATAAAGCATTTTTTTAACACAATCCCTTCATTTCCGGGGGAAAATAGAAAATGGACAAATTAAATAACTGGAAATAAAATGTACATTTCTAATACTTGGTTGAAAACCCTTTGCTGGCAATGACAGCCTGAAGTCTTGAACTCATCAGCAGATGCTGGTTTCCTCCTGTAAAGAATAGCGGAGATGCCGCTGCATGGGCAAGCGGCATGGAGGCCATCTCCGCGTTCCAACCGGCGGCTTCTGCCGCGCAACTACATGTTGCTGGTTCGCCTGGTCCTTCTAGTGCACACAGATTAAGAGCTGCACGCGCCAGGCGACAGGACCTTTATGCAAGTAGAAAGGTAGTCAGCTGATCAAGCCGATCAGCTGACTCCAGTTATGCTCCGGATTGGCTGAGTGACTGGGGCGGCGCTGTGGAGCGCTCTGGGTATTTATAGGACTTGCCTGTCAGTTGCAAGTTGTCTGCTGTTGCGAATGCTTACGTGTGAGCGCTCAGACCCTAGTCAGATCTTACAGTGTGTTAGAACCAGCCGGAGCTGGGAATTCACACTTAGTCAGATTCCGTTGATAGCTTTAACTACTATTATATTGCTATTGTACATCTGTTAGTCTAGTTCCCAGGTGTTGAAACCAAGGACTTCACACCTAGACTAGGATATTGCTATATTACTACTGTTTATCTATTATGATCTCTTGCTCTCCTGACTACTCTCTTGCTTACTGATTCGGTACTTCTGCCTATCTGATTACTGTTGCCGACTCTGCCTGTACCTAGATACCGAATCAGTCTTCCGCCTCTGTACTGTATCTGCTCGTTCGTTGTTGACCTTGCTTGTCCGACCTTTCTATCCTCACTAGTGGGTCTTACCACTAGTGAGGGAAATCTTAAGGGCTGTCACCTAACCCTTAGGTGATCAGTCTTGCTGTACTGTCTGTGACACTTGTTCCTCAGGTGTCTGTTAGCTGCAAATAGTGTCTGTTGATCACCTGCTCCTCAGGAGATCATCTTGCAGCACAGTCAGTGGTCCCTGCTCCTCAGGGGTCCACTGGCTGCAGTACAGTCTGATTCCCTGCGCCTCAGGGAATCCTTGGCTGTAGTACAGTCATAATCACTCATTCCACCTGTGACCTCACTTGCAGCACAGTCAGTGGTCCCTGGTCCTCAGGAGTCCACTGGCTGCAGTACTATCTGAATTCCCTGCTCCTCAGGGAATTCTTGGCTGCAGTATAGTCTGCATTCCCTGCTCCTCAGGGGATCCTAGGCTATTGCTTAGTCTTGATCACCTGCCCCTCAGGGATCATACTCTCTAACACGTCAGTGGTCCCTGCTTCTCAGGCGTCCACTGGCTGCAGTGCAGTCTGAATCCCCTGCCCCTCAGGGGATCCTTGGCTGCAATATTGTCTGTATCTCCCGCTCCTCGGGAGATAACTTCTCTTATTACTGTTGCACCAAACACAATACCACATTAGGTGTCCTGTGTCTAGCTATACTCGTATTATTGGTGATACTGCAGATCACCTATAATCAGAAAAATCTGTGTTGCTGACACCAATCGTTACACCTCCTTTGTAATGCTCTGCCAGGCCTTTACTGCCACGGCATTCAGTTGCTGTTTGTTTGTGGGCCTCTCTGTCCAAAGTTTAGTCTTCAACAGGTGAAATACATACTCAATAGGGTTAAGATCAGGTGACTGACTCGGCCATTCAAGAATGTTCCACTTCTTTGCTTTGATAAACTTTTGGGTTATTTTGACTGTATGATAATAAATATCATTTGTCCTGTGTAAAAAAAGGAAAAGGACTGTACACATAAGAATCCGCTGCTGTTCCACTGCTAACCAAAACATTTTTCCAGTGTTCAGGATATTAGCACCCCCCCCCCCCATTAGTCTTGTTGATAATGTGATGCTAGATCTTCTGATAACAGAGATGACTTGTGCTGATAATTGGCATTCTATTGACTTGCAGGTTCTGAAAGGTGCAGCTACATGTTTTTACGCATTCATTGGCTTTGACATCATTGCCACCACAGGAGAGGAAGCAAAGAGCCCTAATACCTCTATTCCATATGCTATCACAGCTTCCCTGGTCACCTGCCTGACAGCGTATGTCTCTGTAAGTATTGCACAGCACTTCACTTACCCTCCACTAATATTACTCCATGTTATGCAACTAACTCATATACAAAGGAATGTAGATTGCGTGCATCTTTAAAATGTGAGCGATTAGTGTTATTAAGAGGAGTACATTTTTAACAGAGGAGCAGTAATGAAGAAAAGACTTTATGGTATGAATTCATGCATGATATTTGCTATATGAAGAAGCACATTGTTTTGCAAAGCATTTTGTGACTAATGAGAAATGTATTTCGAAATGTTGCATTACAAGCAGTCCTGGTGCAGAATTCATTGTCCAGATCATAAGATTAAGAGGTTAGTTCTTCAGTATGCATTGTACTCAAAACATAAATCGTAAATATATGATCAGGAGGAGTTTCAATTCCCCTTGAAGGGGCAATGCAAACTAACAAACTGGTAGAAAGGCGCACCCCCCCCCCCCCTCAAAATAAAAAAAAATAATGATTAAAAACAGCTTAAGGGGAATCCGAGGTGAGAGTGATGTGGAGGCTGCCATATTTATTTCCTAGTAAACAATAGAGATGTGCGGAACGGTTCCTGAACCGTTCGCCGGCGAACATCTCTGAATCCCTGGGGAGTTTACTACTTCCGAGTCGCTCTGACCCGGAGTAGTACGCCTGCGCTGCCCGGCGGAGCACTTCCTACATCGCGCTCCTGTTGCCAGGCACTTTCTGCACATGTGCGTGACGTCGTGAACGACGTCACGCTCATGCGCAGAGAGTGCCCGGCAACTGGAGCACGATCTAGGACGCGCTCCGCCGTGCAGCGCAGGCGTACTACTCCGGGTCAGAGCGACCCGGAAGTAGTAAACCCCCCACAGATGTTCGCCCGGCGAACCGTTCGCCACATCACTGGTAAATAATGCCAGTTGCCTGGCGGTCCTGTTGATCTTCTAGCGTATGTAGTGTCTGCATCAAAACGCTGGAACAAGCATATGGCTAATCAAGTAAAATCAGCTGAGTCAGAGTACCTCAAATGCATATGCTTTTCCAGGGTCTATGGTTAAAAGTATTAGAGACACAGGATAAGGAGGACTGCCAGGCAACTGGTATTGTTTAAAAGGAAATAAATATGGCAGCCTCCATATCGCTCTCACCTTGGGTTCCCTTTAAAAGGTGAGATGAATTTACCTCAAGAATGAGTGCCAGTTCAACAAGCAGGTAATTTATTAAGACAACCAAAATTGACCATTTTTGTGTGTTAAAGGGAAGCTGTGGATAATCCAGAGGCTTCCTCCGCCTCTCTCCACCCCACTGTCCCAGTGCTGGGACCCCCTGAGCCTCCTTGGCACGGGCTTGTTGACAGGAGCACAACTTTCCCGTACAGACACAAGATAGATACGCCTGCCAAGTAGCATGGGCTCTGCTTTTTCTCCCAAGCAGTGGCTACTGCTCAGGCGCCCTGCGCAGTGCGACCACGCTTGTTCACTTAGGGGATAGCAACTGCTAACTTCCAGAGGGTCCCAGCGTCCAGCAGTGCTTTCAATGAGGTAAGTATCTGACTTTTATGTTTGTAAAAGTCACAGGTTTGATTTATTAAACTACTTGCTTGTTGAACTGATACTCTCATTCTTGAGGTAAATTCATCTTGCACTTTAAACAGTTTTGAATCATTTTATTTTGGGGGGCTGAATCCCTCACAGTTTTTATTCAGTAGCATATCAGAGAAGCCACTGTTTGCAACACAAGTTTCCTGGGCTGTATGCTATAGTCTTCTCAGATAGTTGTATTACAGCCTGAACAGCATAATAATGCTGAGGCAAACAATGCCCTTTCCACAGGTTTGCTGTAGGGAGACTCACACACCTTAACTAATTGTTTCCTGGAGCAGTTGTTAGTGATCATTTGGGCAGCAGTTTAGGAATGAGCACAGTAATGACAAGGTGTATGAGTCTTGGCTGAGCAGCTTATGTTCTATGGAGAGAGGATAGAATGGCAAGTAGCGTTCTGCAGTGAGCACTAAGACAGAATGCGCCTCATTCACAAGACTGCGGTAAACTTACTGTGCACAGTCAGGGAGCAAACAACAATTTTACCCTTACTAACGTCGGGTGGCGCCACATGTTAATCCTTTAGCGCTGCGGGTATTACCACAGTAACGTTACCTTGGTAATGTTACCATATCGATGCTGGCAGTAACGCTTGCTGTGCTAAAAGGTTATTGGGGGGAGGGGGAGTAATAATAAAATTGACATGCGTTCACTGCACATGGCAACTTTACTGCAGTGTTGTGCATCAGGCCCCATATCACTAGCCGCCAGGCAAAAACTTCCTGGCTGCTGAAGGAGAGGCCAACACTCTCAGGGGGCATCTGTACAAACTTAAATCTTAGGGCAGAAATCATATCAGCCAAGGAAAATTTAAAGTGTGCCCTGAGCTCTACAGTATCATTAGAGGGGTTATCAAAAATACTGGGGGCCGATTTATTACAACCCGTACAAGGACCATAGAAGTAAAACTTGTCATAAAGCCCATATCAAGGGTTTTGATTGGTCGATCTGAGCCACAATTCTAGTTTTTCTGCAATATTCCTGCCGAAACCACCTGCTTTGGGAAAAAAACTTCTATTTGTCTATTTGTTTCTGTTTTTCTGTTAGCTGTTTTGCAATGAAGAATCAAAAATGCTTTAAAATATTATAAATATATGTTTTTGTTTAATTGTCTTAATTATATGGTTATTTGTCTTTTTAGGTAAGTGTTATATTAACGTTAGTGGTTCCATATCATATGATTGATTCAGAATCACCACTGATGGAGATGTTTGTAGCCCATGGATTTTATACTGCTAAATTTATTGTGGCTATTGGGTCTGTAGCGGGTCTCACAGTCAGCTTGTTTGGCTCGCTATTTCCAATGCCCAGAGTTATCTATGCCATGTCTGGTGATGGCTTACTCTTCAGGTTAGTACAGTATTTGCATAGAGTGAAAACTGTTTATGATATAATTTTACAATGAAGTATCCTGAATTTTTATTTTTGTCTTTGCAGGTTTTTGTCCCATGTTAGCTCTTATACAGAGACTCCTGTAGTAGCTTGTATTGTCTCTGGGTTTCTTGCTGCCCTTCTTTCTCTGTTGGTCAGTCTTCGGGATCTGATAGAAATGATGTCTATTGGAACTCTCTTAGCATATACCCTTGTCTCTGTTTGTGTACTACTATTACGTTACCAGCCTGAGAGTGACATTGATGGCTTTGTTAAGTTTCTTTCTGAAGAGCACACCAAAAAGAAAGAAGGTGTCCTTGCAGACTGCGAGAAGGAAGCCTGTTCTCCCATGAGTGATGGGGAAGAGTTCACTGGGCCTGCCACCAATACATGCGGAGCAAAAAATTTGCCCTCCCTAGGAGACAATGAAATGCTGATTGGTAAATCTGACAAGGCCAGCTACAATATGAACCATCCAAACTATGGAACAGTGGACATGACATCTGGTATTGAAGCAGATGGTTCTGAAAATATCTACCTTTTCAAGCTGAAAAAGTTTATAGGGCCGAGATATTACACAATGAGGATACGTCTTGGTCTACCTGGAAAAATGGACAGGCCAACTGTTACTACAGGCCGAACAGTCACAATCTGTGTCTTACTACTTTTTGTCTTGTTATTTATCTTCTGCTCTTTCATTATATTTGGTTCTGATTATGTCTATGACCAAGTATGGTGGGCTGTCCTCTTAGTCGTTATGATGGTGCTACTAATCCTCGCCTTGGTTTTTGTTATCCTTCAGCAACCAGAGAACCCAAAGAAGCTGCCTTACATGGCACCATGTGTCCCCTTTGTTCCAGCGTTTGCAATGATGGTCAATATCTATCTTATGCTCAAACTGTCCGCTATAACATGGATACGATTTGCTGTCTGGTGTTTTGTTGGTAAGTGAATACTTCAAAATTCCCTTGTGTTGTTCTGTCCTAGTAAATTTCTGTATATTTCTTAGTGGGATTTTCAAAGTCAACAGTTATCCAACCGATGTTGCTGAAACTTTATTCAAAAAACATTTGATCAGCAAGAGTCTGGAGCTGGTTTTGCTTGGACAGTAAATGGTTATACAGTGGACTGTAAATGGTTATAAAGATGTACAGTATAAGTGATTATTATTATATTTAGTATTTATGTAGTGCTGACATCTTCCACACCTCTTTGCAGAGTGTATAATCTTGTTACTAACTGTCCCTCAGAGGGTCTCACAATCTAATCCCTACCATGGTCAAACATCCATGATAGTCTAGGTCCAAATTAGGGAAAAGCAAACTAACTTCTCTGTATGTTTTTTGGGGATGTGGAAGGAAACCAGAGTACCCAGAGAAAACCCACACAGTCACAGGAAAACATAGGGCCCTATTCTATTCCTTAACTTGACAGCATTAAGTGCTGGTAAGTCCTAAAATCAGGTAACAAAATCATCACCTGATCCACTTCAAGTTAGCATCCATCAGGGTGTTAAAAAAAAAACTTGCTTGTGTGAGTTTATTGCCCAGTTGGTTCTTAACACTATCTTATTCCATTCTTATGCTGCCGGAAAGCGATGCTTTCCGTTGCTCTGTGCTGGACCAGCTAGGACTACTCTCTCTGCTCTCTGCTTCTTTTTCTAATAGAGTGGATCCCAAACACTAGATCCCAGACAAAAGCAGCTTCACAGCTCCACCTGGGGCTCCCCATTGGTTCACTAGGTGGACCAATAAGAATCATTCATCTGACAATCATCCTTGAAGCAGAATTATTATTATTATTTATTGTATTTATAAAGTGCCAACATATAAATACATTGTAAACAATGGGTGACAGATAGAGAGGTAGCAATTGGTTATACAACATAGCACTGTAAGGATTCCTCCTGTTGCGTGTTCTGCCCATTGCGGTGGAGCCGCAAACGGACAGTTCTGGCTTGTCAGTCTGCATTCGGTTGTGCATTCGCAATGAGTCACATTGTCATTTGCAATTGCTCTGCAGTTCTGGGCAGCTCAGAATACTGTCATCATTCCATCAATGGCTTACTACAGCTGAGCTGCAGCCAGATAGCCCTGGATTTCCTGCATGCATGTTGTTACATAGTAATGTTTGCATTTGTTATCATAGTCTTTCAGCTAGCAAATGGTAACCAAGCCAGCTCAGGATTGAATGATTACCATTCAGCTGTGTGGAGATTTGCATGCTTGCATCCATTGGCTGATGCCATCATAAAAGTCTGCCTCCCCTTTTAGACCTCGCCCGTCATAGTTTCATCTTTGTCTAAGCTGTTACGGGGTCCTTTGATACTGTGAAATATAGTCCTTGTCTTGTTACTTTCTAGTTCAGTTATCTTGTGGAGCTACAATTATATATTTCCCACAGGGACATATATACGTACTCCTTCTAGTGCAGAGAATTTGTATTGTTTGTATTGCCTAGTTAGTTCGCTGTATTGCTCCAGTCCAGATCTAGCTAGTCTCCTTGCTTATGTTATATATTGGTTCATCGCCAATATATACATATTCTAGTTAGCGTTTGTTATTTTCCTTGTATTCGTGTTACAGTGATATATCAGTGCCGCTTATATATACGTACTCGAACTGTTGATATCCTGTTTTCAGCTAGTCAGTTTTTAGCATGTTTCGGTAGGTTGCGCTTAGCATGATCACCCGTGCTTAGCTAGCCTAGTCCTGCCCTTGCGAGGTAGCCATTGCTGCGGTTGCTATTGGTTACCTCACTCTTGTCTTTGTGAATGCTTGCTGTCACTGAGGCAGTGACTAGATTAGCAAGCATTCATTCTGTCAGCCTCTGTTCTCCTAGTCCTGTCCTTGCGAGGTAGCTATTGCTGCGGTTGCTATTGGCAACCTCACTCCAGTCTGTCTTGTATCTGTCTGAATGTTTGCTATCGCAAGAGCAGTGCAACATCGCACTGTGCTGCCATTGCATCTTATCAGAAGCCCAGAGCTGCAGTTGCTCTGAGCAGCCTGTGTAGCCTCTTCCATTATCCAGCTCTTAGCCTTGTTGTGCTGGGTGGTCAGAAAGTATGACCCACCAGCATTACAAGCACAAGGTTATACATGCAATCAGGGTATAAAAAGCGTTTTACCGAGACCCAGCAAATCAAGTCCGAGTTAGTCCATGAGAAGGGTATCATTGCTGGGGTAGCAAGAGTAAGAAAGACACACTAAGGTGTGGGGGGCGGAGGACCCTGCCAAAGGAATACAATCTAAAGGGTGGGGGAGGGACACATAAGGTAGGCCTGTGGAAAAGGTGCTTGACTGAGAGAGTTAGAGTGTGGTAGATGGGTGGTGGGCCATTTTGAAGAAATGTGTTGTAATGGGCTTGCTTGAAAGTGTTGAAGGAAGAAGCGAGTCTGATGTGGAGTGGAAGGGAACATAGGGCGGGGCAGCTCTTGCGAAGTCTTGTAGGCGTGCATGGGAGTGAGAAATGCATGGGGAGGTTAGGCGGAGATCATTTGAGGACTGAAGGGGGCGGGCCGGTATATATCTGTTGAATCAAAGAATTATTCAAGTTTGAATGTTATTTTGATTAAATCCATGTTGATACTTGAAAATGTTGTTACTAGAATCCTGGAATAGTTTGCCTCTTGTTTCCTTGTTACCCAAAGACAAGAGGGGAGGGCAACATTAGGGGAGAATTTGAATAGTAAAGAGTCATTAAGTTTATGATTGGTCACATATGGAGTAATTAGGGATCATGTATCCTACCTTATCATTTGCTTCTTTACATCTTCCAATAGCAGTTGTGTGATTCTCTGACTGCAATCATTTCTTAATTGCATGAAAACCTGTCACCGACAGTCTTTTTTTTATCACATCACCATCATCTGTGACATCTACCAAAATTAGCTTTAACAGCTGGCATGGCTAATTAACATCTGTAATAAAATTAAATATTTTATATTATTCAAATGTTTAATCTATCCAAGTGGCACATATAAGGCAAGAAAGCACCAGAAACCAGCATGCAGCTAATCTTGTCAGATCTGGCAATATTGTCAGAAACATCTGATCTGCATATGCTTGTTCAGGGTCTATGGCTAAAAGTATTAGAGGCAGAGAATCAGCAGGACTGCCAGACAACTGGTATTGCTTAAAAAGTAATACGTATGGCAGCCTCCATATATCTCTCACCTCGGGTCCACTTTAAACAAATGAAACCTTATTCCTTACTTTGGGCTGATCTTTTAAATATCTTTCCGCCTTGTACTACATGAACCAGAGCAATCCTAATGCAGGAAAAGGTGTTTTTGCTACAAGTACGTTTTCCACGTTCATTTCTGGTCCACAGGTGTAGAAAAGAATGAAATCTGCAGTTCTGTGCTATCAGCATTATCTGCAGAAAGACCTGCAGCTGTGCATGATGAAATACAAATATTCTATCAGCTATAATGTAAAAAGTCATCTCCCCTTTATTCCATGGAATCTTATATTTTATGTGTGCTTAGATGGCTAAGTACTCATCATACAGGGTTCACCAAATTCGATAGCTGGAATTTTAGTTGTGCTTACGTAAGCCAGATCTCACCAGGACTCAGGCCTCATTAAATTTGAATGAGAAGAACCTTGCTCATGTACCATCTGGCACTGCGAGACCTGAGGCTTTTCAGCACATCAAGAGATTTCGCTGCCCACCGTCATGCATATTTTATTTCGGAAGCTGTCGGTGATAAAATAATTTAGCATCAAAATCAACATATAATCCTGTCGGTGTGGCCAAATATCATGAAGGCTGTTTGTCATAAGCAGACGCCATATGTGAGCCTAGACAAAAACACACTAATGTAGAATGAGAGAAAACAAGAGAAGGGAAATGAGACACGGAAGGATTGTGCAAGTTAATAAGCCCTTGTACTTTCACAGTTCATCGTCTGGATACCATCCAGAGCCTCATTCATTTAACATGCATGCAGTAACCAGACACTCGAGGAATGTGCTCTCATGTGACAGCACCGGACAAGCCAGGGATCAGAGTACTTGTAATGAATGTGGCTTTGCTATGTCATACCTGTGACCCATTCTAATGTCTGACTGGTAGGAAAAACAATGAAGATTGACACATTCACTAGGGAACAAAACATCCAGCTTTGCACATAAAAATGTAACATGCTTATTTTCAGGCATAGTCTAAACATAGGGAGGGTGGAGTATTTGAACGATCTAGTATTTGGCTGTGGGCGGCTAGAAAATACTGAGTGGAAAAGGCTTTCATATTGACAAAATCTCCACAGATCCCAAATCCAGTAGCAGAGATTATGCAACTACCTCTTTCAGTGCCAGGGATTATGCAACCTCCTCATTCAGTACCAAGGAAGGACTATGCAACCGCCTTCTTAAAAAGAAACCGTAACCAAGAATTGAACTTCATCCAAATCAGTAGCTGATACCCCCTTTTCTATGAGAAATCTATTCCTTTTCACAAACGGATCATCAGGCAGTCTGTATGGCTGATATTGTAGTGAAACCCTACCCACAGTGTGATGTCAGGACCATGGTTCTGATATCACACTATGGGAGCCTTGTTGCATTGTGGGAAATAAAAGCTGTTTACAGCCATTTCGAACTGCCAAAAAAGCAAGCAGCATCTCCTTCCACTGACATCACCTGCCAGCAGTAAAATGTTGCCATGTGATAAATGTCAGATTGTAAATCAGGGAGAGGAAAGATTTTACAATGGGCAAACACTGACTAAATCATTTACACATAATTATTGTAAAAATGAAGCACTTTTTTATTACATTATTTTCACTGGAGTTCCTCTTTAAGTACCGTGGATTATGTAGCTGTTCTTTTTTTTTTACCTCAGTGTGTAGCTGTGTACTGTTTGTTGCTTACAGATGCAAACCTGTTGTATAAAAGTTGATATGCAAATAATGAGTGAAGCCACTAGGACTAATAAAACTAATTCAAGTGACAAGTTCAAGAGCTGTTGGAGATGTGGGAGCACACCTGTTCTGAAACCCAATTGGCTGTTATCTTGCAGGCTTAGATTGGTTTATAGGAGGTCGAGACATAGGAACACATGACCATTTACTGTGTTGAGTTAGAGGAACAAAAATTGATAGTCTAGAGGTAGAATAGTTTAGAGTCACGAGGAGTAGAGGACCCTGCCTAATCGAGTTTACAATGTAAGAGTAGGTTCTACTGCCATTCACAACTATGATGTGGCTACAGCATTACTCTTTCATTTAGCCTTTCAGCATATTGATTCCTAATTATAACTTGGAGAGCCTTAACCAACCTATTCAGCAAGATGAAGGCCAAATGTAATCATCTGGTTCCTTCCAAACTTGTGCCAATCAGTTCCAGTATCCAACTGTTATCATTGAACTTTTTTTTGGCCAGCTGAAAGGCGTGATCTTCAAATATTCATCATTATGTCATTGACTTTTTGTCTTTGAACCTTGCAAGATAATTTGGGATCATCAATCCCTCATAGTTATTTCCCTGAGGAGACTTCTACATTCCATTTACTTACTACTTCACAAAGTGCTATAGAGAAAAGAGTCTCAGTGGTGTCCAGTATTCTTACAAAGAAGAAGGAGCTTCTTATCAGCATCTTAAGAGTTTATGATGAAGTTAAAGGACAACTACTTTTGGCCCGCCTAAATGAGACTAAAGTATTACCGGTATTAAGAGGGGGATGTACTTCAGTCAGCATTATAATTATTATTAAATGCCCACTATTGCAAAAAATTGCAAAATTAAAAAAAAAACTGTATACACATACATCTAAGATGTACATTTGTTCTAGAGGGGTAGAGGAGTGTTGGATCCAGAATTATTTTGTACAGTGTGGACACAGCGCCACATCGTTTGAAACGTGTGTATGTTGGCATGGGCTGCATAATATGTTGGCGCTTTATAAATACAATAGAAATGGCTTGAACTTACGATTTTAGGTTTGCCAACCTCGAACGTGAACTTCTGCTAATGTTTGGGTTGCGCAAACCGCAATAGACTTCAATGAGGATGCGAACTACAAACATTTATGCTGGCCACAAAAGTGATGGAAAAGATGTTTCAAGGCGTCTAACACCTGGAGGGGGGCATGGTGGAGTGGGATACACGCCAAAAGTCCCGGGGGAAAAATCCAGATTTGACGCACAGCAGGGTTTTAAAGAGAGTCTGAAGTGAGAATAAAACTCGCTTCAGCTCTTATATTCAGCAGGGGCATGTGTGCCCCTGCTAAAACGCCGCTATCCCGCGGCTGAACGGGGGTCCCTTACCTCCCAAATCCCCTCCGTGGTGCCCAGGGATCTCTTCCTGGTGAGGCAGGGCTAATGGCTGCCGCCCTGCCCTCACACGCGTCTGTCAGCGCGTATCTCCGCCTCTCCCCCGCCCCTCTCAGTCTTCCTTCACTGAGAGGGGTGGTGGAGAGGTGGCGATGCGCCGCTAAAAGACGTGCTGTGAGGCAGGGCTGCAGCCGTTAGCCCTGGCTCCAGCAGCAGCAAAATCTACGACCAAGTTGGTCGTAGATTTTGCTAGGGGGGATTTGGGGGGTAAGGGACCCCCGTTCAGCCGCGGGATAGCGGCGTTTTAGCAGGGGCACACATGCCACTGCTATATATAAGCTCTGAAGCGATTTAAGAGTCTCTTTAAGGGCAGAAATCACATTGCATGCTAAATTGGAGGCCTAAAGTGCTTTAAAACATCTTGCATGTGTATACATCAATCAGGTAGTGTAATTAGTGTACTGCTTCACACTGACACACCAAACTCACTGTGTAATGCACTGCAAACAGCTGTTTGTGTAGTGAGGGCTGTGCTGGAGTAGTGCTCACCATGGCAAGAGTGCAGGCCATGGCAGTTTTCAAGCCTATATGGTCGCCGGGCTGTGGTAGCTCAATGATAGAACAACAGTGACTGTCCAGCTGATCGAATTTGGTCTGTCCACAATGAAGCAGCGACCTTGGGTGTGCCCTCCTGACACATTCATATAGCCGCCGGTCATTGCTTCATTGTGATATGCAAGCCCCTTCACCACAGCAAGGTAACGATCACAAAGGGGAATTAGCACATGTACATGCCTTTTGTTTTGTTGTTGCAGCTGCAGTGCAGCCAGAAAAATTAGGCAGGCATGTACACGCACCAGAAAAATTATTATAGCAGCCGCTGCTAGCAGCGGCCTTAAAAATCCTGCAGGCAGAGATGTTGTGTGGGGACTGGGGACCGACTTAGTCTTGAGGCAGGTAATCACACGGCGTGCAGGCAGAGATGCTGTGTGTGGGGACTGACTTAGTCTTTGGGCAGGCCTGACCGCGCTTTGCAGACCACGTGGTCAGATGGACCCTTGACCCAACGCTGTGTTCCAGAGATGACACCACTTGCCTTTTTAACATCACGGTTCAGTTTGGGTATCACCTTTTTTGAGAAATAATTGCGGCCTGGTATCTTCCACTGTGGTTGTGTGGTTTTGCTTTTGTGTGCTGCTTTTCCTCAGGTGGTCATCCCATTGCAGTTTGTGCTTTGTCATCATGTGCCTTCGTAAGGAAGTTGTCCCTATGTGGGTCTTGGTCTTTCCATGGCTCAATTTTTGTGGCAGAGAGTACAGATGGCATTGCTCTCATCTGAGGCAGACACACAAAAAATTTCCACATTGCTGAGCCCTGGGGTGATGGTACTTTGGTGGTGGGGTCCGACTGAGTGTTAAGTGGGGTGCCAGAATAAGAGCAGGAGGAGGAAGATATGTCACACTTCCGTGCAGAAGCTGAGGAAGATGAGGTGTTCTGTGTTAAATAGTCAACTATGTTCTGACAATCTTGGGGGTTGATGGCACGCGCCTTCTGAACACTGTACTTTGGTCCAGGGCCGCATGAAATCACGACAGCACAACCTCAAACAGACCTTTGTGGCCTGCCTCTGCCTGTTTTGCCCATATTGGGGGGGATGAACTGAAAGGTATGCACTGACTTGACTAATACAATGTGCAGTCACACAGGTGCAGTGAACAGGTATGCAGTGACTGGTATATAACACTGCGTGCTTCTGTCACGCAGGTGCAGTAAACATGAACAGGTATGCAGTGATTGGTATTACAAATGTGCAGCTGTCACACACACAGGTACCGTGAACAGGTGCAGTGACTAGTATATAACACTGCTTGCTTCTGTCAAGCAGGAGCAGCAAACATGAACAGGTATGCAGTGATTGGTATTACAAATGTGCAGCAGTCACACACGTGCAGTGAAAAGGTAGGCACTGAATGTGCTGAGCCTGGCAGTGGCACAGTAGGAATTAGCAAGGGGCCAAGGGCCAGATGTGACTGACTGGCAGGGCTGTATATGCAAGTGTCAGTGGGACACACACACACAAAAAAATAGATCACAAGAACAACATTAGCTCTCAAAAGAGCTGTTGAGGGGTGCTTTTTAGCAATAAGTATCTGCAAGGAACAAGCTAACAATCCTAACAAGAGCCTAACTAAGCTTTCCCTATGTCTCTGCAGCAACTCTTCCTTCTCTAATTACTGCAGCCACATGAGTGAGGGAAATAGCCGACGCTGCCTGCCTTTTATAAGGGGGGGGGGGGGGGCTCCAGGAGGGAGTGTAGCCTGATTGGCTACCATGTGTCTGCTGACTGTTATGTAGAGGGTCAAAGTTGAGCCTAATGATGTAGTATAGGGGGCAGGTCGCACTCGCATATAGTTCGCGGTTCACCCCGAATGTGAACCACCGAAGTTTGCGTGTTCGGGTTCGAATGCGAACCGTTCGGGCCATCTCTAACAATAAATAAATAATAAATAAAATAAAATATGTGTTACTTTTGTTTTTTACAATGACCGCAGACATCTCATTGATGCCGGCGATCATTGACATGGGCACTAAGATCAATGAATTGTAGCTGCGTTCCTAATCACTGATCTCCCTACTAACAGGCGGCAATGAGACCGTGCTCAGGAGAGCTCGCACCGGGGAGTGTGCACAGTGGCAATCAAATATGTAAGTCCCTCGGACTTCAGATGAAGTCCTGTAGGGTGTAGATATACTGCAGGTTGTGCAGCAACTAGTTAATCCAGGATTGAACATCATCCCAATCAGTAGCTGATACACCCTAACGGCTGTTTACAACTGTCAGGCAAGCCAAATCTCTCTCTGTGGAATGTTCATTTACTGATAGTTCTACACAGAGAGTTCACCTGGCAGGACTAAAGATGTTGTCACATACATTTCAGAATGTGAATCAGTGAGAGGAAAGATTTTACAATGGGCAAACACTGACTAGATAATTGATAAATGAAAATTGTAAAACATTAAGCAATTTTATTCATTACATTATTTTCACTAACGTTCCTCTTTAGTATATATACATTCCACACTGAAATGATAAACATGTCCACTTCAATACCAAAAAAAGGTGTCTCTTGTGTATGATAACTGCATGGATGTGCATAAAGCAGTGCAAATAAATACTTTAATATGTAGTTGTATACTGTATGTTCACCAATTTTATGTGGAGGGGATCGGACATGCAGTGTGGACGCCCTCAGTGGTGCATTTTGATGCACATCTCGAGCCCCTCCAAATGGAGTTTGTGTTCAAGTGACTCAATTAGCCCCTACAGATTGTAACGTACATCCTATTTTGTATAGTAAGAGGACTTTGGTTTTCAAATTTTCCCTGAAGGGGTGAGGATAGTCACTTTTTTTCAATTTTAGTCATTAATCAGAAAAAGCCATTCTGCAGGCAAATGAGCAGTAAGGGCATGTTAAGAAGGAGGGGAGTATCGTGGTCATGGGCACAGACAACACAGAAACAAGGCCCCCAAATCTTTGTAGTGCAGCGAGCGAGGCAGAGCGTGTGGTGTTGGTGGGAAAAAGGATATCAGATCAAATCTCTACCAAGCTGTGGGCCCATAAGCATTTTGCTTTTTATCCTGAGGTTTCCCCTAGGTGATATTTTCATATCTTGTCATAAAATGCCCTTTAAACCACCACCAAACAAGAAAATACTCAAAATAATTTTGATAGTACCTTTTCACCAAATTTTACTTACTTTTTCAATTGTAAAATTTTTAAAAGTTATTTTAAAAAGAATAAGAAATGATCTCCTAGGAGATCACTCAGGAGAAAAAGTGAATTGCATATGGGCCCTGGTCTAATATCTATAGAGTTGGGCCGAACCTCCGATTTTAGGTTCGCGAACCGGGTTCGCGAACTTTCGCGGAAGGTTCGGTTCGCGTTAAAGTTCGCAAACCGCAATAGACTTCAATGGGGATGCGAACTTTGAAAAAAAAAAAATTATGCTGGCCACAAAAGTGATGGAAAAGATGTTTCAAGGGGTCTAACACCTGGATGGGGGCATGGCAGAGTGGGATACACGCCAAAAGTCCCCGGGAAAAATCTGGATTTGACGCAAAGCAGCGTTTTAAGGGCAGAAATCACATTCAATGCTAAATGACAGGCCTAAAGTGCTTTAAAACATCTTGCATGTGTATACATCAATTAGGTAGTGTAATTAAGGTACTGCTTCACACTGACACACCAAACTGTTCACTGAACAGAACAGGTATGCAGTGGCGGGTTCACTGAACAGAACAGGTATGCAGTGGCGGGTTCACTGAACAGAACAGGTATGCAGTGGTAGGTTCACAGAACAGGTATGCAGTGGTGGGTTCACTGAACAGGTATGCAGTGGCGGGTTCACTGAACAGAACAGGTATGCAGTGGCGGGTTCACTGAACAGAACAGGTATGCAGTGGTAGGTTCACAGAACAGGTATGCAGTGGTGGGTTCACTGAACAGGTATGCAGTGGCGGGTTCACTGAACAGGTATGCAGTGGTGGGTTCACTGAACAGGTATGCAGTGGTGGGTTCACTGAACAGGTATGCAGTGGCGGGTTCACTGAACAGGTATGCAGTGGTGGGTTCACAGAACAGGTATACAGTGGTGGGTTCACAGAACAGGTATGCAGTGGTGGGTTCACTGAACAGGTATGCAGTGGCAGGTTCACTGAACAGGTATGCAGTAGTGGGTTCAATGAACAGGTATGCAGTGGTGGGCTCAATGAACAGGTATGCAGTGGCAGGTTCACTGAACAGGTATGCAGTGGTGGGTTCAATTAACAGGTATGCAGTGGTGGGTTCAATGAACAGGTATGCAGTGGTGGGTTCACAGTACAGGTATGCAGTGGTGGCTTCACAGAACAGGTATGCAGCCAGGAACAAGCTAAGCCTAACTAATCTTTCCCTATGAGAGACAGTGCAGCAGCTCGCCCTACTCTCACTAATGCAGGCAGGCACACGAGTGACCGTAATGGCCACCGCTGCCTGCCTTATATAAGGGGGGTGGGGCTCCAGGGGCTAGTGTAGCCTAATTGGCTACACTGGGCCTGCTGACTGTGATGTAGAGGGTCAAAGTTGACCCTCTATGGTGCATTATGGGGCGAACCGAACTTCCGCAAAAGTTCGCCTGCGGGACGCGAACGCGAACCACGAAAGTTCGCGTGGAACCGTTCGCAGGCGAACCGTTCGGCCCAACTCTAAATATCTATTGGGAAAATGTGTCAGAGTGATACCACATCTAAAAAGTGTATGCCCAGCATGGGGTCAGTTTCTATGAAGAATCTATGATAATTAAATACCCTCTCTGCATTAAAATAAAGACACGTTTTGTTCATATTAAAAAATAGTAACTACTTTTCTGTGGTCTTGTAGGTTTACTTATATATTTTGGCTATGGCATGTGGAACAGCACCTTGGAAATCAGTGCTCGAGAAGAGGTCCTCCATCAGAGCACATACCAGCGATATGATGTTGATGACAACTATTCAGTGGATGATGGCTACTCATATCCACCAGATGAAGATAAATCGCAGGACTGGGCAGGTGCAGAGAAAGGCAACTACTATCAGCAGGCAGCGGAAACACAGGACAGCTCCCGGACAAACAGCAGATCCAAAAGTAAAGGAAAGCATCAGCAGGACTTTGCTGCACTGATTGCCAATGAAGAGTTGGACTACCCTGAGTAAAAGTCAAGCATTGCGTTTGTTATCCACTACACTTGTGGCCTACAATACTACAGCTTCACAAGCCCTGCAGAGGGTGCTCTCCTGTCTCACAGTGTACTGCTTACTGAGTTGTAAACAAGTGTTTAAGAGTTTGCTGATTTCATTTCATACCTGTTTGGCTTAAATGATTCAATAATTACAACAACAAATTATACATTAAAGTCATTACAGTGAACCAAAAAGTTGACATAAAATGAAATGTTCTGTATTTGTTCTATTGTACTCTCTATGGGTTCCAGTCATGCTGTTAACGTATGGGAAAAAGGTTATGATGGCAATATTGCACTGATATTTTATGAATTATATACAGATATATTTATAACTTAATTCGATTGATGGACATTTTGTACAATTAGTTTTTGACAAACCCATGGAGACTTGTGCAGCAAGAGAAGCACACAGGTGCTAGAGGAGGTTTCAAAGGGAAACTTGATACAGTATGAAGATTACAGCAGAGTCTCGGTTATTCATCACTGACAGGGATCAGTTGATGCTGGATAAGTGTGCTTTCTGGTTGCTTGAGACTCAATGTTAAAGATAGGCCTCGCTAATACAGTACTATCACCCCAAATGTTAAAATACAGTAATTTACATTATATTAACCTTGGGCGAGCTGTGTAATCCAGTCTTTAAAGCGTAACTGATAGGAAAAAAAAAACAAAAACAAAGTGTTTCACTTACCTGGGGCTTCTGCCAGCCCCTTGCAGCCTTCCTGTCCTGCGCCGGTCTTCCACGATCCTCCCTTCTCCTGACGCCAGCTGCTTTCGGTTCGGTCATACCGTCGACTTGTAAGTCGTCAGCAACTGCACCTGTGCTCCCCGAGCCACACATATTTTTTTTAGTGTTCCAGCCTGCAATAGGGTCCTGCGCTAATAGCTTAGGATGCTATTGCAGGCGGGAACGTAAAGAAAGATACGCAGGTGCAGTTGCTGAATCAACCAAACCAAAAGCAGCTGGCAGTGGGAGAACGGAGGATTGTGGAAAACCAGTGCAGGACAGGAAGGCTGCAAGGGGCTGGCAGAAGCCCCAGGTAAGTGAAATACTTTTTTTTTTACCTTTCAGTTCGGCTTTAAGCACAGCAAAGCCCACAAACAGCCTAAGAAATAGGCCTTAACCACTGTGAGTACTGCCGATGATTTGTGTTGGTCGGTTGAGACTTCTGGTTAGTTGAATCCCAGATAACCGGGACCCTACTGTATTTAGATAGTGTGGAAGAAATATACGGGTCAACGCACTGCATACATGTATTTCAAAGAAGGATTTTGTCTTAAAACAGTCACATATTCTGCAGGACAAATTAGAAGTAAGGTATTTTTAATCAGGAAAATGGGGGTTACGTGTATTTAATGGTTCAGATTTATTGTGAGCTGTGAATGAATTATGAGAAACAGAATATACCTCAGCGAAATACCCAGTTTATTACTGGACAATCCATGTAGCTTAGAGTCATGTCAGACAGTGACATTAAAGTGTCCCCTAACTGTTAAAAAAAAATGTAATCCAAAGTCAAGCTGCATTTGTTATAGCCTCACCTACAAGTTTGTACTGGCTGTTTGTCAGTATAATGTACCTGTGAGCTCTGGGCAGTCCCCAGTGTGAAGGGAGTTGAGGAGATTTCTGTGATATTAGCCCCACCCACCCTCTCCCTTGCACTAGTGCAGAGGGCGGGAGTACTTACATTTCCACTGTATGGAAATGGACATAAAATATAGAGACCCACCAGGGCACTCAGGAGCATTAGTCTTCCAAGCAGATGGCATAAATATATATGGAAAGTGTTAATAAAAGCAGTCTTGTTGTTTGATAATTTTTTTTTAAACCAAGTTAAGGACTGCTTTAATTTAAATTATCGTTTGTTAATATGGACTTTTTGTTGAGTATACGTTTCCGTAGTCATGAAATAGATGTTAGAAGATTGTTCTGTAAAATGATTGTGCATAAACATGGATGTCTGTATTGGCCAAGTCTGTGTATATCTGTACTGTACAGATAGGCTTGAGAGTAATTATTCTTCCAAGATTACTGGCCCAGGACTGTCTGGACAGGTCACATGATACTCAGACTTCTCCTCTGATCCTCATATGATGGATCATATTAACTAGAACGGAGACATTTCTCCTAGGCAACAAATAGGCAAAACAATTGTCTACAATAAAACAGGAACCAATTAGTGGATTATAATCACATGACTGTGACCAACCAGGAAGATACTTATAAACAGCTGCAGTATAAAGGAAAGTCTACAAAGTTATAGATATCTAGGTTAAAAAAACGACACGTTGAAATCTCTATAACTTGAGTGCAAATCTGTCTGAATTAAAACACCCCTGTAGTAATAGCTATAGGTTGCCCTCAATGGAAGCAAAGCATCAAAGTCTTTTTAAATACAGATATAGAATTTTCGATAACTACTTCCTGCAGTAAGATATTCCACATTTTAGCCACTCTTTACTGTAAAGAACCTCTTTCTAAAAAGGTGATAACATTTTCTTTCCTCCATACACAGTTAATGTCCTCATGTCCTTGGTACAGACAAAGTCTTCTATATTGCCCTTGTATATGTTTGTATCTGTTAATTAGTTAAACTCTCATCTCTTTTCCAAACTAAATAAGCCCAATTAGTTTGGGACCTTCATACCCTAAAATTAATAGACCACTTTTGTACCCATTCTAACTCTTCAATGTCTTTACTCTAATGTGATGCCTAAAACTGTATTCCACGTTCCAGAGGTGGCCTTACAAGTCATTTATGCAAGCCCAGTAGTATACTAGTGTCATACTGTGTTGACATAGTTATACTAAGGACCATGCCACTACTGGGGGGCATAGCACTCTTGGGGGAACATGACGTTACTGGGTTGCAGGTCACTACTAGGATGGAAATGGCTACAATGGGGGACATGGTTATACTAGGGGTTTTTCTGCTGTGGAGGGGAAATGGTATCTTGGCAGCCACACTTGTGATGATTAGGAGAGCATGAGGCCACATTTTAATTGAGAGTAATTATAGTGCCTACACTTCTTAGTTGTTACTTGACTCCTGGCAGCGGACACTGTGGAATCTTAAAGGAAAACTGTAGTAAGAGGTATATGGAGGCTGCCATATTTATTTCCTTTTAAGCAATACTAGTTGCCTGGCTATCCTGCTGATCCTCTGCCTCTAATACTTTTAACCGTAACCCTGAACAAGCATGCAGTAGATCAGATGTTTCTGACATTATTGTAACATCTGACAAGATTAGCTGCATACTTGTTTCTGTGTGATTCAGACACTACTGTAGCCAAGCAGACCAGCAAGGCTGCCAGGCAAATGGTATTGCTTAAAAGGAAATAAATATGGCAGCCTCCATATACCTCTCACTTCAGTTGTCCATTAAGATGGGGCCCCTATCCAAATTTTCCGGAGGGACCCTATAGTTAGTTGCTAAACTCTAGTCATATAGCCACTTTGTCAAGATCTTTCTGTGGTATGTCAATATCCTCCTGAATGTTGATAACGCTACATTATTTTCTATCATAGGCAAAGATGGCAATATTTATATTTTATTTAGAGTGTCATTAATAAATACATTGACATTGAAGAGAACTGGGCCCAATACTGACCCTTGTGGGACCTAATTCCTAACAGTTGCACATTTAGAATATGATCCAATTTCTAAAACTCAGACATGGATGCCATCTGAGCCAGGTGCCTTATCTATCCTGATTTATTTAGACATGCCTGTGCTCCTCCAGAGTTAAGCAGCTTGTACGTGTCTGTATGGTCATAATCATGTCTTACTACCGCTTCCTTTATAAGACTGTACCTATAGAATAATTCATGTAGGAGAAATGGCTCATCTCTAATCAAGAAGACAATTCTCATCCATAGGAACCTATAGAAATCCCCTGCAGCTTGTGACCAAAGATACCAACCAGTCAACAGTTTTCCAACCATTCCCACAGGCAATGAGAAATAAAAAAAAATATGGTGATTGGTGACTAGGCTGGTTTACAGTTAGCAAATTTCCACCACAGTCTGATTAGTTAAAGTTAGTTAGTTAGTCTACTAATCAGTCTACTAATCAGGTGACCTCTGTTTTAAATATCACTGAGCATGGGGCTCCCTGCCTACTCATCCCATAACTTCCAGTCAGTGAGTGTGTGCTATCCAATGCAATTCTAGCTTATTGAGCAAGCAAGTAGCGCAGCAGAGAACTCCTACCTCCTAAACTACTGACCACTACCAAACTTTATGACAGCTATTTTTAGAAGTTGATGAGTGAGGACTGGGAGTCTAGATCTCTACAGAGAGGTGGAAAGGATTGCTGCACAAGTAAACAGTTAGCTTTATATTTCAGTGCAATGGCTGATAGGGGTAGGAATAGACAGTGCAATGACTAGGGATAGGGATAGGGATAGACAGAGATATCAACTACTACCAGGTCCATGATTCTGTTAGCTCTGCAATAGCCATGAGTAAAGCATGTGGTCTGAAATAATACTGTGTAAGATGTTTATGTATTGGTGCACACAGTGTATTCAGTAAGGAGAACTGCCTGCTATATTGCCACCACAACTACTATATAATACAAAGAACATAAGCTGAAAATACTCTGTGTGCCAAATGGTTTGGAGAAGTACTGTATATGAAGTGGTTCTCCTTTTTGTACTTGCAAGGCCATTAGCCTCACTGATTTCTTACAGATGGAGCATTCTTTACTTAAAGTAAGGCTGGCTTTACATTTCAAGAGCCTATAGGCACGAAAGACTCACCGCTCAGCAGTTGCTGCTCCAAATGGTCACACCCCCTTAGGCCGATAAACACAGGAAAAATGTATGTTGTAATGAATTAACTTCAAAAAAAGAAGAGGTAGTAGAGTAGTTCAATACAAAAAGACATTTTGCATGTGCTCTATATTACAGTATATATGCAGCCACAGGAGCAAGTAATTGTGCAAAAACAGGTGTGCATTCTTGTAAAAACTATTAATTGGGAGGCAAGAGAGCAGCCACACAGCAACTGGCATTGACAGTGGGTGGCTGCATTTCTCTGCCCCTTTAGCAGCAGCCCTCTGTAGGTATGTGACTACTGTGCCTATAGGTAAGTCCAGCCCTGACTATAAGTAAATCATGCTACAATAACCAAGAATTTGAGAGTCCAAAGACCAATGGAAAATGGTGTATAGTGCAGTCATCCACTAACCAATAGAATCTGAGCCTATTAAAGTAAGAGCAGTGACTGACATGACAACTTCTGGTCTGTTGACAGGCATCTTTGCATTGCCTTAATGTTTTGTTCTGTGTATGTTATTTTGAATTTCTGTCCCTTTGAATCTGATATAAGAGGAGTGTAGAAAGAGCCACTTGTGACTCAGATTTGAAAATGCTACATGCTTGGCTGATGCGCTGATCTATAGTATTTAGTACTGTATTTTCATCTAAGTCATTTATTCCATAGAGCATATACAGATCAGATGTTCTGACTGCATTGACAGCATGCTTGTTATATGTGAGAGACTTCAACGTAGGGATGGTCCGTAACATGCAAAGAATTCCAAGTTGATGCAGCCTTATAAAAATAGATGCAGCTTGAAAATAGACCAATTGAATCCCGCCGAGGTGAAATTTGATTGGGCCATTTTCAGTTGAAATTTGCATAAAGCTGCATCTACGCGGAACTGTAAAAAAACAAAAGCAAAACCTCACGTCAGCCAAGCAACTGGCATTTTTGAAAAGCTTCCATATTCCTTGTAGTTTAGTTTAAATATTTTTATTTCAGACAGGTTATAAATAACTTGTAATCATAATGCTACTTCTGTTAAAAAAGGAGAAATCCGCAAATATCCCACTGACAATGAAACTTGATCTGTGGTCGGTTGCTAGGAGATACTGTACAATGTACACTGTAAAGTGCTGCTCATTGCACATCATTTTATAGTAAGGAGAACTACAAACAAAACCTTCAGTTTGAACAAAATAGGAAGACATACATTTGTGTGTCAGGTTTTAAGTGTTGTTAATCTCTTCATTTCTTCATAAAATGGGGACACCGACCACCATTAAAACTATCTTTGTAGAGGAATGGAAGTGAGAAGTGTGGAATCTGTTAAATCACCTCACTGAATCTGCAAGTCTCTGAATGGCTGTTTGTGGTCATGTGGCCATGTTTTTTTTCTGCTTTATGTGGTGAGAGGAAGCAGATGAGAGACATGGGGTATGTTGACTGAATACATTCATTTACATACACAAAATACATGTTGCTTGTATTGTCGCATTACCCAAATAGCATAATGTACAAGGCTGAGGTTTATACTTTTAGTGCCCCTAGGCCATCTTTTTTGCTGCTGCACTACCATATGGAGCAGCGACACCTCCTCCCCCCCCCCCCCCCCCCCCATACGATGTGTAGCTTCCCCTTCCATGTGTACAGCAGGACTTCTCTCTCATGTACAGGTCTCTTGGGCAGCAGTATCCAGCTTCCTTGTCTTGCTCCTCATTTGCAGTCTCCTATTCAATTTGTATCCTCTTCCATGTCCAGCCGCCTTCTTGATCTACAGCCTAAGGCCCTGGCCTTTGTGGCCTTTGCAATCTGGCCCTGGTAATGTGCGTTGTACAAGCAATGTAAGCATTGTGTATGTAATGGGATTGGTACTATTAGAGCAATGTGTTTTACATACTTTTTACCATGTCCAGTACAAGTGAATTTTAATGATATTTAGTGAATAAACTCTATAATCCCAACCAACCATACATAGATATACAGATAATTCTCCTGGTTAAATGGATCCAATACCTCTCCATGAAATCTCCTCCAGCAGAATGTACTGTATGTAAAATAAATGACTTCTCTCTGTTATTACAACCTCAGTTAAGTTTTTACTGTGGTCTGCACTGTGTCCATGCTGGGTAACCTTGAGTAGAAAGTGAGATTTCCCTAACTGGGGGCTTAAAAGGTATCTAACAACTCTTCACAACAACCAGAATGTAAAGAAGAAGAGGAAGGTTTTGTTTGAAGTTTCCCGTTTAGCTTACGATTATCTCTCGGTACGTCTCCTTAGAGGCTACAATGTCTCTGCAGTATCAGTAAGTTCTGCAGCTGCACTTTTCTAGTTATTTTCACCTCCATGTAATTCGCCTTGGGGAAAGAACCTATATATGTTTTATTTAATTTTATTTGTTTCCTTTTATTTATTTCCACTTGAACGAAAATACTAGATATGAAAGAAACTGATTTTTTTCCTTTGAGATGTACTTAATTATGGACTCAATTTGCTCTTGAAACATTCCTGGCTTTGCTTTATTTTATGAAGCTGTTTAAGCAGTTCTAATATATTTTTTCATGGCTGAAAGTATTTTTCAAATGAAACAGTTGTATTTGCATGTTTTGCTTCTGTTCTTATACTGTCTTGTGATTTTCTATCTCTGCCTTGATTTTCATAAAATTTCTGTGGATATGTTGTAGCATTGAAATGGTCAGACCCAGTCTTTTTTTTCCTGCTGTAAATCTTACTAGATAGTATGGCTATTGTATCCTTTCTGATCAATGATATGTCGTATTGGCGGTATTTCGTTAAAGAGAACCCGAGGTGGCATAAAATTAAAAAAATTATACTTACCTAATCCTCCAGAGCAGCCTTTCTCAACCTTTTTACCCTGGAGGAACCCTGCAAATAACTTTTTGATCTCAAGGAACCCCTGCATTTATTTTGCAGGAGGCATGGTCTTTAAAAGTATGTTTGGCTGTTTATTTCACTTCCCCCTATTACACTGCTCCTCATTATACTGTCTTCTGACCCCCCCAAATTAGTGCTTATTGTTACAGGACCACCTATTATAGTGTGCTCTATATACTTCCGCCACGATGGGGGAACATGCCAAGGAACCCCTGCAGACTACTCAAGGAACCCTGGGGTTCCAGGGAAGCCTGGTTGAGAAAGCCTGCTCCAGAGGCTTTTCATATCATCCTCCAGACAACCACCACAAGTACATCTTATTCCAGCGCCAGGCAGTTCAGCGCTGGGTGAGCCAAATGACTGCTCTCCCTGCTGCTGCTAACCCCCAAACCCGCCCCCATCGCAGTGTTAAATACTATCCCCCCTCCAAGTTGTAGCAACTCGGAGGGAGATGTAATTCAGGGTCTGGCCCCGAATTACTATTACATGGGGCATGCAGCATAGAATTGCAGCTATGATGGCGCCTAGCTCTGGCACTCAGCACCATGCGCCAAAATGAACTGCTTCACACCGCTGCCGCTCCTTTTTATGCATGAGCACTGCCATTCTGCACCTGTGTGACTGGTTTCGGATTTATGCACAGGCACGACTGCACTCACACAGGTGCAGTACAGCTGCACTCATACATGGCGGGGAATGTCGCCACGTCAACATATATGACAAGCTTTTGTGGGGGCCAGGAGGATGTGAGTAGCCTCTGCAGGATCCAGAGGCTTCCCTCTTCTTAGGTAAGTACAGTATACAGTACAGGTAGTCGCTGGGTTACGAACACCTGACATACGAATGACCCGCCGATACGAACGGCCCGATCCCGTCGTGATGACATGGGAGAAGTTTGAAGAAGCGGCTTCAAACTTCCCCCGAGTGCCGGCTTATGTCCCAAGCAGTGTTGGACTCACCTCCGAACTGAGTCCAACGCTGTCTGTTGTCCGCTCTCTGCCTCCTGCTCCTGATAGCTGCGTACAGCACCACTAGATGCAGCATCCATTCGCTTCCTGTATGCCATGTGACATACAGGAAGCAGTGCAATGCTGCATCTAGAGGTGCTGTAAGAGGCTATTGGAAGGCGGAGAGCGGAGGACAGACAGCGTTGGACTCGGGCTGGTAGGTGAGTCCATAGGCAGAGTGAGAGGAAAGAGGAACGGGGGTAAAAACGGAGGCACAGGGGGGGACACTGGAGCCAAAGGAGGGCACATGGGAGGCAAAGGGGACAGAGATAGCACAGCATTCCGACTTAAGAACGGATTCAGGTTAAGAACGAATCTACAGTCTCTATCTCGTTTGTTAACCGAGGACTACCTGTATCTAATTTTTTATAACACCCTGGGTGCACTTTAAAGTGGAAGTGAACTGAATTGGGAAAACAATTTTTAAACAATTTCATGCAGCTTTATTTCCCCAACCCTGATGTTTGGTTTGTAGGAAGAGTTTGGGTTCCTCATACCAGTGCTCTGAACTCTGCATTGGTGTAGAGACCGGTGCATGACGTCAGAGGGGTGTGTCTGCACGTAAACTGCTCACAAGTGCAGAATGATAACAAGACACAACGGTACCAAGTTGGACTTCTTGGACTGATAGTGAGGGCCCTTTCACACTAGCGTGGTGCGTTGCGGCAAAATTGTGGCACTGCTACCCCAGCCTAATTTACCCCTATGGGCGAGTTCACACTTCCCAAGATGCGGTGCTCTGCACCGGAAGTACCTGATTTAGCTCTAGCGCAAAACTACGTTACCTTGCGGCTTCTGCAGCGACCTGCGACAATCTGCATGGGCCCAGAAGTCATGTTAGTCTATGAAGACATGAGGATTTTAAAAAAGTTGACGTTGCGATGTTACGTGTCGCATGCGCGGAAGCATATTTTTACAATACGCTTCTGTGCACTTTTGCATTCCCGAAACAGGAAGTGACTGCAAGCGCGCGTTACTTCCTGCTTGGCTGGTGGCCATGCAGGGAGCACTAACTCGATGTTCCCCGAGTGCCTGTTTTTGGCGGTGCGGTGCCACTGACGCCAGTTTACAGTGTGAAACCGGCCTGAAAGTTAAACCTTTCTAGGCTCCCAGGAATTTCAGGACGTAAACACGGAGGTTTATTGTAAGAGTTCCATAAGTTGTAACAAAGAAATGGTTTTCTTTAAGACACTACACTACATTACACTTGGGCACTGTTTTTGCGATACATTACCCCTTCGTTACCCTTTCTGCATGCAGGGTAACGCAACAAAAAAGAATGTGTATGGGGCCTAGTAAATTAACCGTGTAGCTTCATGTTCCGCCATAAGCTTCCCATTCGCCGCCAACCTGCTGGAAAGTCAGACTTTTTTTTCCATGCAGAATGAAACAAATACGACGGGGAAGCCGGGAATCCCAGTGACGCACTTGTCCAGCATGGAGTACATCACTGAGCGAGGGGGCCGCAACGGGCGTGTTGGGGAGAGGCACTTTGCATATGACCCTGTCGGTACACTCTGCTGCAGGGTCATAGGAATCAATTTTTTTTGGTGTTGCGGTGTGATGCGAGGGGGTGCAACACCCTGGCCAGCTGTAAAACCGCCCTCAAGATTATTATGTTGTTACTTATCTTTTAGATAGTACACTATAGCAGAAAAACTTATGGTCTGGCACTCGATTGCTTGAACCTGGGGGTTACAGGGCCTTATTCAGGGGCCGCTTGCATCACATACAATAAATCACATCATCACCTTCATATTGTTTAAGCAACTTCTACAAGGCTGGCGGGGAGAACTCTGAGATGTGCAGCAGGTAAGGTTAGTGCAGGGCACCACAACGATCTAGGCACATTTGAAAGAAGGATACCGTGCACCTATCTCTTAAACAGTTCCATCAATTTATTACTTTCTTCAGCCAAAGGTAAACAGTGGACAGTATTGACATATGCAAAAGTATCGTCAAACCTGTGTGCTGGAAGTTGCTGCGGTGATGGAGGAGGGGGTGACCAGGGGAAGATTCGGACGGCACTACAGCCGTTTTACGCCGCTCAGGCGCTTGCTCACATGCGTGTCCGTGAAGAGACGGCGCCGGGTGGCTTCCTGTATAGGACCTTCAGGCCACGCCTCCGGCGCCGTCTCATTGGTGCAGAGTGGCAATGGGGAAAGGTCGGGGGTGAAGGGGCGAAGGACTTACTTCATTGTGAAAAATCAAGTGACGCCATGTGGTGAGCCTAGGAGAGACGTAGACGCCCATCACATATCGTGTACATAGTTTGTGACTGCATGGTAAAAACTCATTGGTGCTAATAAACATTATTATTATGTGCAAAACAAACTAGTGCTTGTACAAAAACATAAAGTGTACACAATTAATCTGGTCGAGAAAATCCCGTGGAACCAAGACCAAAAACTGGCCACCATTGATGTGGAGAGTCTTTATAGCAGGATACCCCACGAGGGGGGGCTGAGGGCAGTTCGAAGGTACCTGGACAGAACGAATAAAGATGAGGGGTTCAAGGACTTTCTTTGCGACTGTCTGAACTTCATCTTAACACACAATGCTTTTTTGTTCGATGGAAGGTGGTACCACCAGAAGTCCGGGACGGCCATGGGGACCTCTGTGGCATGTACCTATGCGGGCCTCTTTCTGGGGGCATGGGAGGAAGATTATGTACATAATCCCAGAAACCCCTTCAGACGGAGTATAAAAACTTGGGCCAGGTATGTGGACGACGTGCTGGTCGTGTGGCAGGGAAGCAGGGAGGAGTTTGGTGCCTTCATGAGTTACCTCAATGATAATCAGGTTAATATGCGCTTTACGTCAGAGGTAAGCGATCAATCCATCAGTTTCCTAGACCTGAGGATTAGGCCCAATGGGGCCAATCTAGCCTGTGAGGGGTACAGGGAGGATACTGCTGTAAACTCCCTTCTGCATAGACATAGCTTTCATCCTAAGCATGTCAAGACCTCCCTGCCATACGGCCAGTACTTACGTCTGAGACGGAACAACTCCAGCCTGGAAACCTTTGAGTTACAGGCACAGGAGCTCACTGCACGACTGGAAGCCAGGAGATATGACAGGCGCTGTATTGAGGAAGCCCAAGAGAGAGCTAGAAAGATGGATAGGGATTCCCTTCTTCTGAGGGGTTCGGGAAACCGAAAAGAGAGCAACAAGAAAAACAAAAACAATTTAACCCTCACCTTTGACTTCACCCCGATGTCAGGAAAGCTGACCCAAATCATAAAGAAAAAATGGGGGGTGGTGACAAGGGACCCGGCTCTCCAGAAGGTCTTCCCAGATCCTCCCAGGGTTGTATTTAGGAGGGCCCCCACTTTGGGGGACACGCTAACCCGGAGCGAATATCGTTCACCTCCCATCCAGAATTGGTTGTCAAGCAACCGTCCAAAAGGTAACCACAAGTGTGGCCACTGTGATTTCTGTGCCAATATGTGGGAGGGTACCAATTATCGCCTGGGAGGGTTACAGTGGGAGGTGAGGGCCTTCATCACCTGTCAGACCAAATTTGTTTCCTATGTGGTGTTTTGTCCCTGCCTTTTTTGTTATGTTGGGAAAACAACTCGCCCCCTCAAAGAAAGAGTGGGCGAGCATTTCAAATCGATTAAATCAGGTAAAGGAAGTCCTAGGCTGATTGAACATGTGAGAGAGGCGCATGGTGGGAGGGCTAGGTGTCTAAGATTTGCAGGTCTCCTGCATGTGGCCCCGTCAAGAAGAGGGGGAGATCGAGATCGGGAACTAATTAGACGAGAATCACGGGTCATTTTAAGATCCGAAGCCATGGGCCCTTTGGGGCTGAATGATAGATTGGAGCTGGCCTGCTTTCTTGATCCTTAGGACTCCTGCTACCCCATCTCACCCCCCCTCTTGGTGTACTTCAGACCTCCTTCCTGTGATGGTACTTACTTGAGGTTTCTTGGTTTCTCTTCTCCTTTCCCCAACCCTTTTTCCCTTCTGGGTGCTTTTGGGACATGGTGGCCCTAATATATCTCACTGAATTTATATGGGCGTGCATCTTATGCGGTTTGATCTATCATCCACATGAATGACATACGCTTAAAATGGCCCCCAATAGGTGGACCAACAGGGATCTCGTATGGCAAGGAGATCCCCCATAAGAAGACCGTGAGGCCTTGGGGGCTCTCCCCCAGGACTACATTAGAGCCAGATTTTGAACCCCTATGCTACAGCCCTTATAAGGCTAGCACGGCTCCTCTATTTGTGCAGACCAGGGAGTAAAATAATTATCTCCATGATTTGCACATCAATAGTATGTCATTGTGCATGGCGGTCGGCCGCAAGGCTGCACCTATCAACCTTAGGTGAATTCTCACGCTTGGTGAACGATACGGTGCCAGGTTATGGTTCTCCCAAGTATGAACGGGACCCCCCCCCCCCCCCCCTAGATCAGGAGAGACCTTTCCATGTCCCTATTCTACTCCTTTCCCTCTTCACTCCTTCGATGTACCGTTAGCATCTTTTAAACAACTATGCACTGAAGATGGGGGATGTCCCCATAGCAACAAAGTGTAGGGTCCTCCTCTTCCCCCTACTCTGGGTAAAAAACATTCCTCAGATGTGGGGACAGCATAGCCCTCCTTTTCTTTTCTTTTTTGTTCTGAAAGATATGCCGGGAATAGGGTTAATATAACCCATAAGGTCTCTGGGGTCTGCACAGGCCATCCCGGTCTTTTTAATGGGGTTTATCCTATACAGGGGGGTCATTTAACGGGGTATTTTTTTAGTAAATGTACTAATAAAATAGTTATTTTTTATACTTCAGACATGATACAGTGAACAAAATGTAATGCCCCTAGGTAAACGTTATGGACGCATATGCCTAATTGCACAGGACACGGCATTTATGCCCTTTATTAAGGTACACTTTATGTTTTTGTACAAGCACTAGTTTGTTTTGCACATAATAATAATGTTTATTAGCACCAATGAGTTTTTACCATGCAGTCACAAACTATGTACACGATATGTGATGGGCGTCTATGTCTCTCCTAGGCTCACCACATGGCGTCACTTGATTTTTCACAATGAAGTAAGTCCTTCGCCCCTTCACCCCCGACCTTTCCCCATTGCCACTCTGCACCAATGAGACGGCGCCGGAGGCGTGGCCTGAAGGTCCTATACAGGAAGCCACCCGGCGCCGTCTCTTCACGGACACGCATGTGAGCAAGCGCCTGAGCGGCGTGAAACGGCTGTAGTGCCGTCCGAATCTTCCCCTGGTCACCCCCTCCTCCATCACCGCAGCAACTTCCAGCACACAGGTTTGACGATACTTTTGCATATGTCAATACTGTCCACTGTTTACCTTTGGCTGAAGAAAGTAATAAATTGATGGAACTGTTTAAGAGATAGGTGCACGGTATCCTTCTTTCAAATGGACTTATCTTTTAGAGCAGAGAGGAAGTTCTGAGTTTAGGTCCTCTTTAAGGCATGTCACCCGGCGGAGATCAGCAGCCGATTGCAGGGCTAAAACTGTTCAGGCTCATCGCTAGCGGTGGAGTAAGCGGGGAAGACAATGTTCTCGGGCATCGCTCGGCCAAAGAGATCCAGGGAATGCATCGCTGGCCAAAGGGTCGGAGGCTTCTGTACACTCGCAGGATCCTGAGTCCGCCAGAAGAAAAGCGCAATGTAAATGTTATTTGCCTTGACTTGTCGTGGATTCTTAGCAGAGGCAGTCACTATTGTCCGAGTCTCCTCTTGCTTCTTTTCTGAGCTTTAAAGTAAACCAGAGCTGAGGTAATCTGAAAAATCGATACTTACCTGGGACTTCCTCCAGGCCCATAAGCACGTGCGAGTCCCTCGCTGTTCTCCCGCGGTCTGCCTTTCAGCCGCGATCAGCCCCGATAACTGGCTCAGTCGCGTCACTCAAGTCCTTCTGCGCCTGCGCGGACCTCCTGCGCATGCGCAGAAGGCCACGACTAACACCACTGAGCCAGTTACCGGGGCTAATCGCGTCTGAACGCCAGACCGCGGGAGGACGGCAAGGGACTCACATGTGCTTATGGGCCTGGAGGAAGCCCCAGGTAAGTATCGATTTTTCAGATGAAATCAGCTCTGGTTTACTTTAAAAGACAATGAATTACAATTTTTCACCTCAGGTTCAAAGACAAATATGTTTTCTGGGAAAGAATTCCTCATGCAATCCTATCCAAGATGTAGCCAATTATTTACATAGTTCCCCAAAGACTGAAGTGCACAGCTAGTGACAGTGGGTGACACATGGGGGGATGGCGAGCATAGATTATGATAAAACAGATATACAGGTGCATGGGTGATATGAATTGCACTTACTGCAGGGCAGCTAAGTAACCCACTAAAGCCACATCTCTCTCACCATAGCACAGCAGTCTATGCAAATACCTTTGTGACTTCATTGCCAGCTGAGGCTTTCTCCCCAGAGTGTCAGGCATCTGTGCTGGTCCTGTTGTAATAAATATAGAAATGCTATGCAAACACTGTTTGATATTTCTCTCCCTTTCACTCCTTCCTGGAAAAACATTAAGAAATCAATAACACATTTATGGCAAAGCAGCACAGGTTCTTACATAACAGCTCTCAATTCAGTTTTGAAAGAGCAAACTGCAGATCACATAACACTTTATTTGCTGCCACTTCACTGATAAGCTATTTTGTGCACAAACAAATTTAAAAATAAAATATAATTGGATTTCCAAGGTCACTTGGACAGATACAGCAAATAGGTGTCTCTCTAGTGAATCAGGCCTCTAGGGATATTCCTGTAAACAGGGACATAACTAGAAATCACTGGGCCCCCCTGCGAAAATTTGGATGGGGCCCCTAATACCCCGAAGCCCCCTTCCTGCTTTCAGCATAGGTAAACTGAGAACCAATGCACAGTTGAACTGAGATGCAGTCATTTGAAAAATTGTGCAGGGAATAGAAAGTTTTTTCACTCTGTGCCCAGACTCTCAAGCATCACTACAGGACACAGTACTTAGAGAGGGGTAGAAAGGCTGCGGGTAGAACAGCGGCAGCGCTGTACACAAGACCCTGCTGAACACTGAATAGGGACTGTCTACAAATCTTTGTCTGCAAAACTTTGTATGATTCGTTATCAGTGGCTGAGCAGATGCAGTCATTAGAACAACTGTGCCTAGAGCAGAAAGCTTTTTCTCTCCTTGCCCTTAGTTGTCAGTCTCTCAGGATGGGGCCCCCTGTGGCTTCTGGGCCCCTTTGCAGATGCATCCTTTGCAGGGTCTATAGTTACACCCTTGCCTGTAAATACAGCAAATATTACTTATTTGTTGTGGTAGAATTGTGGGTAGTGTCGCACATCTTATGGAATGCTCCAGAGTCAACTCTTTCACTCCGTGGCTGGGAGAACTTTTCCTTCCAATGTTGCCACTTGGAAAATGTAGAATGTGTTTGGAGATTGGGGAGGAGATGGGTGCTTTCCAGAGATTGGCCAACCTCTTAAGGTAAAACCTCACACATGGTCGACTTTTGTCACCCTTTACTTTTGTCAATCCATTGTTGTAGAAACAGGTTCAGGATGAATTGTTGTACAGTTCTCTAACCAAACAGAGTGTGATGTTCCATGGAGAGGGGAGGAGCAAGTGACGTCCTGTGCTGCAGGGGAGAAAAGGACACAATGTGCTTGATCACCGTTTAGGTCCAGCTACATACTTACCTAAGAAAAGGGATCTCCCAGAGGCTTTCTACATCCTCATCGAGACCACCGCTGTTGGCCAGGATCCACTGAGTTCGAGGCCGTGCTTCTCTTCATGCATGGATTCATAATATTCATAAGTAGCCACTATTCTAAGGCTTCCTATCCCCTCCTCAACCCCACCATTGCCACACATGGACCTTCTGAACATCTACGAGAAGAGTGGCTGTGCTCACCACCATATACTAGCATGGCCGTACTGAGCCTGCTTGAATTCAGCTATGCCTGTGCAGAAGCACAGAGGTCATGGATGAGCAGCACGGCTTACTGCACAGGCATGGCCGTACTTGTGCACATGTAGTACAGCCAAGCTTGTACATGGGAGCGCCTTCGGATATGTTCAGAGTGTCCGTACGGGGCGTGGATGACAAGGAGATGGAAAGCCTCAGGATAGTGGTGTTCCATCAAACTAGCATACACCATCGATATAGCATACATTTACAGTGATAGACCCCGCTTTAGTGGAATGAATGTCAATACATTTTTGAAATACTATACATTTAAAGGGAAATAAATAAAATAAATGTCCACTTGCCCACTCTATTTGCTTGCTGGGCTTGGTCCTTACTTTACTTGGACAACTTTTTATTCTAACTCTATGTCCACTTGGATAGTGGACATTACACACCAGAACCCTTGCCGCTTTCTTGGCTTTGGGCTGGAAACTTGGGTTGCAAATTTAGTGCTGGCGGTGGGTATTATGGAGTTAATTTACCTGCTGCATGACTTTGCACATGCTCAGTAGCATTTGTATGCTATTTTGATAGGTATGCTAAAATGATGGAACAGTGGCCACCAGCTAGTCGGGGGCATAGGGGCCATGGTCGCGGCAATCGCCTGGGCCCCCGCACGTCCTCCCCACGTGCTGCCGCTGAGGGGGTCATCCGATACTCACTTGCCACGATCCCCGCACTGCAGCTACAAACTTTTTCCTGTTCTTGTGTTCCATCTCACAGTAAGAGCGCCCTCTAGGGGTGTCCCCTAGGAAGAAGATTGTAGCTGCAGCACGTGGATCGTGGCAAGTGAGTATCTGATTACTGCTAAGCCGTTGCTGGTCCTGCTGCTACGTCCGCCCTCCGCCTGGCTACCAATACTGAGGTACCTATTCCTGACTATCTATACTGAGGCATCTAATCCTGGCTATCTATACTGAGGTATCTATTCCTGACTATCTATACTGAGGCCTCTAATCCTGGCTATCTATACTGAGGTATCTTTTCCTGACTATGCTGAGGCCTCTAATCCTGGCTATCTATACTGAGGTACCTTTTCCTGGCTATCTATACTGAGGCCTCTAACCATGGCTATCTATACTGAGGTACCTTTTCCTGATTATCTATACTGAGGCCTCTAATCCTGGGCTGGCTATCTATACTGAGGCCTCTAACCATGGCTATCTATACTGTGGTACCTATGCCTGACTATCTATACTGAGGCCTCTAATCCTGACTATCTATTCTGTGGTACCTATTCCTGACTATCTATATTGATGCTTCTAATCCTGGCAATCTATACTGTGGTACCTATTCCTGACTATCTATACTGAGGCCTCTAATCTTGGCTATCTATACTGAGGTACATATTCCTGACTATGTATACTGAGGCCTCTAATCCTGGCTACCTATACTGTGGCATCTATCCCTGGCTATCCATACTGAGGCTTCTAATCCTGGCTATCTTTACTGTGGTACCTATTCCTGACTATCTATACTGAGGCCTCTAATCTTGGCTATCTATACTGAGGTACATATTCCTGACTATGTATACTGAGGCCTCTAATCCTGGCTATCTTTACTGTGGCATCTATCTCTGGCTATCCATACTGAGGCATCTAATCCTGGCTATCTATACTGAGTTACCTATTCCTGACTATCTATACTCAGGCATCTATCCCTGGCTATCTATACTGTGGAACCTATTCCTGACTATCAATACTGAGGCATCTAATCATGGCTACCTATACTGAGGTACCTATTCCTGACTATCTATACTCAGGCATCTATCCCTGGCTATCAGGGGCGTAGCAATAGGGGTTGCAGAGGTTGCGACTGCATCGGGGCCCTTGGGCCAAAGGGGCCCCGAAGGGCCCTCCCTCAACTACAGTATTACCTCTCTATTGGTCCTGTGCTCATAATAATCACTTCTATAGATACTTTGAATAGTGGTAATCATTAACAAACTCCTCCCCATCCCCTTCTTGTACCTCTGACACTGTAGTTGCCATTGGCAGGTTTTGGTGCGTTGTATCAATTGTTATGTATAGAGTGCTTGAAGGGCCCCATTGTAAAATTTGCATCAGGGCCTACAGCTCCTTAGCTATGCCACTGCTGGCTATCTATACTGAGGTACCTGTTCCTGACTATCAATACTGAGGCATCTATCTCTGGCTATCTATACTGAGGTACCTATTCCTGACTATCTATACTGAGGCAGCTAATCCTGACTATCTATACTGAGGTACCTATTCCTGGCTATCTATACTCAGGCATCTATCCCTGGCTATCTATACTGAGGTACCTGTTCCTGACTATCAATACTGAGGCATCTATCTCTGGCTATCTATACTGAGGTACCTATTCCTGACTATCTATATTGATGCTTCTAATCCTGGCTATCTATACTGTGGTACCTATTCCTGACTATCTATACTGAGGCCTCTAATCTTGGCTATCTATACTGAGGTACATATTCCTGACTATGTATACTGAGGCCTCTAATCCTGGCTACCTATACTGTGGCATCTATCCCTGGCTATCCATACTGAGGCTTCTAATCCTGGCTATCTATACTGTGGTACCTATTCTTGACTATCTATACTGAGGCCTCTAATCTTGGCTATCTATACTGAGGTACATATTCCTGACTATGTATACTGAGGCCTCTAATCCTGGCTATCTTTACTGTGGCATCTATCTCTGGCTATCTATACTGAGGCATCTAATCCTGGCTACCTATACTGAGTTACCTATTCCTGACTATCTATACTCGGGCATCTATCCCTGGCTATCTATACTGTGGAACCTATTCCTGACTATCAATACTGAGGCCTCTAATTATGGCTACCTATACTGAGGTACCTATTCCTGACTATCTATACTGAGGCCTCTAATTATGGCTATCTCTACTGTGGTACCTATTTCTGGCTATCTATACTGAGGCATCTAATCATGGCTACCTATACTGAGGTACCTATTCCTGACTATCTATACTCAGGCATCTATCCCTGGCTATCTATACTGAGGTACCTGTTCCTGACTATCAATACTGAGGCATCTATCTCTGGCTATCTATACTGAGGTACCTATTCCTGACTATCAATACTGAGGCATCTATCTCTGGCTATCTATACTGAGGCACCTGTTCCTGACTATCAATACTGAGGCGTCTATCTCTGGCTATCTATACTGAGGTACCTATTCCTGACTATCTATACTGAGTTATATATTCCTGACTATCTATACTGAGGTACCTATTCCTGGCTACCTATACTGGAGGCACCTACTTCTGGCTATTTAATGTAGGGTGGGGGGGGGGGCTGGTTCAAATTTCTCATCGGGACCCCGAGGTTTGTAGCTATGCCACAGCAACTAGTTATCAATATTATATGGGCATCATCTTGAATTAATTTTCCTTGCACACAAATCAACCCTACATCTCTGTCGCAGCGTTCTCTTGTTCTCAGGCACACCCATTATATGTTGTGGGGCTGAACAGAGTATGATAATGTCACCTCATCCCCTGGACCTGCTATAAAGCCTTGTGCAGACATACCGTATGTCATTGAAGCAAATTGTTTAGATTTCATAAACAGTGAATTATGAGTTAATGAGGCTGCCATCCAGCATCATTCTTTAATCCGCTGTCTTGAGTTGCTGATTAAAGTACCATTGATTTACTTGAGTGAGACGCAATATAAAACACTGGGCAGCAGCTACTGAGCCAGAATATCTGGATGCTTTCAGCTAATTGTTTTCACTCACAGTTGGAAGCCCCAGCTTCTAGCTCTCCTCCCCTCGTGTTAGGATAGCACACGTAGCTTGCTCCAGGCCAGCATACATGGTGGTTACAGGCTGCCAGGAAGATTGTAGTTTAAAACAATGATGAATGATCACTTCCACTGACAAAGACTGATATCAGTATGGGCCTCTGTCACATAATCTGATCATGACCTTAAAACCGTGGATTTACATTGGCAGGTAAGTGCTGATACTTCTGGTTCTGGCCATATCTTGGAAAGAAAATGACTGATTGGCCGGGAAAATTCAAACAGGCTGATCTGTTCTTCCACTGAGATCAGCTTGTCAGCCTGGGAAGGACACAATCATTTCTAGATCCACTATTTTTAAATTGTCCATATAGTAAACAATTGTTTTTTGCACAAATACACATTCAAACTCTAATTGGGCAAAAATTGTGATTTCCATCAGCACCATGTCTGACCCACGAACAGCGTGATCTTACGTGATCTACTATGGTGGTTCTTGGTAATGTCGATTGCAGGTTGAACAGCCTGTGTTTCTTGCCCATAATACTTTTGTCCCTCATTAGAGAGAACGAGTGAGAGGCTAATTTATTTGACTTACATGCAGTTTGGAATTGGGCTGCACAGATCTCTAACAGTTGCATCTGAAGCCCCATACACACACTCAACAGCGGCCTTTTATGCAGCACAATTATCAAACAACTTTTGTTGTGAAACAAGTTGAACAACCAAAAACAAGTTGCTTGCTATTGTTCAAACAACTGATAAGACTGATAAGACGTCAATCCAACTGTTGGATTGTCGGCTAATAAGTCTTAACAGTTCTTTGAACAATAGCAAGCAACATTTTTTTTTGGTTGTTCAACTTGTTTCACAACAAAGTTGCTTGATAATTGTGCTACATAAAAGACCACTGTTGAGAAGGTAGTATTTATATTTTTTTCCCTGGTTTTTGTGCTCTAAACCTAGGTGCTACTTATGGTTAGGGATGGTCGCTGGATTCCGCGGAATTCTAAATTCCGCAATTCCGGATGGAATTGGGCCAATTCTGATTCCGGCGGTCGGAACGGAATTGCTATAGCTGTAAAACGGAATTACGCGGAAATTTTTTTAATTCCGCGGAATTTTACGGAATTCAAATGTATTTCCTCACCTATCTATTTTCTCCCTCCTCCCTTCCTCCCTCTTCCCTTCCTCCCTGTCTCCCTATTCCCTCCCTCCGAGAGGAGGGTCTCATCTTTCAGGGAATTGTAGTATTTCAAAAGCCAGCTTACATACCGTGGCTGGGAATTGAACCCAGGCTTGGATTGATCATAATGGTACATGCTAGGCTGGCTTCAGCATGTAGTGTTAGTGGTATAGTGGTTAAGTGAGTTACCTACCACACACCGAGACCTGGGTTCAATTCCCAGCCCAGCCTGGGTTCAATTCCCAGCCACGGTATGTAAGCTGGCTTTTGAAATACTACAATTCCCTGGAAGATGAGAAAGGGAGAGAGGGAGGAAGGGAGGAAATTGGGACTATGGGCCACCATATAGGATAAACAAGGATACTTTAGTGAATTTCTCAGACGGAATCCGGAATTCCGCAGAATTTCGTACAAATCCGGCGGAATTTTCATAGCGACGCAATTTAACACTGATGGAATCCGTGATTTCCGGCGGAATGGAATTTGCTCATTCCGATCATCCCTACTTATGGTCAGGAGCATCTTTTAGTTCGAAAAATACAGTTTAAACTAGATATAACTAGGTTGACATATTAAATAGACATTTTTCAGCTCTGTAAACCACTTATTTTTTATGGTTTTATCAATATACAATTCCAAACTTTAGGTTGTTTGGAGTAGCAGTGACAACAGACACAGGATATTTTTCCACAAGGAACGGACAGTGACCTTGATTCACAGGAGATATTTTCTCATCTTATCTGTAAAATACTTTTTCTGCATGTAGCTTGTGATAAAGTCATGAAAGGTAGGCAAAACACTAACGTTCTGTTTATCTGAAACAATTCATTTTAAATGCTTCTTTGGATGGTGATAGAAATGGTCAATGAGATGCAAATAATTCCGAGTTGATGCCGGATTATACCAATTATTTATGCAAATTTAGACAGCTTGAACATGGACCATTCAAATTCCACCTTGGTATGATTTCATCGGTCCATTCACAAGCTGCATAAATTTACATCTAGAATTTGCATATTCCTGCATTAACTTGGAATTATTTGCATCTAATTGACTATCCATGTTCATCATTTAGCAAGGCCACCTCTGGGGCAGAGGGTATCTTTCTGTACCTAAATATTTGTTTTGATAGTTCTTTATCTAACCCTTGAAGGAAGGGGCTGGGAAATGAAGTGGGCAGGGGGAGAGGGGTCAGCAGCAATCGTGTTTTGTCTCTCTTTTTACACCTGTTGTTGTAGATAACCTGTAGGAAGGACAAGCTGCAGCCATTGGTCCTTTCTGACGATTTGCTGGATGGTGTGCTGCAGTTTTACCAGTACTGTGCATGAGCCAAATCAAACAGTCACTGAAGATGGAAGGACTGATGTCAGAATAGCACTGTACCATATCATTAATGTCTGTGGTAGGCTGAATTAGTTCATATGACGTAGATGGTGCATCCTCTGCTGAACCCTCCTGATGATGAAAACAGTGCTACTTTCTCATTTTACGTCATGGCCAATTATGGAACCTATCTGGATAACGGCTGATATTTTTATGAATATAGGGACAGGATGGGTCAGAGTTCTGAAATCTACTCTCATCTTCAGATGATTAAGTTCCAAACTGATGCATCTGTACCAAAAACAGAGCTGGGCCACCAGACAACGGCGAAGCCTTATACACATGCTAGATAGTTCTCAGTCAATGCTGCTTCTGCCAAGAATCTAGCATGTGTACAACAGCCCCCAATCCCCTAAATGCATTAGGGAGTGATCAGCCTGGCGGGTCGTGTCGGCCGAGTGTAGGCTGAGGGCATTGTTCTCCTACTCGCCCCACCCCCTCTATGCCATACTGTAGTGTGCTGTGCCATCAGCCCTCCGCCCCCTGCTGGTGACAGAAATTGGACATGTGTTTTTGCACCTTTAGGGCCTGAACAAACGTACATGCTTCTGCGTATATTTCAGCAACATTTATCAGCCTGCATCATTTATGTGTTGCTGGAAAATGCACAGACGCATGCAAGAGTGTACAGGCCTTTGGATGACTCATTCCCAATTCTATACTCTTGTGCTGTGTCATTTTCAAGCTGCAGTACCTTTACAGATTGGTCTGTAGCAGTGTAGTTATTGATGTAAATGTAAACGAATAGAGCAGGGGAAGAGCACACATCCCTGAGAAGCTCCAGTGCTGAGTATAAGAGACTGTAAAATCCTCAGCCTAATCTGTCTCCTAACAGTTATCTTCTCACAGGTAGGGCCAAGTATCTGGGAGTGTTTATAGTGTTAGGAAAGTAAAGGTCAGTTCACAAATGTCCATCTCCAGTGTGTCTGGGTTTGGCTCTTGTGGTGTAGCAGATCTCTACGGACCACTGAAGCAAACCAGTAAATGTTGGCGCCATGTGGCGCTAAAGATTTGGGCGCTACTATAGGCTATAATATGAATAACGGCTATAGCAGTGCTCACTGTGTTATTTGGGTGTCATTCAGCTTCACTGTGCACCTAAATTTCCCTGCAGTCTTTTCACATGTAGGCCACCCGAGTGGACAGCGTATCCATACTATACAGAAATGGTGCCACACTGCCACCCCAGCACAGTGTAAGGCAAGTCTTACTTTGGTGGGATTCAGGCCCCAATTTACATTGCCGGAGCCTATAGGCAGTAGCACAAATGTCCTGGCACCCTAGACTTTGCCCTCCATGAACCTACAAACACCTGCTGAACCGAACCACTAGTGTGCTGGCTGGCCCAGCTGTCACTTCTCTCTTACCGTGTTTCCCCTTAAGTAAGAGAATAAGTCCTAGCAGGAATTCCTAGCATGCTTGAAATGTAAGACATCCCCCGAATGTAAGCCCTAGCAGCAGCCCACATGACACCAGCAAGTCACGCTCAATACAAAGAGCAGCAGTATAATTTGAGTTCTACAGTCCTGTATATGTGTCAGGCAATTTGTGTTTTTGTTGGAGCCAGACCTCCTGATCTGTTGTGATAAGCATCAGCAGCACTTCACCTCTTCACCTTTTCCCAGGACACACAGCTTATCCTATCATAGCTCTGGAGAGCCTGACAGAGTTCTCTCCCTGCAAGAAATAGACTCTTAAGCTGGCCATACAGTGGCCTGATTTGCCGCCGTTTCGACAGCAGATTCGATCACTGGGATCGAATCTGCTGCCAATCTTACGCGCTACACGCCGAATTTCGATCCATTTCGTCCGATCTCGTCGATCGCTCCGTGCGGAAAACTACCGTCGATCGCCCGCAGGTAGGGAGCGCGTCGCTAGCGGCGTTCGAGTACCCGATGACCGACGCAATAGAGCGGCAATACATTACCTGCTCCGCCGGCGTGACTGCCCCCGGTCACCGCTGCTCCCGGTCACCGCTGCTCCGTCTCCGCTCTGGTCTCCGGCATGCTTCAGTTCCTCCTGCCCGGCAGGAACAGTAGAGGGCGCTCTACTGTTTAAACTTCTTGCCGGGCAGGAAGAAGTAAAGCATGCCAGACCTGGAGACCAGAGCGGAGACGGAGCAGCCGTGACCGGGGGCAGTCATGCCGGCGGAGCAGGTAATGTATGCGGGCATGCGGGCGGGAGCGGCGGCAGCAGCACCACCACAACAGATTGTGAACGGTTTCAGGCTGAAATCGGTTCACAATCTGTTTGCAGTAAAGGTAGCCATACGATCCCTCTCTGATCAGACTCAATCAGAGAGGGATCTATCTGTTGGTCGAATCTGATGGCAAATCGACCAGTGTATGGCTACCTTTACCCACATGATCAGCAGAATCAATTTCTTGTAAGTGAGAACCAATATCTGCAAACCACAGGCTCTGTGCATGCTGCTTGTGTTTCAGCAGGGCATGCAGTATATACATTTTGTATAGGAAAACTAGCAGTGTTTCCACCAAAAATAAGACATCCTCTGAAAATAAGCCCCAGCACATCTTTTGGAGCAAAAATTAATATGACAGTGTCTTATTTTTGGGGAAACACAGTACTTCCCTTGCCCGCCATAGGTAGCTAGAGGTGCCCCATAGTATTAGGTAGCCAGAGCTATCCTCAGTATTAAAGGAATACTTAAGTCTGCTAAAAAAATGACTTTTACTCACCCGGGGCTCCCCTCAGCCCCCTGCAGCTGAACGGTGCCCTCGCCGTGTCCCTCCGATGCGCTTGGACTCGCCGGCGGCCACTTCCGGTTTGGCCGTCACCGGCCCACAGGCTGGGAACGCGTAAGTGGCCGCCGGCGAGTCCAGGCGCATCGGAGGGACACGGCGAGGGCACCGTTCAGCTGCAGGGGGCTGAGGGGAGCCCCGGGTGAGTAAAAGTCATTTTTTTAGCAGACTTAAAGGGAACCTGAACTGAAAATGAAAAGTCAAAATAAGCATACACAAGTCATACTTACCTTCCATGTAGTCTACTCCTCAGTGTCTTTCTCCTGTCCCACGTCCTGTTTGTTCACTGTGATCAAGGTAATTTTCCGTCCTCCATTTTGAAAATGGCCATTACCCATAACAGCTTTCTGGTCAGCACACAGTTAAACTGTAACATCGCCCATTTGAGCCATAGGGAAACATCGACATTAACTGGCACATCAGTTGTCCTCTCAGCTATAACTGACAGCAACTGATATTTTACTGACAGCAACTGATATATTTCAGATCTGACAAAATATTGTCAGAACTGGAAGGGATTATTGTCAAAAGAAAATGGTGAGCTTCTGAGAGGAACTGATGGCAAGGTAACTCTGTAATGCTCATTTGAAGTTAGCTCATGTGTTTATTTTAAATATTTTTACTCAGTACAGGTTCTCTTTAAGTATTTCTTTAAGTAGCTAGAGGTGTTCCCAAATATTAGTTAGCTAGAGGTGGCCGCAACTGAAGAGAGATGTGGTCAGTGGAATGCAGCTGAGTAACCTCTCATTTACACTCTGCAGGGATTCTGCATAGGTATGGCAGGAGGGAGGAACTTGGGGAGGGGAGAGAGCCGCTTTTCCATCATCCTGTAGGCACCTGATGAATGTATGAACAATACCTTACTATAGATTCTGTGACTCAGGATGTTGTGAAGGCATCTTGTTATAGTGAAGGCTCATGCTGATAGACAGTAATAAGTATAAAGGTGCCATGTATGTGGTATTTTCATTTCTATTTTGATGTCATTCCATTTTTCCTATCAAAAGGCGTTTTCAATGATCAAAAAACACGGCAAACATAATTTGCAATCATTTGTTAAATAAATTGCTTCATTTTCCATCTGGGGTCAAACCTGCCATTGGATGAAATAGAAAGCAAGAATGAAAGCATTTGATTTTCTGGTAATGCAATCAAAAAACTGAAATTGAACTTATAATGAATTTCTCTCATTACCAATCATGTGGACACTATTAAGGTTCTATTATTGTTGTAATGAAATTAGACTTACAAAGTATCCCTTATTACTAAATAGCAGCTTTTATACTATAGCCTGGTACACATCTTCACTTTTGACCAGTTGTACCGCCTCCATGTAGTATAATACTAACAATCATAGTATTCAATATCTGTTGGCCCTTATACTACAGTAATCCGCCGTGCGCACGCCGCCAGCCACGCACGTGCACGCCAGCCACGCACGCACAACGCGCGCGTCACGTGCGCAAACGCCACACATGCACGTACACGACCGCCCCTTCTGGCCATGTCCTCCTCCGGCTCTCGGCAGTGTCTCTGCGTCTTGTCCCTGCACATGCGCAGTGCTAAAAAGCACTGACACACAGGCAGACGCAGGGACACTTGCCTATTATTAGGTAGGATGGAGGTGGTAAAATTGGCCAATCACTGGCCTATCAAAATTGAAGGTATGTACCAGGATTAATACTGGTGGTGACAGGTGGCTACAGTGAGCTGTTTGTTTCTCTTCAGCCTATAACTGCCCTCTCAGCTCTACATGTGGCCTCATTCATTGTTTGCCCGACAAGTTGAAACAATGCTATGTGTTAGTTAAGGGGCCCATACACTGGTCGATTTTAGCTATCAATAAATCGCTTGATCGATTGTATAGAATTGATCGATCAGAAATCGATTATTTCAAATCAGCAAATTGATCAATTTGCAGCCGATTTGAATCGATTTGATCTATCTGACAGGATGGAAAATCTAGGTCGATCTGCTGCTAGCAGCAGATCGATGGCCCATAGAGTTGCATTGGATCTAATGGTGCAATAATGCATATAGATATATTTTCAATAGATTTCCAATAGATTTCATTCTGAAATCTATTGGAAATCTGTTCCTAGTGTGTGGCACACATCAGATAGATTCCTGTCAGATTCAACTTGACAGGCATCTGACAGAAATCTATCTGATGGTCGAATCTGCAGCAAATCTATAAGTGTATGGCCACCTTAAGTCCCATCATTAGGCCAGATGCAAATGGACCAATCAAATTCCATCATGGCAAGATTCAAGCTGCATTTCCACTTGTGCGGTGCGAATCGCCGCGGTAAAAATTCGCATGCGGATGCGAATTTCGCATGCGGGTCTATACGAACATGGATGACGATGTATGCAAATTTAACCATGGCAGTGCTGGTGTGCTTTTCCATTGTTTCTATGCGAATTCGCATAAAAATTCGCATGCCCAAACCTCATGCGAATTTCCTATTAAATACATTGTATGCGATTCGCATAGCGGTATGCGGTATGCGAATTCTGATGGCTCTGCCATGCGAATTTTTTCTGCACAGAAAAACGCAAAGGAATCCTGACAAGTGGAAACAGTCCCATTCACTTGTATTGCTATGCGAATTTTCATGCGAAAAACGCATGCGAATTCGCTATAGTGGAAATAAGCCCTTAGTTAGTCCATTTTCAAGCTAAAAATGCATACATTTACATATTGTGAGATTCTTTTCTCTGTATTATTTTTGCCTGTTTCTTCCAAGGATGGTTTTATGAGATGCTTTGCAGTATTCTTATCCTCCCTTATGGTACATACACACGGGTTACAACTGTCGCTGCAACCGCGTGGCACGCGCATTTTGCAGCGACAGATCCCCCGTGTGTATGCCACGTGCCACGAACCGTCCCTAGTCTGAGCTGTCGCCGGGCGATCGAATTGGTCAATCGCCGGCAACAGCTGTCGCCGCAACTTGGACGCAACTGTCGCTAGTCCACCGTGTGTATGCGGACTAGCGACAGCAACTTCATACACAATGTATGGAGGTTCCGGCGGGGGGGGAGGAACCTTCGGCGACAGCTTCCGCTGCGTCTCTGCCTTTAGGCAGAGACGTGTAGACAGCTGTCACACGGGCGGAGCTGTCGCCGGGCTGTCGCGCGCGTCCTCTGTGCGCTAGTGACTAGCCACAAAGGTTCCCCCCCGCGCAGCACTGTACTGGGGACAGCCGTGTCACTGGGCTGTCCCCTGGGAGGCTCAGGAGTAATCGGCTCTCGTAGGCTGATGCCTATGACAGCCGATCACTGTCATTGTCTGGCAGGTGGAGGGAGGGAAAAAATAATAATAATAAAAAAATAGGAACATTCATAAAAAAAAAAAAAAAAAAACCTTTGGGGGAGCGAGCAGAGTCCACCAACAGAAAGCTTTGTCTCATGTGTGCTGCGTGGTATGGCTCTGCAGCAGTGATGCTCGAATACCCCAATCACATATTCAAGTAAATCCGGCAATGGCAGAATCAAAATCCGGATACGCTGTAATCGTGATCTGGATTTGAATCAGAGCTCCGACGTCGACTAGGATTCGACTCCGATTTTAGCCATGATTACATGTATCCATGATCACTGATTTGACTTTAACGTTAATAGCAAAGCCTCCATACATGCTACAATCACCAACATTGCATGGATTATAAAGGTGATCAGTGGCAAAACATTTTCAACAAAACCTAATCGTTTTTGAGAAAGTCGAATTTAAAGTTTCAAATGAAACAAATATTCATGAATTAAAACTGCCAAAACCCACTGACTTTAGCAGTGGCGGGACAAGGTCCTTCAGCACCCAAGGCTGAGACAGCAAAGTGCGCCCCTCCATCCCTCCCACCCCAGCCATCACACACTGATTGCTATTAGACTAATAGGTACCCCAGGGCCCCCAACCTCCCCAACACCTTAATCTCTTGTTATCTGGCTTGCAGTCACTGTCATGTATCCCCTTTTCTTATTTCTTTCTGCTTCAAACACAATTGGGAATGACAGCTGAATGAATTGTGCGCCCCCTCCTACACTGCGCCCTGAGGCTGGAGCCTCTCCAGCCTCTGCCTCGGCTCGGCCCTGGACTTTAGCGGTTAATAGCAAAGCCCCCTTACATGATATAAACACCAAATTTGCAGGATATGTTAAGTAGAACAGTGGAAACGAGGGAAAATATTTTTTTTCAAAAAGATTTTACAGTTTTTGAGATAATCGATTTCAAAGGAAAAAGTATACATGTAAATGTGGGTTTTCAGGTTATAATTATGGGCGTGATCACGAGCCGGATTTGGACCACGGTCACGGGTGCATTTGGAACTGAATCCATGATCGACAGGCAATCACAAATTCTGAATCCGACCTCGTGATCAGGAAAAACAGCTGGTGATAATGGGTAACCCGTGACCACAAGGCCGTAGAGAGCAACACTGCTCTGCAGCAAGCTTTTAAAGCTGCAAAGCCCAAAATTGTAAAAAATAGCCTGGTCACTAGGGAGGTGTAAGTCTATGGTCCTGAAGTGGTTAAACAGGACAGGACAGAAAGAAAACAGAGAAATGCACCCTGTATGTATTTAGAGAGCTTAGCCTGTCAAATCCCCCCTTATCTGTGACTAATCCCAATTCCCAAGTTGGTAATCTGATCTCTCCCCTGTGTCACCTGACTACCACGGCAGATAAGCACATTTGAAAGCACTGGACATTAACAATATGTCTGCTTCCATGAAAGCAGGAAGTAGAAACACTGCAGATTTATTGTAGGATTTGTATCAGCTGTAACAAAGAAATGTTTTTCTGTAAAAGTTATTATGCTGTTCTGTGTCTGAATTCAGGTTCACTTTAACATGTAGTTAATAAAGGGGAAAAAAATAAAAGCAAAAACCTTTCATCAACCATTTGGATGTTGAAGTCTAGTGCAGGCTTCAATTGTCAACATTACATGTATCCCATTTAGAATACATTCAAGAGCTCACTAGCGATTGCAGTTACTCAACATTAGAGGCAAACCATTTCTTCTGCATTTTCCTTGAGAAGAATTCATGGAGAAGCATGAAATCAGTCTACACAGGTGACTGATTTGTATGACAGATTTTCTGATTGCAGCCATGTGATCATATCTCACCTTCTTTTCTTACCCACACAAGAGGCAAAAGTGAAACATGATCACATGATCAAGGCTAGACAACTGTAGTTGTAGTTGTTATTTCCTGTTAAACAATGCCTTGCCTGATCTATTTGACTGCAGTATTGTCTGAATCACACCAGGAACAAGCATGCAGCTAATCTTGTCAGATCTGACAATAATGTCAGAAACATCTGCTGCATGCTTGTTCAGGGTCAATGTCTAAAAGCATTAGAGGCAGAGGATCAGCAGGACAGCTAGGCATCTGGCATTGCTTAAAAGAAAATAAATATGGCAGCCTCCATATACCTCTCATTTCAGTTGTCCTTTTAGGTGGGTATACACCTTTGCTATACAATACAGCATCATAGTGTGCGCTTCTGTCACTGCAATGAAGGCATGATGATGAAATAGCGCAAGTAACAGGAGGTTACTTGCGCTATTTCTCTTAGTGAATCAACCCCTATGTGAGATCTCAATTCCATTGTGTTTCAGCAGCTGGACAGTTCTCCATCTTGGCACTATGATGGTAAATATGATGTAGTATCACTATTGCACGTTATGTTCTTTATGGGTTTTCTCTGTATTTGGTGGGGTCTGCAGTTTTGTTTAGAGGGCAGGGTTTCATTGTTGATTCTTTACAATATTGTATTTGTAGTGTTTGTTTTTCTTTTATTTGCGGGTATAAAGTCGTCCCATTGGTGCACTGTACAATACATTATTATGCAAACTATGCAGAGAAAAGTAGGATATGCATACATCTTTTATTGATAATGTGTGTCTGTCTTATGTTATGATCGTAAAATTCAGTTTACCAAAATATGTTATATTTTAACAAATGCATAAAGCTTTTAAATGTGTCCTTTTTATGCAATTAAAATATTATCTATTAGCAATTTGGACAAAGCACAGACTCCAATGTTAAAGGGCCACTAGGACAAAAACCTGCGTTCACGTACCTACACTTGTCCAACAGTAAATGCACTGTATCTCCTGTGACCAATGCCAGGCTATTTATGGATACTAGCACTGATACTTGGCCTGATGAAGTCACTGTACACTCACAAAACGCACTGGCCTAGTGCAAATACTTTTTCCCTTTTAGGCCTCTTTCACTGTGCAACGTTAAAGTCACACGTTAGAAAATGTTCCAACGCAGACTAACGCACAGCAATGCCAAGTCTGTGCGACATTCACAGTGCACACATTGCGTTGTGTGTAACGTGTAGCAATATTTAGAAAGTGCTGCTTGCTGTGCGTTTAGCAATACATTTGCTGCGTTGTGTGTTGCAAATGCTCAGTAATGTGTTTTTTTTAATGTAACGCATGCGCCATTTTCGTTCCATCGGTATGTGACGAAAACCAGTGGTGCTCACCGCCAGGTCGTGATCACGCTTACGCGTGGATTCACGACCATTTTGACGCATTCCGCCTCGGACACGAAAATCCGTGAATAGATTTTCAACCACGAAAATCTACTTCGGCTTCGCGTGAATGCGGACAGAAATCTGCATTCACGCTTGTGAAACCCGGTGCTGAAGTCGTGGTTTGCGGAAATGCGTCAAACTATGCGGAAGTGACACATTGCAGGCCAATCAGAGTGCCCCAGCCAGGCCCTAGCAACCAATCACAGGAGGGGAGCTATGCCCTCCCCTCCTGAATATAAAGCGGCGGCCATGATGGAAAAGCTCTGTCCTTGTTAGACTGTGGTGCTGAGAGGATTATCTCCAGGCCATTGTTGTTTGAGCAAGTGCATTTATTGTGTTAAAAACAAAGCGTTTTTTTTGCTAACACTGCTCTTATACTGTACACAGTTAGCTAGTCAGTGAGTGATTGCTGTAGTTAGTTGTAGTCAGTGTAGTGTAGTGGGAGTGTGGGAGTCTAGTGATTATTTAACTGTGTGTAGTGCTGTGCAGGCAGGTTCAGTGCTGCAGTGTAGTGGGAGTGGGGATTGTCTGTGTGTAGAGTGCAGGCAGGCAGGTTAGTGCAGCTGCAGTGTTCACTTGTATATTCCAGTGACAGTTATACACTTGTACTATTTGCAGGCAGCCAGTCACACCGCCGGCGCCGCCACTCTCTGCCAGCGCTGTTCATTCATTCTGTCAGTGACCTTGTGCCGTGCCCAGTGCCCAGTGCCCACTGCTCGCTCGCTCGCTGGCATATGAGCATCTCATTACACAGTGTGACATCCTTGTGTGCCCACTGCATCCTTCAGTGACCTAGTTGTATATCCAGTGCCCACTGCTGTGCCCACTGCATCCTTCAGTGACCTTGTACTGTGCCCACTGCATCCTTCAGTGACCTAGTTGTATATCCAGTGCCCACTGCTGTGCCCACTGCATCCTTCAGTGACCTTGTACTGTGCCCACTGCATCCTTCAGTGACCTAGTTGTATATCCAGTGCCCACTGCTGTGCCCACTGCATCCTTCAGTGACCTTGTACTGTGGCCACTGCATCCTTCAGTGACCTTGTACTGTGCCCACTGCATCCTTCAGTGACCTAGTTGTATATCCAGTGCCCACTGCTGTGCCCACTGCATCCTTCAGTGACCTTGTACTGTCCCCACTGCATCCTTCAGTGACCTTGTACTGTGCCCACTGCATCCTTCAGTGACCTTGTACTGTGCCCACTGCATCCTTCAGTGACCTAGTTGTATATCCAGTGCCCACTGCTGTGCCCACTGCATCCTTCAGTGACCTTGTACTGTGGCCACTGCATCCTTCAGTGACCTAGTTGTATATCCAGTGCCCACTGCTGTGCCCACTGCATCCTTCAGTGACCTTGTACTGTGGCCACTGCATCCTTCAGTGACCTTGTACTGTGGCCACTGCATCCTTCAGTGACCTAGTTGTATATCCAGTGCCCACTGCTGTGCCCACTGCATCCTTCAGTGACCTTGTACTGTGGCCACTGCATCCTTCAGTGACCTTGTACTGTGCCCACTGCATCCTTCAGTGACCTAGTTGTATATCCAGTGCCCACTGCTGTGCCCACTGCATCCTTCAGTGACCTTGTACTGTGCCCACTGCATCCTTCAGTGACCTTGTACTGTGCCCACTGCATCCTTGCATCCTGTACTGTGCCCACTGACAACTCTGCTGCGATGTCATTGCTAATTGCTGCAAAAAAAACAAAAAAAAATTACAAAAACCTCTCTGGAGCCTTTTTGCCGTCAGCCACTCATCCTCCTCCAGCGGTACCTTCGCCGCCAAGTGCCATTGGAACTCGCCTTCACCTCTTTGACTGCTTAACGTGTATATCCCTTTTTAAAACCACTTATTACCAATTAATAGCCCCATTTAAAGTGTTGATTTCACTTTAAAATCCATTTTCTCTAGAAAAATTTTTTTGGGGGGAATTTTTTATGTTGAAGTTATGTTGCCCCTTATCACCTCGATAATCCATGCTATTTGGGGGACTGTAGCATGTATGGGGGCTTTGTTATTAACGTTAAAAGAAAATCCGCCTCCGGGCGTGAATCCGCGCGTGATTACGCCATTCACGGGAAAAAATCCGCGTGGTTGCGTGGACGCGGACGAAAATCCGCATGCGGCGGGGCCGAATGCGGATTTTTTTTTGCAACCACGCGGATTTCCGAATTCGTGGATGAGGCACATCCGAGCATCCCTGACGAAAACGGCGCACCAAGAGACACATAACGTAGTACAAAATAACGTACAATTTTATAACCTATATGCACTGCGTTAGGGGCACGTTGTGCGACCTTAACGTCTCATCAAATGCAACGTCTTAGTGTGAAAGAGCCCTTATCTAATATATACAGTATGTCATCCATGATGTAAGTTACCTCTTACATTTTTTTCATTTTATAGATTTTAATGTATTTTATCCTTCCTGGGAGCCTCTTTCCCCCATTGTGTTATTACCTAGGAAGCTGCTACTTACAGTAGATATGGGTGATTTTCAAAGTTTCTTGGAAAGGACTTATACAAAGATATTGCTGAAGATAATGTATGGGGATTGAAAGCACATCCAAAGACAAAAAAAACAAAAACACTTTATTAATACATGATTAAAGGTGTCATCACAATCATAAGAAAATGATATAAAAATTGCCTATCAGTCTGCTAATATGTGCATTAACCTGTTGATTGCAATCATCTGCTAGAGTCAATGTATATCTGCAACATTGCACTCACCGTTCAATTTGCATTTTTGTTCCTGTCCAACAAAGTGATGGCTATGATTGGGCCCCGCTGGACTTCCTGATTACCACCCTTCATCATTTGATGAAGATTGCTATAATTGGACCAATCAGATCCAACATTTATATGCAACCTATTGCTGCTGCAGCAGCAGCAGCAAATTCTACACCTAGAGCAGTGATCTGCAATCTTGGCTCTCCAGCTGTTAAGGAACTACAAGTCCCACAATGCATTTGCCTTTATGAATCATGACTTTGGTTGTCAGACTACTGCAGTGCATTGTGGGACTTGTAGTTCCTTAAAAGCCTAGCTGTTCTGCTGATCCATGGCCTCTAGAGCCTAAACAAACATGCAGGTCAGATTTTTCTGACTGAAGTCTGACTGGATTAGCTGCATGCTTGCTTCAGGTGTGTGATCCAAACACTAATGCAGCCAAAGTGATCACCAGGCAACTGTTATCCTTTGAGGCTCCGTTCACAGTGGGATGTTGTGGAGCTGCGTTATAAAGTCTTATAACCCAGCTTACCACACTGCAGTGATAAGCTTATGGGATGTTCACAGTGCGACATTAGCATCACTTTGTAACGTGTAATGTTATGGTAACACACTGCTGCACGGCGTTACCTCTAAACGCACACATTGCCAGGTACAGGAAAGCATACTTTTCATTGCCTGTATGTTTTACTGTACCTACTGTATGCGGCAGTAACACTGCGTTACCACCTTTTTTTTGGGGTAGCAACGTTCCACTGTGAATGCAGCCTAAAAGGATATAAATATAGCAGCCTCCATATGAATCTCACTCAGACTCAGTGCACACCAAAACCGCAAGCAGATCCACAAAACGCTAGCGGTTTTTGGTGCGAATTGCAGAGATTTGGCCCAGTGCACACCAAGCGGATTTGGATGCTATCCACCTGCCGCATGCGCCTGTAAATCCGCTTGGCTATTGGATTTCAATGGGCTGGTGCACACCGGCGGTTTGAGGTTTTTAGCAAACAGCAAAACGTGCAGCAGGAGGCAGGCGGATGCGGCCGGCGGATTGCATCCAAATCCGCTCGGTGTGCACTGGGCCTTACTTCAGCTTTCCTTTAAGATCTCACTGAGATTATTTAGCACACCACAGATCAGTTGGTAAAGAGTGGTAAGAAGACACTGAAACTAGTCAGAATTCGTCTGCAGTGGATCTGAATATATGAATGGAAATCTGATAGAAATGAGTTACTGTGTATCTTCTAGAGCCCCACTAAATTCCGAACAGCTGGTACATATGACTTCACGGTTCTCACTGCAGACTGGTGGCGTTCTTCAAGGATCAGCGTCATACAAAGTGTCATGCAGCCTTCTGGCTTATGCAAGATGATAAATTATCCCCATACTGACTCACCAATTTGGCATTTCGAAAAATGTCACCATATTTGTTCTGTCACAACTAATAAATGAAACTGTTCCACATCTGCAAATTTTCCATGTATTTATTATCATTTGCACAAAATGGATTATCACTCTAACCATACCATAAGTAGTTGTTAGTGTATTAGCAAAATATAGAAAAATACCTCCTAAATTATTATTTACAGCCTGGAAAAAAAAAAAAAAAAAGAATCTTGCATTAAAACAGTCCAATCATGGTATTTTTGGCTGCTTACAACATGCCGTGTTCAGAACTCCATTAAATACTTATGCTGACACTTGTCACTCCAGCACAGTTGGTAAATACTCCATGCAGAATCAAGCAGCGCAAATGACATATGTACAGTAATATAAAATACTATAAAGCATAATACTTGAAAGGTATAAACAATGGTTGTCTATACAAACATACAGAGATAACAAGGACATGTTGACACATGGAGATACCATGATGGGTAATTAAACAAAAGCCGCACTTATATAAAGGAGTGCAGCACTGAAGATGACCCGTTGGAGAATGAAGACTATTGTTATTTGTTTCCCTGTAACAACTGGTACTGTATATACAGACTGTGCTGCTTTTCTCTTATTTTCACTGGTGGACACAATGCATTATTTAACGGCAGAATAGGACAACAAACAATGAAAACAGCAAGGCTCCAGTATACCGCTAGCCAGCCAATTGACATACATAATATTCAGTTAATGCATAATACTTCAAGTCAAATAGTAAACAAGTCAGGGGCAGCAGGTGATCTACATTGTACAGTATCTCCATAATGAGGTGGAATGATCATGTTAGAAACTGCAACTGAAAATAAATCAGGAAAAGTGTTTTGGTTTTATAAGTGTACCGTATTTACATAAATATAAACCAAGGCTCTATGGGATTGATTCACTAAGAGAAATAGTGCGAGTATCCTCCTGTTACTCACGCTATTTCATCAGCATGCCTTAATTGCACGTTACGCGTGCTAGTGGCCGCATAGCGAGCGTAATCAACCCCAGTGACATGAGCACACGCTATGGCTGCTGTATTGCAGCAAAGCGAGCACTAGTAACTTTACACCCGCTCTACTCCTTGGGTCCAGTCACTTTAAAGGAAGTGATTCCAGCACTCTGATTGGCCCAGTAGGCTGCCTGTCACTAGCGCGTAGTGTGCAATTAAGGTAAGCTGATGAAATAGTGTGAGTAATAGGAGTAAAAGTGAATCAACCCCCAAGGCCCAAAACAGCTTTATATCAACTCATGGGTTTATACTCTGGGCAATGCTGAATGAGCAACACAGCACTTTGCTCTCACCCTGCCAGTCCCACAAGGTCCAATAATCTCCTCCCTCTTAGTGCAGTGCATGCAGTAGGGGGAGTGCTGGAAAGGGATTGTATCAGCTCCCTCTTCTGGCTGCATTTGTCAGGTCTTTCCGTTTTGGCCACTACCTGCATGCTGCCAAGGTCTCCTTACTGTGTCTTCTGGGTTTAGTTACTGCACAGTCTCTTAGCTTAGTTCTGGGTTCCACTCTCCACATAAGACATTCAGCCACACTGCCACAATGGAGTTGAATATCAGCAGGAGAGAGCAGGAACCAGGGCAGTATGAAAGTGGGACACCAAAATGATTAGTGCATAAAGCGGAATCATGATACAACCCCCCCCCACACACACACACACACACACACACACACACACACACACACATGCCAGAGCTGGATAATATTGTAGGAGGATACATAGATCATGTGCAGGCAGATTTGGGGGCGGGATCAGCTGGGCGCTGCCTGCCTGATGAGGGGATATTATAATACTGCATCAAGCGCCATTCACTCATAATAGTGTCTTGGACAACAACAAAAAAACGACCCTGGAGCCACCTGTCCACCATCAGGCCCCATAGGCTTGAGCCTCAGTGCCTCTATAGTAAAATCGGCCTTGCATACAGGTGTCTTCCTGCATACCTGAGAAAGTGGCTACTTTAATCAGCACTAGATTCCACTTGAATTACCTTTTTCCCTTTAAACAATACCAGTTACCAGACAGTTCTGTTGATCTTCCTGGCTGCAGTAGTGCTTGAATCACACACCAGAAACATGGGCAGACTTTGTCAGAGCACCTGATCTACATGCTTGTTCAGGGTCTATAACTAAAGGCAGAGGATCAGCAGAACAGCCAGGCAATTCAAATTGTTTAAAGGGAAATAAACATGTCAGTCCCCATGTTCTTCTCACTTCAGATGTGCATTATGGCACAGCCTAGCTGAAAACAGTCCAATGGGAATGATTGCCATGTTGTGTCTATGTGCCTACTTTAAGTGTGGCCATAGCTGGACAGATTTCTTCCTGAAGTGACTGATAGTAAGATATCTTCCCAACCTTGATCTATTATAAGAGGACCAGCTGAGATCCCTTGTTCTGCCCAGTAGCATCGAAACAGCTGTGGCAGCAACCACAGACACAGCCAGTTCCCTGTTTTGGAGGGAACATAGCACCCTCTTTCAGTTACTGGATTAGTTGCTTCATTGATGGTATAATGTTAACAGTTTTCCATAGAGGTAGCTATAAAACGGCTACCCAGCACAGACTTCTGCTGTCAGAGCACCCAAGAAACCTAACCTAACCCGATAATCTCTCTTTCGCCAGTAAACAGGGCCGGATTTACCATAAGGCATTGTAGGCACGTGCCTATAGGCGCCTGATGATGGAAAGGCAGTTCACGCCCCTCCCTGAGCGCCTCCCTCCCTCCTTCCCTATGCAGAGTACTAATGAGAGTGTAATTGAGAGGTTACTCACCATGCTCTCAGCATTCCACTGACGAGATCTCACTTCAGTCAGGGGCACCACTATCTACTTAATACTGAGCGGAGATTCTTATAGCTACCTAATACTTGGGGGCACCCCTACCTACTTAGTATTGAGGGTACTTATGGCTACCTAATACTAAGGGGCACCCGTTGCTGCCTATGACAGGAAAGGGAAGTAAGGGAGCAGTGACAGCTGGGCCAGCCAGCACACTTGCTGTGCAGCTTTGTGAGGGTTTGTAGGATCATGGAGGGCGGAGTCTGGGGTGCCAGGACATCTGTGCCTATAGGCTCCTGTGAGGTAAATCCGGGCCTGCCAGTAAATGCTATAAATATATGGTGCTTTCATGCTTTATGGTAGGTAGGAGCTGTGTTCATCTGCTCCCAGTTCAGTACAATAACAACAGAATTGATAGCAGTTGTCTATTGTGGTGTACTGTAGTATCAGACTATTATTTGGAGAGCGAGCTGTAAAACGGTACTGTTTCCCATTTTCTGATCATGCAGTCATACCCTAGTGTAATCCATAAGTAACCGCCACAGGGCGCCGCCATGACTGCAGGCTTCCAGTATGGCAGGTGCTCATACATTATGTACCAAGAAACATTCTGAAACCACACTCAGAGCTGTTTTACCAAAAGCTTTTACTAATCCATTAACTTATAAAATTGTTATCAACAAAACACGTGTGCCCTTCCAAATAATTTAAGCAAAAATATTCAGAGAAAATGTGAAAAAAATGATGTTTTACATTCTAGTACAATATAAAAAAGGAAGACAAAATGTCAGCTGCTAAACTTTTGAGTAACTCAAGGCACAATGGTAGGAGAAAACTCAGGACACTGAAGAAGTAAAAAAAAATAAGAAAAGAAGAAAGATATTGGTATATCAGTGGCATCCAAAGCCAAGCACCAATAAAGTTCATGGAATACATGCAACAATCACGGTTCACATATAAAGTGGATCTCCAGAAGTGCTAAGAAACATGCCAAGGATACCCTAACTTCCTGCAGAGGAGTATGAAAGGGGTGTGGCCTGAATGGTAGGTAGATAGCTGGTAGGGAAAACAGGTTTTTGGATTTATTTATTTTTAAAATCTCTGCAACTATTGTAATTTTACAGAACACAGAATGGAATTAGCCTTGATTTGCTTTTTAATATTCCTGGAATTCCACTTTCCATCTTTCAAGCAAGAGTGATATTGTAAGGCAACACAGGAAGCTAATCAATTCGGTGAACAGTAAAGCACCATATAAGCCTATGGATGTGGACTATGGTGCTTAATAAAGTGGAAAACCAGATGAAACTATATTTGTTTCCTAATTTTTGGAAGAACTCGAAAGGGATAGACTTCAAATGCTGCCTGCACTCCATTTGGGGAAATTTGATCTCCAAGTAGCAGGGCAGTTTTTATTGCTTTCTTAATTTTGTATAGATTTCCCATTACGTATAAGTCAGGTGGGCCTCATGGAGGAAATAGAACCTGAGAATTGCTGGAGTCAATTGGAATAGATTTCAATGGAAGAGCCACTCACTATGACCATAGTACCCAATCTTTATCTACTATGATTGCTTAAAACTGTCCCAGCCCAGTTACTCCAAATCCCTAAAAACAATTGCTACAGCTAACTAAGTGGAGTGCTCCACCTTGCTTACAAACTTGCACACGCTGAGCCACTATACATACATGCACTAACAATTCTAGCTGACTGCTGGTATTCTAAACTCTCAGATTCTACACATGTGCATGTTATTAGGGTCAACAGGACTAGGGATGATTAATGAGATGGAAATAATATCAAGTTGATTCAGGATTATACAAATTTTATATGCAAATTTATGCAGCTTGAAATGGACCAATCCAATTTTACCTCAGCAGGATTTGATTGGTTCATTTACAAGCACATACATTTGCATACAAAATTTGCATAATGCTGCATCAACTCCAAATTATTTGCATCTCATTAACCATCCCTAAACAGGACTTGCAACGTTTACTTTGCATGGGTGTCTCCCATTTTAAATCAGTCCTTCATCCACAAGATGTTTTATACTGCTGTTCAATCTTTACACTCTGTGTTTACCAGTAGGTAGAAAACACCTATATTTATTAAGGGCACAATGTGTATTTCAAGCCTTCCTGGCTGCAGGAAAGCATGTTTCTATTGCCAAAAAAGACCAGTCTCCCAGCGATGTTAAGGTGCTTCCCATGCTGTGGATAATTGGGCTGCTTTACACAGCACTCACCACCCTCAGCTGACCTTCCTTTAGGGTCCTCAATACCAGCTTCCTCTCTACTCCTCTACAGCTTGTCCTGACACATTCTCCCAGGTTGCTGTGTAGAGCTAATAGCTTTGTGACAAATGCACATGCTCAGTTCTGAATGTAGAAGGACAGGATGCTTATGGAGCAGCCTTCACTCTACTTGCCTGCAATGCCTACACACATGTTATGCCCACCCACTGTGGGCTTTCTCAGTGTGATTTGCTGTTGTTTGGTTTTAAGTAATTGTGTCAAATAAAGATTTTATACTATGATCCTACTGAGTGATGTTTCCATTGAAATCTATTTTATTCCAAATTAGTGACCAACGCTCCCTTTGGCTGTGAGGGCAGCAACCAAACATTTTACAAATTTTGTTCACCAGACAATTATATTTTGGGTCTCTTGAGTCGACTTGTAGTGTATTTCTATGGGAAATCCAGAAGGGTCAGGTCACAGTGTAATACGCACACTAGTGTACGCGCTATAAAATGTACTGAAATGCTCTACAAAGCAAGAAACTCAACTCATGGCAACTCTCAATATATTACGGGGACAGAAAGTTAGCACAAATCTCCTCAAGGTAAAAAACAGCAAGACAAATCTAATCAGGGTTCTGATTCTTCCCTACTGTATTCAAAACAAAAGAATATGCTCTGGCTGAATTTCAAGCACTCTGTGATAAACTGTGCACATATGCAATGAGCTACATATCAACGTTTTGTTGGCTGACAAAGTACGTACTTTGAAAGAATAGGAAAACCATAAGAAAACAAGTTAGCAAACAAATAATATTCTCAAATCTATTGCTTTTACCTCCTTGCCTTGCAATACCACATTTGAGAAAAAGATGAATACAAATTTACAGGTTACATTTAGTACTTTATATTTTCCATTAAATGGCACAGATGTTGCAAATAAAGGCACATAAGTTATGAAAGTCCATCAGGAAGGCTATACCGACAGCTGAAGGCAGCCCACTTAGTCTACACGTTGGCACTCTTGGCGTGGGTGGGAGAACCAGACCCTTGAGATGAATAATAAAATCTGTTTTCCATGAATGCTTGAGATTCTCCTGTGCAGCAGACAATGACTATTCCACCAAACAGGCAAAACGCTGCTCCAATCCATCCAGCATATAGGGAATACCCGAAAGTAACAATGGTGGTTTCTTTGTGAGTGGACACTGGAAACCATATGGTGGCCATGATGGCACTCAGTCCTATGGAGAAGAAGAAGAACAGCCATGTAAGCAGAAGTGAAGACAAGAACACTATATGTTAAAGATCAATTGAACCACCATACAAGGATAATAAACTCCTTTGAACAACTAATGAAATAAAATCCTGTCTGACAGTTGAATTGAACCGAAACTGTATAAGAAAAGCTTAAAAATCGCATTTCTTAAAGAGATCTGAAAGAAACCCACCTCTCCATAAAATGGAAATCTCATTTACAAACACCTTTAAAAAAAATTAATAACGTTTACTTCTGTGATGAAGTTAGCTATGCTGGGTTTTCTCCAAGGGCTTTGGCTAGTATCCTCACACAGTGATATGTGATATTCATATGCCTGTGCTCCCTGACTCTGCATGTATTGCTTATATAGTACCAATGGCCTTTCTCTGTCTCTCTTAGAATGCTCCTCGGAGGCGGACCTTCAGAGATTTCACAAGTGAGAATACAGGGAAGCTTTTTACTAAACAAAAAATAATTTTTATAGGTATATTGATACTGCTATGATATAATAAGATATGTGGTCAGACTTGGAATACATCGTATTGTCCTGTTTTTAAAGCAGATGGGCATACTGTGTCTACCAATCAACATCTCAGGGTTGTTATTCAGCAAAAGCCCCCATCCCCCTAAAAACACCTGATTTTCTTTAACATACTGGTAAGCATCCAGTAATGCTTTCCCATGCTGTTTCCAGCCTGGTGCCCAGGAGGGGTGCAGTCGGACAAAGTTTACATCACCCTGAGGAAGGGAGGTAAGAACAGTATGTATCACCAGGTAGTAGAGACTAGAGGCAGTACAGTCTATAGGTTAGGGTGTATATCTCCAGGAGATGAGAGGGGGAGTAGGGTGTGTATCCCCAGGAGGTGTGAAGGAGGAGTAGGGTGTATATCCCCAGGAGGTGAAGGGGGAGTAGGGTGTATATCCACAGGAGGTGGAGGGGGAGTAGTGTGTATATCCCCAGGAGGTGGAGGGGGAGTAGGGTGTATATCCCCAGGAGGTGTGAGGGGGAGTAGGGTGTATATCCCCAGGAGATGAGAGGGGGAGTAGGGTGTATATCTCCAGGAGGTGGTAGGGGGAATAGGGTGTATATCCCCAGGAGGTGTGAGGGGGAGTAGGGTGTATATCCCCAGGAGGTGTGAGGGGGAGTAGGGTGTATATCCCCAGGAGATGAGAGGGGGAGTAGGGTGTATATCCCCAGGAGGTGGGAGGGGGAGTAGGGTGTATATCCCCAGGAGGTGTGAGGGGGAGTAGGGTGTATATCCCCAGGAGATGAGAGGGGGAGTAAGGTGTATATCCCCAGGAGGTGTGAGGGGGAGTAGGGTGTATATCCCCAGGATGTGGGAGGGGGAGTAGGGTGTATATCCCCAGGAGGTGGGAGGAGGAGTAGGGTGTATATCTCCAGGAGATGAGAGGGGGAGTAGGGTGTATATATCCAGGGGGTGGGAAGGAGTAGGGTGTATATCCCCAGGAGGTGGGAAGGAGGAGTAGGGTGTATATCCCCAGGAGGTGAAGGGGGAGTAGGGTGTATATCCCCAGGAGGTGGAGGGGGAGTAGGGTGTATATCCCCAGGAGGTGGAGGGGGAGTAGGGTGTATATCCCCAGGAGGTGTGAGGGGGAGTAGGGTGTATATCCCCAGGAGATGAGAGGGGGAGTAGGGTGTATATCTCCAGGAGGTGGTAGGGGGAATAGGGTGTATATCCCCAGGAGGTGTGAGGGGGAGTAGGGTGTATATCCCCAGGAGGTGTGAGGGGGAGTAGGGTGTATATCCCCAGGAGATGAGAGGGGGAGTAGGGTGTATATCCCCAGAAGGTGGGAGGGGGAGTAGGGTGTATATCCCCAGGAGGTGTGAGGGGGAGTAGGGTGTATATCCCCAGGAGATGAGAGGGAGAGTAAGGTGTATATCCCCAGGAGGTGTGAGGGGGAGTAGGGTGTATATCCCCAGGATGTGGGAGGGGGAGTAGGGTGTATATCTCCAGGGGGTGGGAAGGGAATAGGGTGTATATCCCCAGGAGGTGGGAGGGGGAGTAGGGTGTATATCTTCAGGAGATGAGAGGGGGAGTAGGGTGTATATCTCCAGGAGATGAGAGGGCGAGTAGGGTGTGTATCCCCAGGAGGTGGGAAGGAGGAGTAGGGTGTATATCCCCAGGAGGTGGGAGGGGGAGTAGGGTGTATATCCCCAGGAGGTGTGAGGGGAAGTAAGGTGTATATCCACAGGAGATGAGAGGGGGAGTAGGGTGTATATCTCCAGGGGGTGGGAAGGGGAGTAGGGTGTATATCTCCAGGAGATGAGAGGGGGAGCAGGGTGTATATCCCCAGGGGGTGGGAAGGGGAGTAGGGTGTATATCCCCAGGAGGTGTGGGGGGGGGAGTAGGGTGTATATCTCCAGGGGGTGGGAAGGGAATAGGGTGTATATCCCCAGGAGGTGGGAGGGGGAGTAGGGTGTATATCTTCAGGAGATGAGAGGGGGAGTAGGGTGTATATCTCCAGGAGATGAGAGGGCGAGTAGGGTGTGTATCCCCAGGAGGTGGGAAGGAGGAGTAGAGTGTATATCCCCAGGAGGTGTGAGGGGGAGTAGGGTGTATATCCCTAGGAGGTGGGAGGGGGAGTAGGGTGTATATCCCCAGGAGGTGGGAGGGGGAGTAGGGTGTATATCTCCAGGAGATGAGAGGGGGAGTAGAGAGTATATCCCCAGGGGGTGGGAAGGGGAGTAGGGTGTATATCTCCAGGAGATGAGAGGGGGAGTAGGGTGTATATCCCCAGGGGGTGGGAAGGGGAGTAGGGCGTATATCCCCAGGAGGTGGGGGGGGGCAGTAGGGTGTATATCTTCAGGAGATGAGAGGGGGAGTAGGGTGTATATCTCCAGGAGATGAGAGGGGAAGTAGAGTGTATATCTCCAGGGGGTGGGAAGGGAATAGGGTGTATATCCCCAGGAGGTGGGAGGGGGAGTAGGGTGTATATCTTCAGGAGATGAGAGGGGGAGTAGGGTGTATATCCCCAGGAGATGAGAGGGGGAGTAGAGTGTGTATCCCCAGGAGGTGGAAAGGGGAGTAGGGTGTGTATCCCCAGGAGGTGGGAAGGGGAGTAGGGTGTATATCCCCAGGAGGTGGGAAGGGGAGTAGGGCGTGTATCCCCAGGAGGTGGGAAGGAGTAGGGTGTATATCCCCAGGAGGTGGGAAGCGGAGTAGGGTGTGTATCCCCAGGAGGTGGTAAGGGGGAGTAGGGTGTATATCCCCAGGAGGTGGGAAGGGGAGTCGGGTGTATATCCCCAGGAGGTGGGAAGGGGAGTAGGGTGTATATCTCCAGGTGGTGGAGGAACAGAGCAGTTTATATTGCCAGGAGGTGGAAAGGGGAGTACACTATATACACAGGAGTTGGAAGGAGGGCCATTAGCCAGAGCAAGCAATCTTATGTTACTTAATACCACAATAATATACGTGCTCTCAGCCTATTGAGGAAAAAAAAGCAGGAAGGATTTCATTAAGCTGGTTGCCAGAAAAGTCCAGTCGTTAATGTGACACTGAAGCGAAAAAAAACCCCTTATGATATAATGAATTTTATGTATAGTACAGATAGAACATTAGTAACAAAGAAAAGAATCACATATTTTTATTTTCCAATATATAGGGTTTTTTTTTTTAATAACATTGCATCATTCAATCATATTTGCAATTAAAGTACAAACCCCACCCTGTATTTTAAACTATGAAACAGAGCAGAGCTAATGATCCTTTGAACTTCCCTGCAGTAAAAGCTTATCTGAAGCTGTCTCTCACTGTTTCTTTGATGTATAAGTGCTTCAGAAAATAGGATGGTCTGTCTCAGACCCAAGTTGGGTCGGAAAGCTCAATAGATAACAAGTGATGTTTCTTAAAGTGTAACTGTCGGGCATAAATCAAAAATCAATTCTTTATTTTTATCTGGTAAACAAGTAGTCATGATGCTAACCAGGCAATCCAAAAGTTAAAAATCACTGTTATGGTGCCCATACACGATACAATAAAAACGTTTGATTTTTCCGTTTTTTCTTTCTAATTGAACAAATCGAATGAAAGTCGAAAATATTTTTTTTTTATCAAGAAATTCAAACGATTATCCCATTTTTTGAGAAAAATCTGATTGGACATGCTGGAAAAATCTTTATACTCGATGTTACGGGATAATTGAACTAAATTATCTTATCGGAATTTTTTTTTAAATTGTACCATGTATGGGCATCTTTTCTTCTCCATAAAACATCATTCCCCATTTTCACTGGTTCTTATTTAGTACATCTGCAACACAAAGCAAATGGCAGGGCATGATGGTTTTTCTTTTTTTAATTCTTTACTTTCCCCTCAGACATCACTAATGCAGCCTGATTGGCTGAAGCTTCTTTCCCTCCTGTTTTCCCCTCCCACACCTCTGTTCCTATTTGATTGGCCAATATTTCTCATGCTGAGGCAATGCACTTTCTACTGCAGAGCTGGATGGGAGTGTCTGAAGACTGGGAGGAGGGCAGTGATACACAGACGGAGTAGGGAGGAAATTATGTCAGGATTGGCTTCAAGATCGACCCAGTTGAAATGGAAAATCCTAAGAAGGATTTTCTCTTTTTTTACTATAGAAAAATCACTACAATCAAAATGTGGACAGTGCAATATATATGTTATGTAAGTAGAGCTAGTATTTATCTACTTATATATGTGTTTTTTTTAGATATTATTGCTGACAGCTCCTCTTTAACATTTCCTGTACTGGAAACAATATCTGACTCTGTTCCTTGCTACTAATGTTCTATTTTTTTTTAGCTGTACTACACATAAAAATCATTATATCTTAAAGGACTTACGAGCCCAAATGAAAAAAAAAAAATCCTGTACCTGCCTGATTTTTGAAGGCACAGAGGACGCCATCCGCGCCATTCCGCCGGGTCCCCGCTACTTAATTTCCCCCCAGGCCGGCTCCCGTTCCCACAGCCCGGGTCAAGCTCTCCTGCCTCCTCAAAAATGGCCGCCGGAGGTTGCCGCGGCTGCACAGTCCACACAGAGGTGAGTGCAGCTGCGCAGCTCTAGGGCCTCCCTCCCCGATCCACGCTACAGGCTGTCTCCTGTAGCGTGGATCGTGGGAAGACCCTAGAGCTGCGCAGTCGCACTCGCGTCTGTGCGGACTGCGCAGCCGCTACAACCTCCAGCGGCCATTTTTGAGGAGGCAGGAGAGCCCGACCCGGGCTATGGGGTCGGGAGCCAGCCCGGAGGGAAATTATGCAGCGGGGACCTGGCGGAACTGCACGAAGGGCGCAGATGGTGTCCTCTCTGCCTTCAAAAATCATGCAGGTACAGACCTTTTTTTTAAATTTGGGCTCATAAGTTAAGTTTATTTTCACTTCAGATTCCCTTTAAAGGAAACCAGAGATGATTTCCTAGCCCTTATGAATACTTACCTGGGGCTTCCTCCAGCCCCATGAGCACTGGGGCCTCCCTTGCCATTCTCCTCGAGTCCCCTGTTCTGCCGCTATAACTCCTGGTAAGCCGGGCAGTCTCGGCCATCTGCATATGCGCGGCTCGGCCGTGCGCACACCCCTTATCGTGCGCCCATCTCCTGGAGCATTCTGTGCCTGTGTAGTAGTCCAAGGGATAGGTGCATGACGGGGGGATGCGCATGGCCGAGCCGCGCATGCGCAGAAGGCAACGACTGGTGGCCACTGACCGGATTACCGGGAGTTGTAGCGGAAAAACAGGGACCGGAGGAGGATGCCGAAGTAGCTCATAGGACTGGAGGAAGCCCCAGGTAAGTATAAATAGTGGCCAGTGTACCATCTCTGGTACACTTTAAAGAGAACCTGAACTGAAAATTAAAAGTCAAAATAAACATACATACCGTAAGTCATACTTACCTCCCATATAGTCTATTCATCAATCCCTTTATCCTCTTCTGCTTCCTGTTTGTCCACTGTGGTCGATAGAATTCTCCGTTCTCCATATATAAAATGGCCATTACCCCATAACAGCTTCCTGGTCCGCACACTGTTAAACTGTTATATCGCCCACTTGAGCCATAGGGAAACATGGACATTACGTTGCATCAGTTCTAACTGACAGCATCTGATATATAACTGACAGCAACTGGTATGTTTCAGTTCTGACAAAATATTGTCAGAACTGGAAAGGATCACTGTAAGAAGAAGATGGTGAGCTTCTGAGAGGAACTGACGGTGAGGTAAGTATTTACTATTCATTTGCAGCTACATCATGTGTTTATATTAAATAATTTTGCTCAGTTCAGGTTCCCTTTAAGCTCAATAAGCCAGAGATCTAGGAGTCCTTATGTTACGTACTTGCTTACTTTACCTAGAGCATGTTTTAATATGCCATTATACAGTATATGCTGTTCCTTAATCTTACAGACAATTACACCCAAAGGCAGATGTAAAAATGACAGAGCAAAGCCTTCATACAATATATAGATTTCATTGCAGGCTGGGATTTTTCTAACAAGCACTGCAGTCATCCTATATTGCTACTTAAACGGCAGTTAGTCAGTTTCTTCAGTATTTAGTACAAAAAATGTGTAACTCTTCTTCCGAAAACCTGATCTTAAATGAATTTTAAACAACTTCAGAGCTTTGCAGTCTGCAAAGCAAGTCAGTCAATAGTGACCTATTTAAATACTAATGCAGTGAAAGAGAACATATTATACTTACTAATCCTTTTTAACATTCGCGTTTTGCATATATTCACTCTTTTTTTCTCAGAAAAGGATTCTTCACAAAGTCAATCAGCTTGAACATGTCACAAAAGGAGTTACAGTCACTATTTCTTAGAGAAATTATTAAGATGTCCTAGAGAATCCTGTAAAGCAGTCATTATCCATTTATTCTGAAAAGAATAATTTGATAGACTTAGGAATTCATTAAAGTGAACCTCCGGACTAAAAATCTACTCAGCAGAACTGAAAAGGCTTGGTGTTTCTTTAACAGTTTCACAGCATCAGAACTTTGTTTTTCTTACCAAAGCATAATTTTTAGCTGCATTTTTAGCTAAGCGCCACCCTTTAAAGAAAAAAAGCCTGGGCTTTTTTTCCCCTGATGCTGTGCAGAGCATGATGGGATTTCCTATGTTGTTATTCACGTTGCCTAGCGACGGGGAGAGGTGCTCAGGACACAGGACAGTTGGAACTGTGTCTCATGCTCCCTGTCATCTCCTTTCAACCAAAAAGATGGCTGCCCTCATGGAATCAAACATTTGCCTGTTCTTTTAAATCAGTGTGGGTAAGAGATTATATTACCTACCTATTTTAATTAACATAACTAATGTAACTTAATTACGGTATGTTTGTTTAGGCTGGAGTTCCTCTTTAACACACTAGTAGCTATCAGTTGCAAGGATCACAGAAAAGATTGCATTATGGATGTATTCTTGCCATATCAATGTATATATCAGTATATGGCAGTGGCAGTCCCTTCCCCATTCACACTGGAGACCTTGTAACACTGAGTAACACGATCCCTGGTAGGGAAAATTTCTAACTAGACACAATTTTGACATTCCTCACTTAGGGGTTACTTACTTTTGTTGCCAGAGGTTGAGAAATTAATGGATGTGCATTGAGTTATTTTGATAGAAGAGCAAATTTACACAGTCATACAAGCCGTACACTGACTACTTTCTTTACATTGTGTCATATCTTCAGTGGTATCCTATGAAATTATATAATAAAATATTTACAAACATGTGAGAGGTGTACTCAATGTTGTGAGATGCTGTATACGCCATCACATGGGCACTTTTGGAGTAGATCGTTTCTAGATGGGCAAAAAAATGACATACAGCATCAGGCAAGTGGCAACCACTAATTACTAAGTGGCATGACATTAAAGGGAACCTAAAGGGAGAGGTTTATGAAGGCTGCCATATTTATTTCCTTTTAAACAATATCAGTGGCGTGACAGTCCCGTTGATCATTCCAGTATCAGTAATTACTGAATCACATACCTGAAACAAGCATGCAGCCAATCTTGTCACTTTTTTAAGATCTGATCTGATCTGCATGCATGTTTAGGGTCTATGGCTACAAGCAGCCCCGGGACGCCCATAAGGAGGGGTTAGGCAGGGTGAGGCGGGTTTGTTCAAGTGGCAGAAGTGTATGGGGGGGGGGGGGGAAGCGCCTGGCCAAGGGTGGGGGGGCTGCCAAGCTGGAGGGGGTAGCAGGCAGGAAGGGGGGCAGCGGGCACAGCGGTGGGGAGGAGGGGTCGGAACCTCCCTCCCTCACCTGGGTCCACCCGTCCGCTCTCCTCCTCCTGCAGTGTACAAGTAGGCAGCGGGCGGGGAAGCGATGACACACCTCCTTCCGCCTTCCAGCGTGCGTTTCACTGCTCGTCACTTCCTGCAATGCCGCCCACTGTACTATCGCTTCCCCGTCCGCTGCCTACTTGTACACTGCAGTAATAGCTGGAGGAGAGAGTGGATGGGGGGACCCAGGTGAGGGGGGATCCAACCCCTCCCCCCCTCCGCTGTGCCTGCTGCCCCTCTTCCTGGCTGCTACCCCCTCCAGGCTACCTATATTGGGGGCAATTATACTACCTATGGGGGCGGCATCTTCACAAGTTTGCCTCAGGCGGCAAAAAGACTAGAACTGGCCCTGGCTACAAGTATGGGCTGGCGCACACCAAGAGCGCTTCTGGGTCCTTTTAAAATTGCTAGCACTTCAAAAAAGTGATTGGCTAATGTGTTTGTATGGGATTGATCACACCAAAGCAAGGTGATTTTTTGTCAAGCGCAAATGTGGGTCCTGCAGCATTTTGGAGGCAATTATTCCTCAATATAAAGTATAGGAAAGGTGACAAATCAATCTAAAAAGCGATTTTTCAGAGCGTTTTTTGACCAAAGCTGTTTACTTCCAGACCAAAGTTTAAAACCACTACAATAAAATGCTCCAAAATCGCTAGGCAGGCAGCTGGTATTCTGTGGCATAGCTAAGGAGCTATGGACCCCATTGCAAGTTTTACATTGGGCCCCCCAAGCACTCTATACATAACAACTGATACAGTGCACCAAAACCTGCCAAGGATATCCACAGAGTCAGAGGTGCTGGAAGGGGATGGGGAGCAGTTTGTTAATGAATACTACTACTCAAAGCATCTAGAGAAGTGAAAATTACCAGCACAGGACCAATAGAGAGCTAATACAGCAGTTGAGGGAGGGCCCCTCTGACCCAAGGGCCCTGGTGTAGTCGCAACCTCTGCATCCCCTATTGCTACGCCACTGCTGGTATTGTTTTAAAGAGACTCTGTAACAACATTTTCAGCCTTATTTCTTCTATCCTATAAGTTCCTATGCCTGTTCTAATGTGGCCTGGCTTACTGCAGCCTTTTCTAGTTGCACTGTCTCTGTAATACTGTATATCTAATCTTCTTTTCTTTGTCAAGCCTTGTCGAGCCAGAGAGGAATGCACTGCCTCTGCTGTGATAGGGAGAAGTTATGCACTCCTGCAGGCTCTGTGTGTGTGCTTTGTTTATTAGTCACAGACAGCTCTCAGCTCTCAATTTCAGCTTGTCTGAAGGGGAAGGGAGCTTCCCATGCTGAGAAACTGAGAGTCCCTGACTGGAGTTCACTATGTAATAAAAACTTGTAATATAATGTAACATGATATATATATATATATATATATATATATATATATATATATATATATATATATATATATACACACACACACACACACAAACATCACTTCCTGGTTAGCAGCCATGTTTTTTGTTTGTAAACACTCCCTAAAACTGGCGATTAAAAGCCAGGATCACGGCAGGGACTCAGGGAGCGGCGGAAATGGCAAAAAGGGATCCAGGAGATCACAGTGACTCGATTGGTATGTTTTTTATTGTACAAATCGGACAGTACAGATTCTCTTTAAAGGAAATAAATATGGCAGCCTCCATATACCTCCCACTTTAGATTCCCCATAAACACATTCACTGAAATGCATGCAAGCAGTTTCTGGGCATTTACAGTGGTTTGCCTGTGCTTATGGGGCTTGGCACTATTTCCTGTATTATGTGAATGCACTGCAAGCATGTCCTGAGCTCTTATAATCTGGCTACACACTTGGTTTACACATTTGATAACTGCAGAGCCACTAGTAACTAACTACAGGCAAATTGCACCGAAAAATGCTACATACACAGTTTTCCATCAATTTTCAAATCAAGCAGTGTGAAGCCACCCTGGAGGTAGCATAGTCCTTAGAAAGTTTCTGTATTATTAGGAGCACATTTTCTGCACATCCTTCCTTGAAACGCGATCCTAATTTCTTCCTTTAGAAAGCAGACTGGAGGAGAAGCAAAAGTAAAGATTTCCCTCCACATGAGATGATCAAAAACAGGAGGTAAATTGATCGGTGGGGGTCATGTTCACCTATAAAGCGAGTATCAATTCTCTGGCAGCACCATGGTGACTCACTGATGACTCACTCATTATATTACCTTGGACATTAGTCATCCTTTTCCTGGGCTGATCTCTGTACATCAGCTGCAGGGCTCAGCTGGATGAGGGCTTGTCATAAACAGAAGAATAACTCACAGCTACGTCAACATTCACATAGAGGAACTGTGATTTGGAAAGATAGGTTATTATTCCTAACACAAAAGTAAGTGGAGGAAGGAAAATCACAGCCTAAGCAGACAGACATTTCTACAACTCTCCCAACAGAATTCTCATTCACAGCATTACGACAGGAAGCTTTATTCTAGTATAACTTAACTACAGAGATTGGGATGACAGCGTCAAAATCTATGAGTGTAGAGAAAGCTAGTGTCATCATAGAGATGTAGAACAGAAAGTCCTGAAGTAACAAAACACATTGCCCCTGCTGTTAAGGGGTGTAACTAGGAATAAGGGGTGCCATTGCAGAATTATGATGGGTTTCCCAGTCTCAGCTACACCTGAACAACACCTCCCCTCCTCCTATTATCTGTGTTGAACAGGGGGTCTCAATACATTTTTAGAAACACCACTATCCTTCCTATAGGTTCTTATTACCAGTGACAGCACTTCCAGCAGAGAGGGACACCATCCTAATCAATGACAGTGTTTGATAGAGATATTGACATGATCAACATAGCTCCTCTGCATGCTGTGTATCTGTATGTGTCCACATTGCACACAACCCAGTGGCCAACACTCGGTCCCTGACATTTGATATCATATAAGCACAAGTGTACAGTGGTCACAGAGGGACAACCGCAAGAAAATAAACGGAATTGTAAACTGGTAAACTACAAACTGGGCCCCCCTTGCTATCAGGCCCAATTGAAGCTGCTAAGGCTGCTATAATTATAGCTATGCCCACTGCAGCTGCTAAAACCAGCTCAACTTTCCCGTATTCATCACAAACATAGCTGTCAGATCAGTCTTCAGGGAAATATCAACAGATAAAGACTATAAAATTCTGTCTAAGGCCCCGTTCACTTATTCTCAAGATAGCAGTGCCAGGAATAACTGACCACTGCTCCCTATGGCCTATCCATCTGTCCCCTTACCCAAGTATAGAGCTTTCCAACATGCTACAATAATATATCTAATCTATGGAAGGTTTGAATGAACCCTTCACTTTTGACTTTAACAAAGTTAAATTACTGGGCTGGTTTAATGTTATATTTGTAAAAAAAATGTTCTGGGCCTGCTACAAGCTGAAGTTCAACCCAATCACAATCTCTGATCTGCACATACTCTCCTTTTCTCCTCTTTTACAATTACCTCCTCACATTCACGTATACAAGATTTTGCACGTGCTTCACCCCTCCTCTGGAATGCCCTTCCACAAAACATCTGTCAGACGCGCCCTCAAAACTCACTTTTCCGACACGCATACGCTCTACCTTAGGCCATTCCACCTTTGATGTAAGGCCAAGTTTCACTCTTACTAGATATCCTAAAGACTCAGTGCCTCTAGGTATATTTGTATACTACCCCTCCTCTTGTCTCCACGAATTCTTTTAGATTGTAAGCTTGCAAGGGCAGGGCTCTCTCACCCTTTTGTGTCTTGAAAATTATTATATATTTTATTTATCATGTTACTTTTGCCACTGTAATTACTGATTTTTTAAATTGTATGTTGTGCCAATTCTGTATTTTGTATATTGGTGTATACCATTATCTGTATTATTTTGTACCCCATGCTTGTTTCTAACTTTGCACAGCGCCAACGCCACGGAATATGTTGGCGCTTTATAAATCAGTATTAATAATAATAATGTTATCTCTTGAGTCTCCCATGCAATCTTATATTATGTACCTCATAAAGTGAAGTTAGTACAGGAGCATACTCTGATGGTGGCCCTAGTTATACTGGTTATATAGCATAAGGCCTCGTTTACACTTAATCAGTTGCTCTCAGTTAAAACGGAAAGAAAACGGATTTTCAAAGTAATGCCCATGTTTTCCTATGGCACAATTCACACTTAACGCGTTAAACTGAAATCTTTTTCACAATGCACTGCTATGGAAAAAACACGTACCAACACGTACTAACGCACACTAATGCGTACCAACTGATTAAGTGTAAATGGGCCCTAACTGTGTGACCTTTTTTGTTCTCCTCTCCCTAGTGCAAAGCTTGGGGGCAAAGTTCCCGGTCATTTCACTTATTTGTTGCATAATCAGTTATATAATTACATGTTTGTACACATTTCCTATTTATGTATTTCAGTAAGGCTTTCTTTCTTTGTGTTTTAATAGTTCTGGACTACTGTTATGTCCATTTTTGAAGCAATTTAAAGTGAACCTCCAGACTAAAAATCTACTCAGCAGCACTGAAAAGGCTTGGTGTTTCTTTAACAGTTTCACAGCATCAGAACTTTATTTTTCTTACCCAAGCCTCATTTTTAGCTGCACAGAAGAAAACTGCCCCAGGCATTTTTCCCCTGATGCTGTGCAAAGCATGATGATTTCTGATGTTTTTGTTCTCTTTCTGCTGTTTTGGTGCCATTTTTTTTCTTTAATTTAGAATTTGAGATTTGAAGCCTAGCGTGCACAGCTGGTAGTGATGGGAATTCCAGCTCTTTTAAGACAATCGGCTCTTCTAGCGCAGCTCCCATTAAAGAGCCGGCTCGTATGGCTCTCAAACGGCTCTTCATTTAATATCATTAAAAGCCACTTAGGTACAGAAGAAAAGCCCCGCCCCGCCTCCATGACAACTCCAGGCTGCTTTTCTGAGTGGGGCAATCCCTCCTGCTGCTGCTGCTCTGCTCCGCCCCATACACCCCTACAAGCTACAAAAGGAGGACTACATCTCCCGGCATGCCTCAGTTCCCTTTATTACAGAGCAAAGCGCACTGGTGAGTGACTCACAGGCATCGGCTCTTTTTAACCACTTGAGGACCTAGCCTTTATCCCCCCTTAAGGACCAGCGCTGTATTTTCAGATCTGTGCTGGGTGGGCTCTACAGCCCCCAGCACAGATCAGCTGGCATGCAGAGCGATCAGATCGCCCCCCTTTTTAACCCCCCAAGGGGGATGATGTGCTGGGGGGGTCTGATCGCTTCTGCATGCTGTGGGTGGCGGGGGCACCTCAAAGCCCCCCTCCGCGGCGACATTCTCCCCCTCCCTCTTCTCCCTCCCTGCCCGAGAGATCGGAGGCTGCACAGGAACGGATCTGTCCTGTGCAGCCTCTAATAGGCTCCCCGCTGTCATGTGACAGCGATCCCCGGCCGCTGATTGGCTGGGAATCGCTGATCTACTACAACGCTGCTACTGTAGCAGCGTTGTAAAAATGTAAACAAAGCGGATTATTTCCGCTTGTGTTTACATTTAGCCTGCGAGCCGCGATCGGCGGCCCGCAGGCTATTCACGGAGCCCCCCGCCGTGAATTGACAGGAAGCAGCCACTCGCGGCTGCTTCCTGATTAATTAGCCTGCAGCCGGCGACGCAGAACTGCGTCGCTGGTCCTGCAGCTGCCACTTTGCCGACGCGCGTTATGAGTGCGCGGTCGGCAAGTGGTTAAACTGAGCACCGGCTCTTGTCGTTTGCAGCAAAGAGCCGGCTCTTAGAGCCGGCTCGTTCGCGAACGACCCATCACTAGCAGCTGGGAGAGGTGATCAGGGCACAGGACAGTTGGAAATGTGTCTCATGCTCCCTGTCACCTCTTTTTCAACCAAAAAGATGTCTTCCCCCATGAAAAATATGGCTGCCCCCATGAAATCACAAACATTTGGCTGTTCTTTTAAAACAGGGTGGGTAAGAGATTATATTACCTATCTATTTTAATTAACATAACTAATGTAACTTAATGACAGTATGTTTGTTTAGCCTGAAGTTCCCTTTTAAACTAATAAATCTGAAGTTTATTCTGATCTGTGGATGATCTTTGTTCTACTTTAGTGACCTTTCATCCAGTAACCAGTAATCCAGTAGTCAGTTGTTTATGGTAACTCCAGGTAGTAATTACCCATAATACCCCCAACCCCTGCTGGCAGCAACACCTTACATTACCCCATTACCTCTCCCCAGTCACTAGTTCAGTATTAAATGCTTCAAATGTCCTTTTAGTACAAGCAGTAATCATTATTAATCTTCAACCATCCATGGTAGCAGTAAGTATCAATTTCAGCCCTTGCTCCCAATAATAATTCAGTGCAATGTATACCACCCTTCTTAATAGCAATTCATTGCAATATGCTCCTAAAAATCCTCCCAACATTTTATGACAATATTCCTTCATCCCTGCATAGGCCAAAAACTATATACAGTGGCTTGCAAAAGTATTCGGCCCCCTTGAAGTTTTCCACATTTTGTGATATTACTGCCACAAACATGAATCAATTTTATTGGAATTCCACATGAAAGACCAACACAAAGTTGTGTACACGTGACAAGTGGAAAGAAAATCATACATGATAAAAAAAACATTTTTTACAAACAAATAACTGCAAAGTGGGGTGTGCGTAATTATTCAAGTCAATACTTTGTAGAACCATATTTTGCTGCAATTACAGCTGCCAGTCTTTTAGGGTATGTCTCTACCAGCTTTGCACATCTAGAGACTGAAATCCTTGCCCATTCTTCTTTGCAAAACAGCTCCAGCTCAGTCAGATTAGATGGACAGAGTTTGTGAACAGCAGTTTTCAGATCTTGCCACAGATTCTCGATTGGATTTAGACCTGGACTTTGACTGGGCCATTCTAACACATGGATATGTTTTGTTTCAAACCATTCCATTGTTGCCCTGGCTTTATGTTTAGGGGTATTGTCCTGCTGGAAGGTGAACCTCCGCCCCAGTCTCAAGTCTTTTGCAGACTCCAAGAGGTTTGCTTCCAAGATTGCCCTGTATTTGGCTCCCTCCATCTTCCCATCAACTCTGACCAGCTTCCCTGTCCCTGCTGACGGGCAGCACCCCCAGAGCATGATGCTGCCACCACCATATTTGACAGTGAGGTTGAACTCGATGGACGTATGTCTTTTTTCAACCAAAATAACTATATAACTATGTAACTATGATAGTGTGTTCAGAGTGATGTGCAGTGTTAGTTTTCCGCCACACATAGCGTTTTGCATTTTGGACAAAAAGTTCCATTTTGGTCTCATCTGACCAGAGCACCTTCTTCCACATGTTTGCAGTGTCCCACACATGGCTTGTGGCAAACTGCAAACGGGACTTCTTATGCTTTTCTTTTAACAATGGCTTTCTTCTTGCCACTCTTCCATAAAGGCCAACTGTGTGCAGTGCACGACTAATAGTTGTCCTATGGACAGATTCCCCCACATGAGCTGTAGATCTCTGCAGCTTGTCCAAAGTCACCATGGGCCTCCTGACTGCATTTCTGATCAACGCTCTCCTTGTTCGGCCTGTGCGTTTAGGCGGACGGCCTTGTCTTGGTAGGTTTACAGTTGTGCCATACTCCTTCCATTTCTGAATGATCGCTTGATCAGTGCTCCGTGGGATGTTCAAGGCTTTGAAAATCTTTTTGTAGCCTAAGCCTGATTTAAATTACTCAATAACTTTATCCCTGACCTGTCTGGGTTGTTCTTTGGACTTCATGGTGTTGTTGCACCCAATATTCTCTTAGACAACCTCTGAGGCCATCACAGAGCAGCTGTATTTGTACTGACATTAGATTACATACAGGTGCAATCTATTTAGTCATTAGCACTCATCAGGCAATGTCTATGGGCAACTGACTGCACTCAGACCAAAGGGGGCTGAATAATTACGCACACCCCACTTTGCAGTTATTTATTTGTAAAAAATGTGTGGAATCATGTATGATTTTCGTTCCAGTTCTCACGTGTACACCACTTTGTGTTGGTCTTTCACGTGGAATTCCAATAAAATTGATTCATGTTTGTGGCAGTATATATATGTAGTGCTGCCCATAATCATTCATCTCCCTGGCAAATTTTGACTTAATATATGTATTTTATATTATTTTTATTATATCTTTTTTTTATTTGAAACATAATGCATTAATCATACACAGGCCTGAATTTAGGCTTTCAATTTCCGAGAGCCTACACATGCACAAGAAGATGGGATATGCGATTAATATTAATTACAATGGTGAGTGCTGTGAATTCCTTGCGATGGCTTATAAAAGACGGAGCTGACTTTTATACCAGACACTGAGGCACTTGAGCTTTCAGTACACACATTCTGTGTCTTGTCACCATTAAATATACATTTGGGCTTAAGCATTAAATGGAAGAGAAACAGAGCTGCAATTATAAATTGTGACGGCGATTCAGCACCATTATTTGCTCAGGGTTGTATATTCCCCTGACTTCCCCAGGATTTGTACACACTATGTAAAATGATGCTGGAGAGGTAATCGCCGTTCTCCTGTAGCAAGCCTCACTCTGATAACAGTCCCGAGCGACTCAGGTAGCCTATGACTCCGACATACTGCACTGCACATGCGCAGTATGTTTGTTCAGCACCCTTGTGGCTGCGTCAATGCAGTCGCCACACAGGTGCCAGCACGTCTGCACAGCATGTCCTGCTGACTACACTGGAGCGTGCACACCATGACACAGGAGCGAGGGGACTGAGGTGCAAGAAGGGGATGGGGAACAGCTTGTTAATGATCACAACTATTTAAAGCATCTATAGAAATGATTATTACCAGCACAGGGCCAATAGAGAGCTAATATTGTGCTTGAGGGAGGGCCCCTCTGACCCAAGGGCCCTGATGCAGTCGCTATCTCTGCAACCTCTATTGCTACGCCACTGGTGCTAGATTTCTATAGTGATGTGTATTAAAGGTTGAACATTGATTTATTTTATGTAGCCATGGACATAAGAATCACCCCTGCGACCCCTGCCTTCGCAGGAGGGCCCAGAGGCTTTGGGGGCCCCTCCTCCTCCCTCTCTCCAACTGCAAGTGCAGCCAATTAGCAACAAAAATCTCCCTGTTCGCCCACAAAAACTGTGTGCAGGAGAGTGTGTAATGTTTTCCTGCTTCCAGACATGGCTTAACAAAAGAATACTCTCTGCTGCCATTCGCCGGCTCCCAATCATGTGACCCGTATGAGTTTCGGGGACCAAGGGGGCCCCATGCTATCATTTTTGCATGGGGCCCTATTAAATCTAGTTATGCCCCTGTATGTAGCTGTTCTTTCCACAAAATCGTATTGTTCTTTATTATAAGACATGCATACATGCATAGATGGTATAATAGCCTTTCATAAACATACTGCTTTTGAAAGACCACCTGTTCTTCACAAAATAAATTAAAACATTTTGATATATTATCCTTATTCCACTGTGTAGCAGCAGCATCAGTACAACGCACAATCTAGTTCTTCTGGAAACAAGAGCCATGGATCACATGACCCAAATGAAAACAAAATGTTTAAAGGGAACCTGAACCAAGTAAAATTATTTAAAATAAACACATGATGTACCTGCAAATGAATATTACATACTTACCTCACCGTCCGTCAGTTCCTCTCAGAAGCTCACCATTTTCTTCTACTAACGATCCCTTCCAGTTCTGACAAGATTTTGTCAGAACTGAAATATATCACTTGCTGACAGTTATATATCAGTTGCTGTCAGTTATAGCTAAAATGACTTTACATAAACATATGGACAAGCACCATCAATTAATAAATAATAATTTTTTAGTAGTATGAGTGGAATGTGCTAATTGGGCAGTCAAGGTAAACATGAACAACTAAAGAAAGAGTACCCAATTCAAAAAGCACCAAACCTCTCAAGATATTGTTCAAAAATACAAAACTTTATTGGTAACATAACAACCAAATTATTAAAAACAATATTAAAATTCACCAAAGGTGAAAACGGCGCTATACATAATTGTAGGTAATAGAAAATACATATATATCACAAATCCTCACAATTGATCCCAAATTTGTAAATGTAATAATAATCTATAAATAAATCAATGGGTCAACCATGCCCCCAAGATCATCATTTCATAAAACATATCAAAAGTATAATCCAAAAAATTCTGCATAAAGTGCTATACAGTGCAAAATAAATAATAAACAAAAGTTATTGGATGGACCTCATATAGGAACCAAAATGGTGAACAGTGTGAAAACACACTAAAGTGCAACGACCTGTTTGTAATCAGGTTAATAAAAAAGATTATAGCAAGGAGGCCTCCTTCTGAAGCGGGTAGAGCCCGCGTGATGCATTCAGGCGTTCCGCGGTAGACCTAGGCGTCCTCCTCCTCCTCCCTCATGTAAGTCTCTTGCCTTCATTATTATTATTATTTTTTCATTAGCACGGACCTGGTTACTCAGCTAGTTCTCACTCAATCCATTCAATACTCATTATATAATTTGCATATACAGAGGCTGTTGCACTTTAGTTTGTTCCTACACTGGCTGCCTCAGGTAATCCTGCTGTGCCCTTGCTATAATCTTTTTTATTAACCTGATTACACCTTTCACCTTTGGTGAATTTTAATACTGTTTTTAATAATTTGGTTGTTATGTTACCAATAAAGTTTTGTATTTTTGAACAATATCTTGAGAGGTTTGGTGCTGTTTGAATTGGGTACTCTTTCTTTAGTTGTTCATAGCTAAAAGGACAACGGATATGCAACGTAATGTCCATGTTTCCCTATGGCTAAAGTGGGCAATATCACAGTTTAACAGTGTGCTGACCTGGAAGCTGTTACAGGATCATCACCATTCATAAAATGGAGGATGGAGAATTTCATTGATCACAGAGGACAAATGGGATGCAGGGGAGGAGAAAGGGATTGAGGAGTAGACTGTGCAGGAGGTAAATATGACCTGTGTATGGTTATCTTGACATTTAATTTTCAGTTCAGGTTTGCTTTAAGGTTCCATCAAGATGATCACGCACTGGAATTCTAGAGAGAGAGAGTGAGAGAGGGAGTGTGTGTGTGTGTGTCTAAATTTTAGAGGCAAGAACAATTTCAGCACAATCTCATCACGGCATCACATGGGATGATCTCACCATAAATCTTACTGAATGTTGCTGGTAATAGCACTGTCCACATCCACTACGTTATAGCTGCAGTTTTACATTCTTATAGAAACAGTCTGTATATTTCAGGAAAATGCTGTTATATGTGGAAAATATCATTATGTCGCTTCCTTTGCCTGACAGATGGCTACATCCTTTCTATTTGATGTGATTAATCTGTAGGAAAAGGCATCAGTTTTCATCAGGGCCCTTTACTATGCAATTAGCCGACTTCATCACAAGAGAACATGTCGCTTCAGCTAAGCATACACTGGCAGATGAGCTAAATTATTTGTATAAGATATAAGCAATATATGATACCTGGCTGGCCGTTTACCTGCTTGCATGACTGCACAATGAAATATTAGGTCGACTCTCAGCAGAGTTGTGATATAATGTCGATTTCACCACTGCAGCCAATTGCTTTGTCTTGCCTGACGCAGCAGAAAGATAAAGAATGCCATTGCTTGGATACCACTATGCCTGTAATGCTGGGGATACACGGTACGTTTCTGTACCGTGTATCGAGCAGCTGATCTGGCCAGCTGATAATATTCAGCTGGTCCGATCACGCTGCTCGATCCCCGCCGGCGGACAATGGCAGGGAATCGAGCAGCTGATAAGGAGCACCGGCGGGGACGAGCGGTAATCAATCTGCCGGGACGCGGTGGGAGTCGATCCGGCGGCTAATCGGCCGCCAGATCGACTCGTGTATTCCCAGCATTAGATTAAAGGACAGTCTGTCTCTGTCAAAGTTTGACCAATAAAACCATCAAACATCAATAGAGATGGCCTTATTTGTTCTTAGGGTGTAATAAATGTTATACTGTGTGGCTAGCTTCAGAGCTGGGGTTTCAAACTCAAATATAAAGTGGAGCAAGTAGGACCAAGTCACTGGCCAACCTAAATGTCTAGTGCCCCCTTCCTCCTTATAAAGTTCCCTGGTGTTTTATGGCCCCCTCCCTTCCCTATACAAATCCCTGGTGTCTAGAGGCCCCCCTCTCCTAAACAGTTCCCTGGTGTCTAGGAGCCCTTCTCCCTCCCTTATACAATTCCCTGGTGTTTAGTGGCCCTCCCTCCCCTATACAGTTCCCTGGTGTCTAGTACCCACCTCCCTCCCCTATACAGTTCCCTGGTGTTTAGTAGCCCCCTCCCTCCCCATACAGTTACCTGGTGTCTTGTGGTCTACTGCACAATGAAACGGAAAAAATAGAGGTGTATTAGACCTACGCTTTCAGCTTCTTACTTCTACCAGTATGTAATAAAAGGGTCCATTTTTGTTTTAATGTGCATGTGTCAGCTTTTGTGTTTATTAAGAGCAATTATCAAAATAAATTGTACAAGTAAGCATTGTTTTTTTCAGAGTACATACAAATGTTGTGCAACTCATCAACAGCTCAAATAAATAAATACAGTTTCATGTGTAAAACATTTCTGAATTTGCTGTTGGTGTAAGCACTGACCAGTGGGATTCCTTCCTGCTAAAGAATGCCATTGGTCAGTGTATAGATCCAGGGAAAACCTCTGCAGAAACCTTTGATCTGACCAATGGGAATCCTCCTAAAGGTAGCCATACATCAGACGACTTGGCAAGTACATGTCCGACCGACAATGCGGCCAATTTCGGGACAAAATTGGCCGCATAAGTCAATCACACATGCTGCAAGATGTTGTGCGTGGCGGTAGCGGCGTGCAATTTTGGAACGATCGAACGCAACGACGCCTCCGCCTGTCCTCCGCTGCTTCCGGGATCCCTCCATACTGCATACACGCGAGCCCCACATGGTTGCCTAGTAAGGGCGCGTGTGTGACATCAGACGTCACACATGCGGCCATGAATTCAATCGGGAATCAGCCTGCGGTGTATGGGCAGCTGACTAATCTCACTCTGATCAGATTTGATGTGAGAGAGATTTGTCTCTTGGTTGAATCTGCTACTAGATGTATAGCTACCTTAAGGGCCCTTTTCCACTAGTGCGGAAATTGGGCCAGATCTGAGTTTCCATGCAGGCAAATCTCGCGCGGAAACTCTGCCATAGGGGATAATGCAGCAGCTGTCCAATTCGCTTGCCATAGCGATTCGGACAACATTGCAGCATTTTTTCCCTGCAACTGGCAGCGAATCCCATAGCAATGCATGGCTTCCGGATTTGGCTGCATACTCGCACAACAGGAAATTCCACCGTGCGTCTCGTAGGATGCACGGCGGCTAGTGGAAACGGGCCCTAAGGGAGGAATTTCACAGGTACAATTAATGGACCAACAGAGAGCCACGGCAGAAGATTTAACCTATTCAGGCAGGTTAACAGCTCCCACCTGTCAAATTTTTTATTTCCTGTAGGCAGGATGACAGCTGGGAGCTGCCATGCAGTAAAGCCTGCGTGCACTCCCATGTGGGCCAAGCCATGCCCAGCAGTGATTGGGCAATTAAGGCTCATGTGAGCTTTGAGCTGCACAATCATTACTGTAATTGGATAAATCACAGTAATAATAGCACTTAAAAGGCAATAAAACTCTTCCCTCCCCCACTCCTGTTATGGAGTTTTGAGAGAAAAGAGCTACACAGTGATGGACATTTCTGTCACTGAACCACAAATAACAGTTCAGCACCTCTGATCTCAACTTAATTTGTTACTTTTTCTTTCTTTTACTCATTCATAATCTCAAACTCATTCAATGGCCCTTCTTCAGTTCACTTTTTCTCCTAAATTTTCTTCTAGGTGATCCCTTCAATTCCTTTTAAGCCACAAGCAAGAAAGAAAATACTTTTAAAGTGGACCCAAGCTCTTGCAAAGAACAGACTGAAAAGTGTTTATTTCACATAGAAATGCTGTAGAAATCAGCTGCACTGAACTGTGTTTGCTTATTTAGATACAGTTGAGTGTAACAACTGTGTAAACAGTAGGCATGACTCACAGCCCTTTGCCTTAGCTGTACAGGAAAGACAGATGCTTTAACCCTTCCTTTGCTCCCTGAAAATTAATCCAGTAAAATTTTCAGGGCTTTTTGGGGGGATTTCTGCGCATTGTAACAAATCATTTTTTCCCTGATTGTTTTCATAACGTACCTAATCTTTTAGAGCAGAGCGGAAGTTCTGAGCTCAGATCCACTTTAACAGTATTTTTCACATACTTTTCAATTGCATTTGCAGAGTGCTAAAAGGTTATTTTAAAAGATGAAAAATGATCTCCTAGGAGAAAAAGCGAATTGAATAAGGGCCAATATGACTTTTTTTCAGATTTGTGGAGGCTAGTGTTCTACTACAAAGTTAATGGAAACTGGTAGGGAAAAAAGTGGCCAATTTGGATATCTACCAGAATAGTGGGAAGACCATGCATCCTCCAGAGGCATTACCCATTCTCTTCCGTCGGGCTATACTAGCGTTGTCCCCTCCACCAAACCATAGGCAAGGGCTTGTCGCCGTCTCATGCATGTGTAGTAACATGGTCCCGGTCGAGCTTCGGTGGACAAATCCGAGCCTGATCAGGTCCCTGCTACTGAGCACACGCAAGCCACCTGCACACTAGCATGGACCTGATCAGGCTAGGCTTTTTCGCCGAAAGCCCCGGCAGCATGGTACTGCACAGGGGCAGTGCGGATGCACTTTGGGGGTCTCAGCGCTGTAAAGCCTGATTGAGGAGGACGGGGGAAGCTTCTGAAGGATCGGGGAACTTCCCTCTCCCAAGGTAAGTATACATTTTGTGCATTTTCTAATGTCACAGGTTTACTTTAAAATCTCTGAATATTAAAATATACTGTTTTTGTTTTCTGGGTTAGCGTTAATTATGTTATACATTATGGTTTTGTGCACAAACTGAATGCACATTATAAATTATAAATGTACTTTTCTTGGGAGTGAATATTGTGTCTGGTAAATAGGCTGTATGTGCTTTTATAGCAATCATTATTTTTTTTTTTTTTTGCTTTTTGCAAAGGTAAATCTATGAAGGATTAGAGCATCTAGTCATCTTGTCTGTATAGAATTGTCTCTCTTGAACACATATTATATAAGCCTTCCATTTCAGTGCTTCCTTCCATAACATTGAAATAGGAAGAATCTAGTTATTTAGCGTTAATGGAGACTACTCTTACTTGATGGTACTATTAGATGCTTGGAAGTGCCTTTCAACGTCAATTCAGGTTGCCTTTCAACATTTTTCTACAGAAGACTGTACATTTATGCAGCTGATGGTTTTGCTTTACATCTCTTATACCATTATAGATAACCACAGTGCATGCAGGCAATAAAACAACAAAAGCATATTACTCTATTCAGATGTAAAGGCTAGGCTAGAGAACTGCTACCTAACAACAAAACCTTAAAATGTACCTTTTAAAGAGACTCTGAAGCGAGAATAAATCTCGCTTCAAAGCTCATAGTTAGCAGGGGCATGTGTGCCCCTGCTAAAACGCCGCTATCCCGCGGCTAAACGGGGGTCCCTTCACCCCCAAACCCACCCCCCGCAAGACTTGGTCGCAAGTTGGTCGTAAATCTTCTTCTTCCTGGAGGCAGGGCTAACGGCTACAGCCCTGCTTCCAGTCATGTCTATCAGACGCGCATCGCCGCCTCTCCCCCGCTCCTCTCAGTGAAGGAAGACTGAGAGGGGCGGGGGAGAGGCGGAGATACGCGTCTGACAGACGCGCGTGGGGCAGGGCTGCGGCGGTTAGCCCTGCCCCAACCAGGAAGCGCTCCCCCGCTGCACCGAGGGGATTTGGGGGTGAAGGGACCCCCGTTAAGCCGCGGGATAGCGGCGTTTTAGCAGGGGCACACATGCCCCTGCTAACTATGAGGTCTGAAACGAGATTTATTCTCGCTTCAGACTCTCTTTAAGTGCCGCTTAATATTGAGATACTGTATAAGAAAAGCTTATTACATAAGTCGGTACAACAAAGGATCGATTGGGAAGGCTGGCAAAATCTCAGTCGCAAGGGCTTGATTGGACATGTGGGGCAGTAATGGCTTTTGATATATGAGCAACAGAGGAATGCCCTGACTGATGTACCCCCAAGTGTATAAGTGTCTCCTCTGTGCCTGTGAAAGCTTACATATCTACTGGCGCGTCTCCTGGCCTCCTCCGGTGTCCAGCGTCACCGCAACCACCTGTTCCACATGACTCTGGCGCATGTTATGACATTACAAGTGCAGTACAGGTACTCATGGTGATGCTGAAAACCAGAAGAGGCCAGGAGGACATGTCAGTGGAGAGGTGATCATTTACACTGCACATGGTTGACACACACACTTTCACACTTGGAGCGCCCTGGCAGGTGGTCCGGCCATATATTGAGTGATGTATGGCCATCTTAAAGCAGAACTGAAGTTAAGAAAAAACAAAGAGTTTCACTTACCTGGGGCTTCTGCCAGCCCCTTGCAGCCATCCTTCCCTACACTGGTCCTCCACAATACTCCGTTCTTCCGCCACCAGCTAGATTCGGAATCACCGATGGGCCACTGCACCTGCACAGCTCTGGCCATGCGTAGCTTCGCTTGTGTTTCCGTCCGCAATAGTGTCTTGCACCTGCCCTGCCGCACGAACATAGCTACACGTGGCAAGGCACAGTGGCCCATCAACTTACAAGTTGACCGAAGCAAAACTAGCTGGCTGCAGGGGGAACGGAGGATCGTGGAGGACCGGCGCGGGAGAGGACGGCTGCAAGGAGCTGGCAGAAGTCCCAGGTAAGTAATACTCTGTTTTTTATTTATTTTCAGTTCCGTTTTAAAAGTCTGTCACTAACTAGGTCTGTCACTAAAGAGACTGTTGCTAAGGAGTCGGTAACTATAACTGAACTGTAACTGAGAGAATTTTCACTAAAGAGATTATCACAGAGGATTCAATCACTAAAGAGAATGGTCTATAAGGGACCTGTCATTAAGGGAGTTGCCACTAATCAGTCTGTCACCAATAAAGAAGTCTGCCAGGAAGCAGTTGTGTCAATAAGGGGTAAGTTACTAAGGTGATCCATTATCTTGTTACTTCCAGTCAGATTACATAATTTACAGTACAGCCACAATAATCAGGAAAATGCAGTTCTTGTTTGTCAGATAGGTTGTATTTGTCATTGCCTGTTTTTGTTTCCAGGTCACATGATGTCCTGCAATTCTGTGTATACAATTACATGTACCAGTGTCACCAGCTCTCTGATCACACAGGAAGCCATCTGTGGCACAAATCTAATGAAAACAATGGCATTTCCTCTTTTTCTTACCCAAAATGACGACCAGCACTCCACCCAGCAGAAAGCGCTTGTGTTTCTCTGTTCCAGGGTCATGGCCCATTCGGATGCAGGGCATGGAGGAGAGGAGCAGGAAGACAGCAGGAAGTCCCAGCAAAGATCCTGTTATCATCAAGGCACGAGCTGCCTGGATATGTGCTGTCAACAGCAAAAGGATGCATTTTACTGAGTGATAAGCAACACACATTACACACACACCTGCATATTCTACTGCTAATAAACAAAATCACATCAGGGGCAGCCAGTCACAGTACATAATACATTTCACATTCACACTGATTGACATGCTTTGTCCCACTCAAAGGCATATTACCACATTTTGCAGGGCAGAGGTGCATTACATTCTCTAATAATTATCCTTTCATTAGATTATTTCCTATACAGATGTACACGGCCACAAGCGTCAGCATTGTTCTCTACACATCCATATACTTTCATAACAAGGGAACATTGACAATACACTCTACATTTCATCAATAAAAGCTCTTCAGTGTCTCGATTTAACTAACAACATTACCAGTCATAATCATATGAGGGCATGTGGCATTTAAAGCTGAACTCGGAACAGCTTCTCTGCTGTAAAATATAAGCAACAGCACAATAACCTTTAAAGAAAAACATGTATTTGTTATAGCTGATACAAATACTGCAATAAATCTGCAGTGTGTCTACTTCCTGCTTTAATGGAAGCAGACATACTGTTAACATCCTGTGTTTACAAATGAGCTGCTCTGCCGAGGCAGCCAGTTGACATGGCTGCAAGATCAAATTACAGTTGTGTTTAGTCACAGATAAGGGGGAATTAGACAGGCTAAACTCTCTAAATGCATACAGTGTGCATTTTTCAATTTTTTCTTCCTGTCCTGTGCAAGAGCTCAGTCAGGTCCACTTTAAGAATTTTTAGTAATCAGCCCTCAGAAAGTCTCAAAATCTGTTGTACCTACCACAGCCCGTGAGTGACCAACATTCAGGGTCACCCAATTATTAAAGCACTAGTAGAAAACTCAGGAGAAATGTTAATTACATATGGGCCTAGATTTCGACAATGTGTGAGGTAATCTTCATACATAAACTAATGTAGAATAATACAGTAATCATATGTGGAGAGTAATTCCAAGATTATTTTCAACCAGAGACTTAAAGCGGACCTGAACTCAGAACTTCCACTCATCTCTAAAAGATACACAACAGCAAAATAACCTTTAAAGAAAAACATTTATTTGTTACAAATCCTGCAATAAATCTGAAGAGTGTCTACTGCCTGCTTTCATGAAAGCAGACATAGGGTTAACATCCTGTGTTTACAAATTAGCTGCACTTCCAAGGCAGCCAGAAGACACGGCTGAGGGATCAAATCACAACTTGTGATCAGTCACAGATGAGATGGTATTAGACAGGCTAAACTCTCTAAATACATACAGGATGCATTTCTCTGTTTTCCTTCTGTCCTGTGCAAGAGTTCAGAACCATTTTAAAACTGCAGCTATGAGGTCAGAGGCCTATTGTTTTCCTCACAGCTGTCTATGTAAGTGTGTGATTGGCTGGTCATTATCGCTTCTGCTTTTGGTTTCATTCTACATCATTTTTCATTGTAAAGAAATGATGCAATAAAAAAAATGTAACTCTCCTCCAGAAAATGTCATTTGTTGCTTTCAAATGGTCAGATCTGTTTACTTACAAACAGCAAGGATGTAAAAATACATAACACATAATTTACATTCTATTACGTAGCTGTGAAGAGCCCCTCAAAATTGCTTTTCTTACTCCTACAGTATTGATGGTATCATGCTATGAAAGGCACTCTAAAGTAATTACTACTATTAATATTATTTTTTATTGATATAGCGCCATCTTCTGTAGCGCTGTATATAGTTCAAAACAAACAGTAGTAAGCATAGATACTGTACACAAGGAGTTTTTAAACACTGTACAGTACAATTAGGACATTTACTTCCCCCACTTCCAAAGTGAAGCACAGAAGCCTTGCTATACTGACTAGGGCAGCAGAATGGACTGCTGTGTAGCCGCTTGCCTTGCTGTATGGTAGGCTTGCTAAAGGATAACTGCAGCATTGGAGCAAATTGCATCATGTAGGTTGTCACTAAAAATAAAGAAATCCCCCTTCATAATAATAAAATCTGCACTTGCACTCATACATTGTCCTACCATTTTGCCCAATAAATGTTAGATAGGATTTCAGCAAAAATGTTGTCCACTATCAAAAGCACCAACACCACTGATAAAGTTTATAGTTCAAAATATTGTCTGTATGATGATAGTACTTTATAGACAAATAATAATAACAATAATGTCTTAACTATATATTTTTTTAGCTTTGACAAATACAAGCAATAAATATAGAGTGTATATAGGTACATCACATCAATTCACAGTTGAAGCAACCTGAAGTGAGAGGAATATGGAGGCTGCCATCTTCATTCTCTAAGGGCCTGTACACACTGCTGCGGTTTTAAAATCGCATGCAATTTTTAAATCGCAAGCCTTCATGAGAATAGCAAAAGTGCATCGCACCAGTGTGTACAGGTCTACACGATTTTCATTATTTTTCAAAAGAACTTGCAATTAAAAAGCGCATGCGATTTGAAAAGCACAGCACAAGTGCAGCAGTGTGTGCAGGCCCTAATATATATGCCAGTTGCCTGATTTCTGTGCTGATGTTCTGCCTCTAATACTTGAAATCACTTGCCCAGAATGAGCATGCAGATCAGATGCTTTGACTCCTAAAAATGTCCACAGACTGCTTAGCCACTGTCCCCCTACACCACCCCCTCCCATGTCCCCCTTTTTCCCCTTGCTTTGGCAATACCTGTAATGAATCTTGGTCATGCCAATAAAGCTATCTTTGATTTGATTTGACTCTGGTCTGACTGCACTGGCTGCACGCTTATTGCAGGTCTGTGACTCAAAAACAACAACTAAAGGTTCCCATACATCTATTGACTTGGCAGCCGATTTTCCCACCCGATTCAATAATTATTATCGAATCCTATGAAAATCGATGCCGCCAAGTGCATGCCCGATCAGTGATGTGACCAATTTTGGACATGCTGCAACATGTCAGGCCATCGTGGTCGATCGAGTGCAAGGCAGTAACAGCAAGCAATATCGGGACAAGCTCTATGGGCACATACATGGCAGATGAAATTCAATGTTGAAAAATGTAAATTCATGCATTTTGGTCGTACCAATGGTCTAGCACCATACAAAATAAATGGGATACAGTTGGGGACATCAAACTTGGAGAAGGACTAAGGCTGCTTCCACACAGGGACGTTACAGGTGCACGTTAGTGCAGCCTGTAACGCTCCCCAACTCACAGCAATACAAAGTCAATGGGGCTGTTCACACTGCCCACGTTGCGTTACATGTAACACTGCACGTTCTTCAGAACGTGCAGCATACTATAGCGTTCCAGCGGCTTAAGCCGCGTTAGACTGTTTGCACATACTCAGTGTTGGGGCGGAGAGGAGGCGGGGAAAGGCCGCTACGTAGCCGCGCACATGGCTACTCAATATGCACTGCACTGGTGGCTGCTGATTGGCTGGCGGTACCACGTGATGTGGAGTGTTTCACTCCGCATCACGTGGTCCCGCCGGCCAATCAACGCCACTCTCACTGCCCTAATGCGGAAAGAGCCGCTTAACGCGGCTCACTCAACGTCCTCTACCAACACCGGCAGGCGTTGCGTTAGGGGACGTTATGCGACCATAACGTCCACTATAACGCAACGTCCCGGTGTGTAACTAGCCTTAGGAGCAAGTTAAATAATCGTACTAAATGCCAAGCCGCTGCAGCTAAAGCTAACAAAATTTTGGGATGCATTAAAAGAGAAATAAAAACTTGAGATGCTAGCATAGTATTGCCCCTGTTTAACTCTCTAGTAAGGCCACATCTGGATTATAGAATTCAGTTCTGGGCACCACATTACAAAAAAGATATTGCAGTTTTAGAGCAGGTGCAGAGACGAGCAACAAAATTGATACGGGGGATGGAAGGTCTCACTTACCAAGAAAGGTTAGATAAACTGGGTTTATTTAGTCTAGAGAAAAGACGCCTTAGAAGGGATCTAATTAACATGTATAAATACCTCAGAGGGCAATATAATAGCTTGGCGGATGAGCTTTTTGTCCCTAGGCCTTCTCAAAGGACTAGAGGACATGATCTGCGCATGGAGGAAAAACGTTTTAGCCATTTATTTAGGAAAGGGTTCTTTACAGTAAGAGTGATTAAGATGTGGAATGCATTGCCACAGGAAGTCGTTATGGCAAACTCTATACCTGCATTTAAAGGGGGCTTAGATGCTTTCCTTGCGTTGAAAGACATCCATGGCTATAATTACTAGGTAATGCCTAATGATGTTGATCCAGGGATTTTATCTGATTGCCATCTGGAGTCGGGAAGGAATTTTTTTCCCTTTTGGGGCTAATTGGACCATGCCTTGTAAGGGTTTTTTCGCCTTCCTCTGAATCAACAGGGATATGTGAGGGAGCAGGCTGGAGTTGTACTTTGTTCTCTGGTTGAACTCGTTGGACGTATGTCTTTTTTCAACCAAAATAACTATGTAACTATGTAACTATGCCACAAATGCCACAAAACCCCCGATGCTGTCCCCATAATGTCCAATGTCCCCCTCGTTGCCCAGTGCGGTATACATCACCTGTTCACGTCCGCCGCTGGCTCTGTCCATACACACACCCCACGTGGTTGCCGGCATATTTGTGCCCACATTACTCTGGCATGGCAACCACGTGGGGCACGGGTTTGGACAGAAGACTGGAGCCAGCAGCAGACACGGACACGTGATGTATACTGCACTAGGCAGGGGGGGGGGGAGGTCACATTGGACATTAGGGGGGACAGTATCAGGCCGGCGAGGCGGCGGATGCGTCATCACAAGGCCAATTCTGGATCGATTTTAGCGTGTAGGGGAAGCCGACAAATCTCTCTCTAATCAGAATAGATTAGAGAGAGATTTGTCTCTTTGTCGAATCTGCTCATCATCGCTAGATGTATGGCTACCTTATTAAAGTGAACCTCCAGACTTAAAATCTACTCAGTCAGCAGCACTGAAAAAGCATCAAAACTTTGTTTTTCTTACCCAAGCCTCATTTTTAGCTGCACAGAAGCTAAGCTCCGCCCCATCAAATAAAACTGCCTGGGCATTTTTCCCCTGATGCTGTCCAAAGCATGATGGGATTTCTGATGTTGTTGTTCTCGTTGCCTAGCACACACAGCTGGGAGGGGTGTTCAGGACACAGGACAGTTGGAACTGTGTCTCATGCTCCCTGTCACCTCCTTTCAACCAAAAAGGTGGCTGCCCCCATGAAATCACAAACCTGCATTTGCCTGTTCTTTTAAAACAGGGTGGGTAAGAGATTATATTACCTATCTATTTTAATTAACATAACTAATGTAACTTGATGACAGAATGTTTGTTAGGCTGAACTTTCTCTTTAATGGCAAAAGCTTTGCATGATAACCAGGCAGCTGGCATTGTTTATAAGGGAATATAGATGGCAGCCTCCCTGTTTCTCTCATTTTGGGTTCCCTTTAAAACTATAGAAACATTATTACATTATTAAAATCTGTCTAAACTCTGTGTATTGTGCGTGTTAGAGAAAGTACCACTAGACTGTGAGCTCCTTTGAAAACATGACAACAGGAGTGGTACTCTGTAAAGCACTGTATAATAAGCAGTGAATAAACAGCTGAATTCCTCAAACATTTATTGATATAATGTCTGCAATCTTGTTGCCAAAAACTCATCTCATCTCTAACATCTTTAATCAATGCGTTCGCTGTTGCAGTGCGGAGCTGTAATTATAGCATATCGACAAAGCATCTTTGTTGTTATGTTTTGACAATTCCAGTCAGCCATCAATAATCTCTCTGTGCAAACAAACAAGCAGAAAAGATGCCAAAATCTGGATTCTCCCCGAAGGGTTCAACAAGTGCCTATTTATTTTATAAGGCTTCAATACATTCTGAAACAGCTCACATGCCCTTCCAGCTTTCATTTTATTAGAGAAGTCTGTTGATGTTGATTTATTTCTCTTTCACTGAGTTTACTGCGCTATACAATTAATTGGAAAGAAATTCTGGAGACTGCCTCAATTCACTAAGCTTAACTCCTGTCTTTAATAACTCTTCTGAGTTGTTTTACAGTTATCACCATGGTGATATAATTGTGATAACTGTAAAACAGCTCAGAAGAGTAATTAAAGACAGGAGTTAAGCTTAGTGAATTGATGCCAAAAAGTGCCTTGTTGGCTTGTCCCAAGGAAGATGAATACAGATGCTCCTTGTCTGGGGTGTTTCTGCAGGAAAAGATAAGCCAAATGAGTTATCTCCTAAGAGATTATTTTGGGGGGTTAATGCACAAAAGTTCAGTGATATTGTTGCGCACAGATAGCGCACAGCAATATTACCATTACTACCGCCAGTGCGCAGAGCGAGTTACGCTACCCACAATACTTGAGTAGCGAAAGCATTGCTGCAGTAAAGCACATTACTACATTCTGTGCATTAAGAACACATACACAAAATCGCTGAGCCGGATCGTTCAGAAACAGCCTTATCAGTCCGCCGACATCGCGTACACACGCGGATACTGTTGGCTAAAGACCGCCCAGCAGGAGGGTCCGGGGGACCCGTTGTTTCCTTTTGTAGTGCGTGTGTACGCAACTTAAGGCATAGATCTGGGAGGTTACGATGAGAATAGGATGATATAAGCTGATAATAGAATATTGGTAACATTAACAATATTCTACTATCTGCAGTATCTCATGCCGAAATTAACACGCAACAGCATCATGTATCTGTGAGCAAATTACATGGTGGAAGATGGAGCAGTGCGTGTATGTGTTTGGAGGGGGGACCTAATCAAATGGCAAATGGTAAAGTGGCGAGATCCAAATAAATGAGGCCATGTGATGTGAAAGCACAAAGACAACGAGACACTAGGTTAAGTTGGGACCACAAGAAAATAAGGAACATGAATAAATTAACATTATGTCTTGGGGCACAATATAATAGAGGGACGTAAAAGGTAAATACGTGGGGAGTTGCTGACCAAACTATTACAGATTTGCAGATCAGGCAACTTTGAAATTTATGTTAGACAGGAAAGGGAAATAGCCACAGGCAAATCAATGCAGCAAACTGATTTTCCTTTTTGTTTTTTTTTTATTCTGAATTTACTGTGTTGAGACAGCTTCTCTTAAAAACAGCTTTTTAAATTTGAAAAAAAACAAAACAAAACAGCTTTCTGGCAGCAATCCCAGGTACAGGTAAGCCATAATTCTTAGCATCTGATTGACCATCTGTACTGCCCATGATGTCACTACAAGGGGACAATGTCTTCAGAGTTTTGAGTTTCATTCCTGAGAACTGATATCTTCTGGCCTTCATATTGTTTCATGTTTTTATTCGATAAGAAAGCAACCCTACTCTGTTCATATTCAGTGCACAGCACAGAGATATCACTGTACCTGACTATCATTATTCTTTGCTGCTGGGTAGAGATTTTGTTTACTCCAGAGCATTGGAAGCTGCTGTGATGTTATCAGTATCAGTAATGACAAAGTAAATTAAGTGGATGAGCTTAGCATTGTGCACAAATCACAAGGGGCATTGATCTTGTAATCCTTTTCCTATTTGTGCGCAGAGCAGGAGGGAACGCAGAGCGGGAGGGAATGCAGTGGACAACAGAGATTTTACATGAAAACTTGTTTGGCACAATCAGAAGAAAGGCTTGGCTTGTCCTGGTGGTCTCCTGACAGAGCAGCACATCATGTTACAGTGCCAGGCAAGCTGATAAGCCCAGCACTGGCTGCTGCTAATGACTTTGTTATTCTCATAACGAGTCGAGCACCGAGCAGAGCAGAGGCAGCTCTATCAGTAACAGACAATACACATTATTATTAGTCAGTAACAGACAATACACATTATTAGTATGAGCTCTGCTTTACAGCTGTTGCTGAAATACATAGCAATGCTTTGTATTGACACAATGACATAGCAGGTCTTCATCACCCAACGTTGCCTTTATGTGGACATTTTGAAAAGGACCACTATTGCAAAAAATTGTATAATTTAAAATGCATATTTATAAAATGTACATATCTCCCGGAGCAAAATGCACTATTACTTTTTTCCTGTGTTGCTGTCACATTTAGTGGGCAGAAAAGCTGACAGATCGGACTGATTTTGGACTAATACATCTCCTCATGGGAGATTCTCAGTATTACCTTTATTCTCTGCAAAAGCACTCACTGGAAAGAATTTATATAAAGATGCTAGCTGGTTTACCTACTTGTTTTTACACGATTTTGGCAATTGGACTGAGCAACTACCATTCAGTAAGTGCTTTTGTAAATAAATACTTGAGAATCCCTTATGAGGAGACGTACTACTCCAAAACCCTGTCATATTTCACTACCTACTGGAAATGACAGCAACACAAGAAAAAATGTATAACGCGTTTTACTCTGGGAAAAATTTACCTTTCAGATGTATATATTTTAAATATATACTGTATATACTCGAATACAAGTCGACCTCGTATATACGTCGACTCCAATATTCAACCCCCTTAAGCTGTAATGTTTTATTGACTCACCTATAAGTCTACCCAGCAAAGTTAATGGCTGCACTTGTGGCTCAAGATGGGTTAATGACTGCACTGCATGCAGTATTGCAGCCATTAACCCCTCCTGTCCCTTAAGAGTGCAGCCAATCCCTCCCCCAGGCCCCCAAGTACTGCAATTATTCACTCCCTTTTATTCAGCCCAGTATTGCCCTCCCCCCCCCCTTTCCTTATTAACCTATTTTGGTTCCTGGACGTAGTTTCTACGTCCAGGAACCATGCGCGCTACCGCGCGCCCCCGCGGCCGATCGTGCGCGTGCACGCGCACTCCCGGCCGCGGATTCGGTAGCCAAGGAATCAATGTATCGGGCTACGGAGCCCGATCATTGATTCCTCTCCCCCGCTGAAAAAGCGACAGCTTCTCTCGGAAGCTGAGCTTTTTCTGGCCGTCTTCTTCCTGATGCGTCACTCTAAGCGCGTGCTACGCTTAGAGTGACGTCATGTAAACAAACTCATGGCCGCCATCTTGTGGCCAAAAAGTAATACTACACCTGAAAAAAAAAAACAGAATTAACACACATTTACATTATAAATCTATTGTTTACCTCCCACCCTCCCAAAAATACCCAAATAAAATGTTTAGTATAAAAAAAAAAAAACATTACAATAAAAAAAAAAAAAACATGTAAATATTTACCTAAGGGTCTAAACTTTTTAAATATCAATGTAAAGATGAAATATTTCTATATTTTTTTTATTTTAAACTTGTAAATAGTGATAGATGCAAAATGGAAAAATGCATCTTTATTTCCAAATAAAATATTGTCGCCATACATTGTGATAGGGACATAATTTTAACGGTGTAATAACCGGGACATATGGACAAATACAATACGTGAGTTTTAATTATGGAGCCATGTATTATTTTAAAACTATAATGGCTGAAACTGAGAAATAATGAATTTTTCCATTTTTTTCTTATTCTTCCTGTTAAAATGCATTTACAGTAAAGTGGCTCTTAGCAAAATGTACCCCCCAAAGAAAGCCTAATTGGTGGCGGAAAAAACAAGATATAGATCAGTGCATTGTGATAAGTAGTGATAAAGTTATAGGCTAATGAATGGGAGGTGAACATTTCTCACGTGAAAACGACAGAACCTGAATGGGTTAATTGTTGTGGCCAGGACTTTCAGACCTGTGTTGTCTTGGCATCTCCTTTCCTACAGTATCACTGTTACCACAGGGTAAATTGCTGCAACTGGGAATGTCACTATTAGTACACACATTACTCAGAGTGCTCAGTGTTGCCTGTGTCGATCCCTATACTTTTATGAAGTGAATCAGACCTAAATTTCTAGACTTGTCCATGGGTTTTTACAGCATTTATTGTGAGGTTGGTAGCTTTTTTGGGGCATCTAATCCATGTGTATAAAAGTCTGAAAATGCTATACATATGCATTGTAAATGAATATTTCAGTGGAGGTGTTGGTTCTATGCACATCTCTTGGCATTTAGAGTTTCCGAGTTGCTGTCTACCCCCAAATGTGTCACCCTAGATATATATCTCTCATATATACTGGCACATTGGCATGAACAGCAACTTTTCACATGAGTAAAAGTGGCCACACACGATACAGTAACAAGATTCATTTTACAGCAATTTGGTAAAAATAATGGAATGATTGGTTGTACTGTGAAAGCTATAAAAATAATTCCAGTCTTTATGGATTTAAGTCAATCTGGAATAGCTGATTTTTCTGATACATTTTTATGAAAATTGAATGCTGTAGGATAATAGATTGTCAGTTTCCTGATTTAAAGACTGAAGCACTGACTTTTCTTAGCTGTTGTGCAGTTCTGTAGCTGACATGCTAAGCTTTTGTATTGGCTTTACTACTTATGGGCAGCACGGTGGCATAGTGGGCAGCACTCTCGCCTTAGCGCTGGGTCCCCGGTTTGAATCCCAGCCGGGGCACTATCTGCAAGGAGTTTGTATGTTCTCCCCGTGTCTGTGTGGGTTTCTTCCGGCCACTCTGGTTTCCTCCCACATCCCAAAAACATACAGATAAGTTAGTTTACTTCCCTCTAAAATTGGCCCTAGACTATTATACATGCACTACACGATACATACATAGACATATACTGTAACTATGGTAAGGACTAGATTGTGAGCCCCTCCGAGGGACAGTTAGTGACAAGGCAATATACTCTGTAAAGCGCTGCATAATATGTTGGTGCTATATAAATACTTAAAGAGACACTGAAGTGAAAAAAAAAAAGATATAATGATTTGGTTGTGTACTATGAATAATTACTAGAAGATTAGCAGCAAATAAAATATTCTCATATATTTATTTTCGGGTATATAGTGTTTTTTCTAACATTGCATCCAGGGCAGTTTCTAGACTAAATTGCACCCAGTGCAAGGGTTTAAAAATCGCGCCCCTTCCCCCCACCCCCCATCTCCGTGGACTCATGAACCCTTACTCTTTAGGGACAGAACAGGTCACAAGTAGATCTGCCTACTTACTAGTGACCAGCCGTTCATCCAGGAGGAAGCAGGGACCAGGAAAACACACAGGCGAAGAAAGCCCAGAAAGTCGACTCCTCCATTGGCGCCGCGCACTGACAGCCTGCAGTACCGCTACAGGACATCAAGTGTCATCACGTGTTAGTGACGTGATGATGACTTGATGTCTGACGCAGGCAGCCTAGGAGGAGTCAAGTAAGGTGATTGCGCTGATACTATTCTTTCTTCTTCCATTTGGCTGCATCGCAAGTCACCAGCTCCCTGGCAGTTATGTCCTTCTGTCTGCGCCCCCCCCCCCCTTCTTCTACTTGCCGGTCTGCACCCAGGGCGGTCGCCCTGCCCAAGAAACGGCCCTGATTGCATCATTCTAGAATATGTGCAGATTACACAACACTCAGCATTCAAAATGATTCTTTCAGAGCAGTCTGTGAACTAATGACCTCTCCTCTGGCAGAGAAAAAGAGATTTGTTCACTAACAGTTGAGATAATAAAAGTCAGAAGACAGCCCTCTCCACGACTTTGAAAGTTGTAGAGCTTAATGGCTTTTTTTGCATAGAGATAACAACTGGAGTTTCTTAACTCTTCCTGTACTGGAAACAATTAGACTGATGTATCTGATCTTAATGTTTTATTTCTTAGCTGTACTACACATACAAATCATAATATCATAATTTTTTTTCGCTTCAGTGTCTCTTTAAAGGGAAACCAGAAAAGATTAACAATAAAAGTTTTATACCTACCTGGGGCTTCTTCCAGCCCCATCCACAAGGATCGCTCCCACGCCGCCTCAGTACAATCAAGGAACAAGCAATGCATCTGAAGGTTTACCACTGTAATCTCCCTTTAATAACCATATTACATGAGCAAGCCCTCAGATCATGATATCTGTGACCTTCCCTCATCGCGATTTGTCCTTTCCCGCCTTCCCTGCTTCAACATCTCACTACACTGATTTGTTATTCACTTTATTCCCATAGAAGCTCAATAGGAAATATTTTGGTCTTGTTCAGCTATAGTGTTCAGTTTAATGCTTTCAAAGAACTACTTGCACAGAGTTCATATGTTTTCATCGTGCCTGCAGGAGGTTTCTTCTGATGCTCGAATAGCGCCATGGTAGGTTAGCTGGCTTCATTTCTTGCTGGCAGGAGGTAAATGATAAATGATCTCAACACAGGTCTGTAGTTCCTCATGTAACTGGTGTATTAGTTGCTATCCTGACATTGGTGAGAATACCAGGTACGGAGGAGCAGGGGGAGATGCAGTCTGCTAGTTCATGTGTGCTGCATGTATTAGCTGTGGCAGCCAGTCTAGCACTTTGGTTACTGGTGGGATTGCAACACATACGTTTGGTTCCCTCATATGTGATCACCTGCCTTTACGAGGCAAGCCCAGCACAATAATCATTCAGAAGAAGTTGTATTGAGGCCTCTTTCAGAGGGGATGCTGAACTGCATGCTTGACGGGCTGTTCAGCGTCCCGTCACCCGCCCACAAGCGACATTCGGGTGCTGAACGGCAAGATTTGTAACACCGCGCCTCATCGCTTGACACACAGTGGGGTGACTATGGGGCAGAGAACCACGAATTGATGTGGCTGTGGTTGCACTCAAATGTGAGTCCATGGGGGGCTGCCTGCCCAGTGCCGGTAGCCAGTGCTAACAAGGTGAATTTACAGTCTTCAGCTGCTCATATGAAACAGTCCTAAAGACCGATACCCACCAGAAGATTTTTGTGTGGAATCGTTAACGCTAAATGACCGTTTGCGCAATATTGCATAACATCTTTTAACCTCCTTGCCGGTCTAAAAAAATCCGGCAAGGAGGCAGCGCCGCACTTTTTTAAAAAAATTTTTTAACTCATGTAGCGAGCTCAGGGCTCGCTACATGATAGCCGCTGAGCGGCGGCATCCCCCCACCCACTCCGATCACCTTCGGTAGTTGAGAACGGGATTTCCTGCAGGGCTTCCCCAGTCGCCATGGCGACGGGGCTGGATGACATCACCGACGTCATGGACGTCGGGACGTCACAGGGAATCCCGCACCGCCCCTCAGCGCTGCCTGGCACTGATTGGCCAGGCTGCACAGGGGTCTGGGGCGGGGGGGCGGCTCGGCGCGGCGGGTAGCGGCGATCGCGTACTACACACAGCTAGCAAAGTGCTAGCTGCGTGTAGGAAAAAAAAATTATGCAAATCGGCCCAGCGGGGCCTGAGAAATCCTCCTGCGCAGGTTACCCCGAGCTGAGCTCGGGATAACCGGCAAGAAGGTTAATGAAAGTTCATTAAACGATATTCACTGACAGCCGATTACACTCCATAATCGTTCGCTCGGAACGACCTTCATGACGAATCCAATCGTGGACAGTCTGTCCGATCTCTATTGACCCTCACGCTAATTACCGCGACCATTTGCACCCATCATTTATTCCCACGGTACGTCATTGTGAGAGATGGATCAGCTACAATTGTTCATCAAATCTTTCGTCGCTGCGTATCCCCCAATCCATCTTCTGCGGTCTTGGTCTGTGGTGGGTATTTAACTTAAGATGGCTCAATGAGCAAAAAGGATAAAGTAAAATGATATAAATGTTTCTGACACCATGAAGGATGGTACCCAGTTAGATTATGGAATTTTATGTAGGCCCAGGGGTGTAGCAATAGCCATAGCAGCTGCTATGGGGCCCTGGAGAGGAGGGGGCTCAGGGGGTACATGACGTGTACACTTTGTGTATAGTCCATGGCCATTGAGACAAAATCAGAGGGTAGAGAAACAGTGTACATTGCATGGGAATGGAAATTGCCCAGTCAACTCATTGCTATAGACTGTGGGGCCTCATAGTCTCTAGTTACACCTAGACAGACATTTGTACTCAAATGTCATCACTTCCAGCACATGCTGAGAAATTATGAGAGTAATGACTTGCTGCAGAGCAATAGGTGGAAACGTGTCCATCAGATGCATTCAGAACCGGTGGCAAATCACACATTCCACAACAAGCAGGATTCATGGCGTTATAGCATTTCATAGAGAAGAGAATATGGCTAAACATTATAAGAAATGACTTTGGTACTGATTTAACCACTTGAGGACCTAGCCTTTACCCCCCCCTTAAGGACCAGCGCTGTTTTTTCAGATGTGTGCTGGGTGGGCTCTACAGCCCCCAGCACAGATCAAATGACAGGCAGAGCCACCAGACCGCCCCCCTTTTTTCCCCACTAGGGGGATGATGTGCTGGTGGTGTGGGGGGGGGGGTTTGATCGCTCTTGCATGCTGTGGGTGGTGGGGGAGAGGGGGGGCACCTCAAAGCCCCCTCCACCGCAGGATTTCCCCCTCTCCCTCTCCTCCCTCCCTTCCCCGGAGATCGGAGGCTGCACAGGAACGGATCTGTGCTGTGCAGCCTCTAACAGGCTCCCCGCTGTCATGTGACAGCGATCCCCGGCCGCTGATTGGCCGGGGATCGCTGATCTACTACAACGCTGCTACTGTTAGCAGCGTTGTAAAAATGTAAACAAAGCGGATTATTTCTGCTTGTGTTTACATTTAGCCTGCGAGCCGCGATCGGCAGCCCGCAGGCTATTCACCGAGCCCCCCACCGTGAAATGACAGGAAACAGCCGCTCGCGCGAGCGGCTGTTTCCTGATTAATTAGCCTGCAGCCGGCGACGCTGATCTGCATCGCTGGTCCTGCAGCTGCCACTTTGCCGACGCGCGTTATGAGTGCGCAGTCGGCAAGTGGTTAAGACTATTATATCTTTTTTGGGGTGAAACTTATTGAAAAAGAAGGTAAAAGTTTTTGTGTGACGTTACAATTATCAGCTTCTGGTGACAAATGCAGATCCTGGACCTGCAGCGGGGAGAGACTGTTAACCAATACAGTGGCAACAGGGCCGGTTCTCTCATGAAGCAAGGTGAAACATTTGCATCAGGCGACAGAGATTACATGGGGCAGCAGCTTTGTACTGTATATTTACACTTACAGCATGCAGTCAGAGTAGGAGGAAAAGCGTGAGGAAATCGAGGTGAAGAGGTCATCATTGGGGAAAAGAAGCTTGTGCTGTGTGAGGAGTCTGACAGTGAGTGAGGAGGGGGTAGACAGTAAATTGTCAGGTGTGATCATTCCAAATTGGGGAGGGGGTGGGGCACATCCTCACGAGTTTGTCTCAGGCAGCAAAAAGTAGACTAAACGGCCATGAGTGGCAGCAGCTAGGGTATGGTGCATATAGGAGATGGCAGCAGTGACGCTGTAGATAGAATTCACACGCTTTATGGCAGTAGCATCATCAGCAAATAATGAGCAGAGAAAGTGAAGCAACAGAAATATACATAACTCCCAACTGTCCCTTTTTCAGAGGGACAGTTCCATTTCGGGAACCAAATCCACCTGTCACTCCCAGAAAGGATTAAGATGAAATGGGGACCTAGTCAGATTTTTGCCCACCGCTTACGATCATTCTTTTTAGTAAGATTTGGGGAGATGCTAGACTCTCTCTATACCCTAGACAACTGCCTAGCTTTGCCTTGTGGATGATCCGTCTCTTCTTTCTGCCTCATTTGTCCCTCTTTCTGGACTGATGTACAGATCTGTGTAAATATATGTATTTTTCTACTGAAAAATGTGTTAAACTTTACTCCCATCATTTAAATTGGTATTTCTTACCGGGAGTAAAAGATAAATGATTGCGTTTAACAGCCAGCCATTCTCTGCAACAGCAGCCCGGTCCAGCAAGCAAATGCTTCCTCCTAATCACAAGTCATTTGGGGAGTAGAGAACATTTTATCACCATGCACACCTCAATCTTCATCAGATTCCACCAGACATCTGACTGACAGCTGTAGGGATACCTGCTATCTTTGTATGGATCAATGCTGTACAAAGCTATGCCTCACCAAACTATGAGCCAAAAAGCTTGACTAGAGATATCAGCTGTGCTGGCCAAACAACACAGCCTGCTTTTAGCTGAAATGCAGAGTGTCACAGCTGTCCTCCTCTATAGTGACACACGGAAATAACGGTTTGCCAGGGAATGTCTTTTCTCCTTGCAGACTGTGAAGTAATGAAGAGTGATCTCCATTTCATATGCCAGTCTATGGATGGCTGCAGAGGTGTATCAAGCCTTCTGGGCAAGGTAGCCATGTGATGCAACTGATGCTAGGCACTACAAAGGAAATTACCTATTACCAGTTTTCTTAATTTAGGAACTAATGTATGACTGTTTTTACATTTGTTTTAAACCTTCACAAATAAGTGTTAAAGGACAACTGTAGTGAGAGGTATATGGAGGCTGGCATATTTATTTTCATTTAAACAATGCTAGTTGTCTGGCAGCCCTGTCGGTCTATTTGGCTGCAGTAGTGTCTGACTCACTCCAGAAACACGCATGCAGCTAATCTTGTCTGTTCTGACAATAATGCTAGAGACACCTGATCTGCTGCATGCTTGTTCAGGGACTGTGGCTAAAAGTATTAGAGGCAGAGGGTCAGCAGGTCAGCCAGGCAACTGGTATTGCTTAACCACTTCAGGACCACAGGCTTACACTCCCCTAGTGACCAGGCCATTTTTTACAATAGAGGGCTGTGCAGCTTTGTTAGCGTGCTGCACAGCCCTATAACTCAGCACACAAATTAATTTAACCACCTTTTCTTGTCCTTAATATGACACTCTACAGGAGGTGTCTAATCGCTGCTGCTATCTTTTTTTTTTCATTTAAAAAAAGGGAGACTGTTCCCTCCCTCCCCCCGGTGCCTTCCTAAATCTCTATTAGGACAGCAATTGGGACTCATCCCCACCTCTCATAGGCATCGGCCTTTGAGAAGCCACGCATCATGAGTCGCTCTGAGGGACAGCCGAGTGTCCCCCATGCAGCGCTGCAGGAGATCGCAGCGCTGTATAAACCTAAACAAAAGGGATTTATTTCCCCTTTCAGCTCTGAACAGTCTGCTAGCCGCGATCGCGGCTAGCAGGCTGATCATGGAGCAGAGCTCTGTGAACCAGCAGGGAACGATCCCTGGTAAACTGCAGCTCCAGGACTTGACACCAATCGGCGTTAGGCGGTCCTGGGTCTGCCGCCGCGGTCACGCCCATCGGCATGACGCGATCGTTAGGTAGTTATAGGAAAGTGCCGAGTGCCGCTGTCAATCAAGTCCACGTTGTCCAGAGTGTACTGTGCAGACACAGTAGTTCTCTGCCTGCGCAGTACACTGGACTACACTAGACAACGTGGACCTGATTGACATCGGCGGCAGCGCAGATGCAGTAGAGGATGACCTCGAGGTCGGCCTCTACACCGTCGGGGACCCCGGGCCGGAGCTGCGGTGTGGGACATGTCGGCTGCAAGGGGCTGGAGGAAGCTCTGGGTAAATAGGTCATGGGGTAGCATTATTTGGCTAACATTTACTTTAAAATGAAATAAATATGGCTGCCTCCACCATATACCTCTCACTATAGTTGTCCTTTAAGTACAGTGTAGAACCATGTAACTCAGTTTGCAAAGTCTCTTCGATTTTTCGTAAAAAAGCACAGCAGGAGAGTGCTTTTAGGCAGATATCTTAAGCTAGTCATAAACAAGTCAACAATAACAGGCTAATTTGGCTAGCCTTTGATCACATAGATAGTAGTGATTCATACTCCACCTTGTACTACTCAATCACAATCAGATTGCAAAAGAGAATTGATCATACCAATAAGTTATATATAGCTATTTGAGTATAAATCTGTGCAGTCATCAATCAGCACTGTTTGGAAGTTTTCAACCTAATATGAGTGAGTTAACAAATCAATGGCAAGTTTTACCAAAGTGACTAAATTGGCTAAAAAAGTTATTATGTTGAATTATGCTTGAAGGTAGCATAGATGGGCCATCTCCTTTAGTAGTTTGCAGCAGTCCCAAAGCTTATACTTATGATAGAAAAAAACTCTGAATTCTCAGCATGGAATCATTTGCACAGCTCAGCTGTCCTGCACATGAGATCACCAAACAAGGGGCCTATTGCACTTAACTCCAGTAACGTTGCTGTGTGACCCAAACTGTGCCTCTGATGATCAATGCACAATCATTAAAGTGTAACAGAGGTGAATAAAGTGAGAAAAAAAAGACACTTGCCTAAGAAGCAGAAATGCTCTGCATTCTGCAGAGGCTCCCCACATCCTCCTGAACCCCAACTGGTGCCGTACCCAGACCCCTGAAAGAGATCTGACAAGAGCTTGGTGGATTTCTGATCATGACTACACTCCTCTTCATGCATGGTCATGGCCGTACTGCACAAGTACAGCCAGAGCTGCATGGGGGCAGCACATATGCGCTTGTGCCCTTAAGGACCAGAGACTGCTGGCACTGAAAAATGGGGCCTACCGACATCTTGCCACACGGACCCAATGAGATTGGTTCATAATGATCACAGGGTCATGAGCCAATGAAATTGGCTCCTGACTGAGTCACAAAGCTCTGCTGTCATAGCGATGGCAGAGAGAGTGGCCTGCAGTGGCAGGAGGGCAGTGTGATCGCCGGTAGCGGTGGGTTCGTGTGGCGCGGTAATTGAAATCTACCCTCTGGCATGGATAAGCAGCCACAAGCAGGGCGTAGATTTCAATTACTGCGGTCCGGATCGGTTAAGGGTCACAGGAATTGTGTGGGTGTACACACCTTAAAAATAATATTGTAATTATCTCAATATAGTAGGATGCTGAAGACAAAAAAAATATGTTTCTAGATAATAGAATTTTATTATACAATAATGCACTAAAATATAAAATGAGAGACAAGTGAATTTTCCCACACATCTGACCTCTCTAATAAAATCGTTACATGCAATGATGCAAAAATGTTACCATGTAAAAAGCCTTGAATTCTCTTAGGAGAACAGAATGTCTTTCATGTGTTTTCCCAGAAACAGAATATAGCTTTCTTTCTCTTGCTTTCAGCTTATGTGCGTGCTTTTGTGACAAACAATGTAACCACGTGTCAGCTGGCTGATGGAATGTTAACCCGAGCAAGCAATAAAATTAACATGCATGCTGTTTACTCACAAATACAATCATTTTTTTTAGATACAAAGTAGAGAAAGCTGTGATTATAAAAGACAAAAATATATTTGACTAAACAGCTTCATGTGAAGGCAAAATAAACAATATGAAAAAATAGCCTTTCCACCAGGGCGGAGCTAGAGGGAGCCCCTGTAACTGCTCCACAGCCAGATATGGCTGATAGTGTAAAGCAGAGTACACAACGTATGACTGATGTTGCCCGGCAGGGATAGACACTGGAGTTCTACAGGCTAGAAACACATTAATATTCTGTTCCTATGGAGAGGAGGAAAGGGACGACTGAGTGGCAAACAATGGAGAGGGAAAGAACAATACCCTTGGCTAAGTTGAACCACTGTGACAGATCTGCTGGCAAATTGGTTGGTCAGGTGGCCACTGTATGCACAATAGAATCTCTCTACGAACTATTGTATGTGTGTATGCAGCATAAAGGTGGTAACTAATCCACTCTTTTTCATTCAATTTTACCAAATCTATGTAGTATAAGGGTAAATTGAGTGAATATTTATATTGAATGGATAATTTAGGCACTTCCTTATATTACACAGCAATGGTAAGATTGGACATGTCCCCGACCCCATAAATTAGCCACAAGCAGCTTACAAGTATATGGCCTGACCTACAACTCTCTGAACATTATTTGTCCTGAGGGAAATTAACATGTTCATGGAAACCATTAGATAACTAAGATAAGCACAGTTCAGTATGAGGGGAAATAAAGTGCTATTGACCCCATACCATGCTTTCCACCTCAGATGTGTTTATGGTCTATATTATTATTTAGTATTTATATAGTGCTGACATCTTCCGCAGCGCTGTACAAAGTATATATTGTCTTTTCACTTAACTGTCTCACCAGGGGCTCACAATCTAATCCCTACCATTGTCATATGACTATGTATGTATTGTGTAATGTACAGTATCGGTATGTATCAGTCTAGGCCTAGGGCCAATTTAGGGGGAGCCAATTTACTTATCTGTATGTTTTTGGGAAGTGAGAGGAAACCAGAGTGCCTGGAGGAAACTCTTGTAGACACGGGGAGAACATACAAACTCTGTGCAGATATTTCCCTGGCTGTGATCCGAACCAGGGACCCAGAGCTCTGCCCAGTAAGCCTTCTCATTTCTCAATTCTTTATACTACCATTTGTAATGTAGGCATACACAACACATTTTTTTATGGAAGACGTTATGTTTCATATAAACATTGAATGGAATGAAAATCTATTAAAACCATGGAATTTACAACCACGTTACATTGAATGGACTTGTCCATTTAAGAAGGCCCTCAAAACTCACCTTTTCACTTTTGCCTACCACCCCTCACTAGTGCTCTAAATCCACAGCTGAACTCTGGTCCTCTACCTTTTGTGTCCCCACCTCTCCCTCTAGATTGTGAACCTTTGGGCAGGGTCCTCCTCCTTTTGTGTCCTACCTGATCATGCACCTCCATTACTGTGCGCCCATGCTATGCATCTGAGTGAACCTAACTTGCCTAATCTCCATGCTCCATCCAGTGACTGACTAAGCACTACCTTGTACTCAGGGCCGGGCCGAGGCAGAGGCAGGAGAGGCTCCAGCCTCAGGGCGCAGTGTAGGAGGGGCGCACAATTCACTCAGCTGTCATTTCCCATTGTGTTTGAAGCAGAAAGAAATAAGAAAAGGGGATACATGGCAATGACAAGCCAGATAACTAGAGATTAAGGGGTTGGTGGGGTTGGGGGCATTGGGGCGCCTCTTAGTCTAATAGCAATCAGTGTGTGACTGCTGGGGTGGGAGGGATGGAGGGGCGCACTTTGGTGTCTCAGCCTTGGGTGCTGATGGACCTTGTCCCGGCTCTGCTTGTACTCATACTGTGCTGCGTGATCTGGTTTTTCTTGTATTCCTGTATTGTCATATTGCTGTATGTCACTCTACATATTGTCTGTAACCTAAACTAATGTCCAGCGCGGCGTAATATGTTGGCGCTTTATAAATACAATAAATAAAATAATAATCTGTGCCCAATCAATGCTGGTGGGTTTGGGGGGTGCACAGGCAGAAGCAACATTTGCATATCTTTGTCCTGAATAGGGCAGTATAAAGCTAGCAGCTGCAGCAATGAGATCCATAATAGATTTCTGCTGAAATTTGTCAGCTAATGTTGCAAGATGACCTAATAGCTATCCAATATTTAATGCTGGAAATCTATTGTGACCAATGTATCTGACTGATTCACATTTAAACTTCAGCTAGCTCCTTGATTGAAAGTGTGATCAGACATAAGCTGGATGTACATCTTTACCGGCAGATTCCATCAAAGTGATATCTATGCCACAATGAGCCACAGCATTCGATCAATTGGCGGAAAAAAAAGGATCCAAATCACAACTAGTTGGTATATTTTAATCAGATATGGTGGAGATGTGGCAGAAGATCAATGGCCTATAGAGCTGCACAGTATCCAACAGTACAATGCTGCAGTTCGATAGATTTTTTATAGTGAAATCTATTGAAAATCTATGTGCAGTGTATGGGGGATTTGATCCCTCACTGATCAGATTCAGATCAGAGAGGGATTGATCTATTTGTTACATTAAGGGACAATCTGAATGTGTATGGCCATCATTATTTGAAATTAGCTCCCCGTTGGGTGATGGATATAGCGTTACTGCATTCAGTGGCACAACCTCAGCAGTCAGATTGATGCTCAGTAGCTTTCTGCTGAGATCTAATTGAAATGATGTGTGCAGTGTGAAAATAGATTGGATGGTATCAATCCAACCTCTTCTTGATAATGGGTAGCCAGATAAGACATATCATTTTGCACAGAGCCCATAGACATTCATGCTTTATCTGCATATGGTAGGCAAGCAGGCATGTATATGTATGGCTGGTATATATCTGCAGATGTCCCTACAGACACTGCAAATGAATGTCAGCATAAAAATAATAACATGCACATCCTATATAATAATATCCAAGTGTCCCTGCGTCCTCCTTTGTCCCTGGCTCCGTGCGTTTGTGCTACTGCGCATGTGCACGGACAGCCGTTGGGACAAGGGGAGGACGGGGACAGGGGGCTGGGTGGGTGTGGGCGTGCGCATGCGTGCTGACATGCAGTGGTGGCGGCGGCGGCGGTGACAGATCTAGAGCCTGTTTTTAAAGGGGTTTAGGTCTACTAGTATTAGCATAACCACTGATCATCCCCATCTTCCATCTTGTGCAAGGTTTATCTCTGTAAAGGTGGCCATACACATTTAGATTGCCACCCAATGTTCTAATCTTAATCTGATCAAAACAGGGGTCAAATCCCACCATACACTGCACACAGATTTTCAAATCTATCCAATTTGCACAGTTTGTACACACTTCAACAATTTACATTTTATTATTTAGATGTTCATTAATATCGGGATAATTTTCACTTCAGTGACAGTTTTCTGCTGAGTAGAACTGAAATATTGAGGAGTCTAGTTTTTGCTAATAAAAGTCCTGGCTATATACTGTATGCACTTACTAACCTTGTAAGGGGATCACTCCATCTATGAATAAAGGTGGCCAGTGGCCACACACCACACAATTTTTTACATTTCTTTTCAATTCAAGAATTACATTACATTTTTCTGATGGATTGTAACTAACATTTTTAAAAAAGGTGACTAATGATCCACACAGGTGTGTCCAATGTTTCACTCAAAAAAAGATTGAAAACTGAAAAAAATTGTGTGGGTCTATAGATTAGTAAATTGACAATCTACCTTACACCATTCAATTTTCATTTAAATTGATCTAAAAAATCCACCACTCGATCAACTTATATTGAAAAAAACTGGGAAATCCAATCGATTTCTAGCTCGAATGAAAAAAAAAAAAAGCATTTAGATTTTTTTGGAACAACTGAATTGCCGTAAAGTTGGATCATTTTATTGTATCGTGTGTGGCCACCTTTAGATAGATCAGTCACATACACCTCAGCATCTAATAACAGATACATCAGTAATACAAATAATAACAAAAACATCCTTAATATTTGCAGCAGTAATCTGTTAATGCATACCCATAACACAAAACAGGATTTAAAGCCAATGCTTGTATCAAACCTATAGGAGATCCCAGTGATCATAACGACAATAATAATTTGATAAAGAGAAAAGACAGAGACACTCATCATACAAGGGCAGTCAGGAACTTTCACAAATTTAATAAATCCCCATAAGTAACTTACCTGGCAGTGTGAGAATGTCAGCCAAGGGTTTGCAGTGATAGAGTCCTATGGCAATGACACAGTCTGCCCAAAGTCCCCTGGAACCGAGTTCATCCAACTTTCTACATGTGTTGATGCTATAATCGCAGGTCAGTACCCAGTCATTTGTAGCAGTGGCTAGTACAACCCCAATCCAACCAACAAAACTTGTGATAAACCCAAAAAACTGCAAGCAAGTGCCAGCCATGTCAAGTGGTGCTCCCAGGAAGCCAAGTGCTCCTCTTACAGCGATGAATCCTACAGAGGTTCTGGACAGTTATGAGTCCTGCCTCAACTACAGACCTTCTACTGCTCGAATTCTGAGGATCTCCCACTTGACATCAGAATCCCACTTCTCTGCCCCCACCCACCACTATAGGAAGAGACCCAAACTGCAGAGCTAGCCAATTACAGGGCAGCAAGAACAACACCAAACACAGTTTAGTTAAAACGACCAGGAAAGGCAAGGGATGTAATGAAAGAAAAAAATTGTAAGAACTATTTGAGCAAGCTAGTCACTTCTGAACATCTGGCCATGTGAAATAATAAAACTACAGAAAAAGTTGTCCGTGTTAAGAGCAGGCATTTAAAAGTCTTAAGCATTGCTAAATATACAGTGGGAGGTAATTGTCAGCTGTTATTAAGCAATTGTTCATTAAATTGTATTTACACACTGCTTATTGTTATGGATCAGTATACACTATGTGAATTAGAAGTATCCCTTACCCATGTAATAATACTCTACTGTAAGACTCTCAGAGGAAACAATATTCAACAAAGACAAATATGTTTTCAGTTCTACAAAAATAAAAGAAATAAATGAATAACAAAACATAGAAAGATCTTTGCTGTTGAGTAGAATTTCCGTTCGATTTATGTGCAAATAGAGACAACTAGTGGCCGTTTTTGATATTGCATGCTTACACACATTGCTTGTGAACAAAACAAGATCACAGACTATCTGATACTACAAAATACCCAGCAGCCTCAGGGTGATCCAGAACCACTAGCAAAGTATAAGGGGCTAGAATAGACGTAAAAGCCCTTCTACTAAAAAGCAACCTTGAATATAAATGTGTCTTCTTAAAACAGAAGGTATTTGCAATAATTTAGCTTTAAGTGTACCTTGGATTAAAAAAGTACATTACTTACCTTGAGCTTCCTTCAGCCTCCTGTAGGCCACGGCACGGGCTCCCTTACCGTCCTCCCGGGTTGCTCTGTTCCCCCGCAGTGTGGCCTGATAAATTCCACAGTCACACTCTGGTGAACATATGCATTCCTGGCCACACGCATGTGCCCCATTGCGCTCCCATCACCGGGAGCATTTTACGCATGTGCAGTTTGCCAAGGTTTGTAACTGTGCAGGATGCTCCCGGCCATGGGAGTGTAATTGAGGGATATCTGCTTGGCTTTCAGGGAAATAAAGAGATCATTTGCATACCTGGGAGTGATGCATCATGGGAAACCACAGTTGCTCATTTAAAGGAAACCTGAGATTAAAAAAGGACAAGCATTTATACTTACCTGGGGCTTTCTCCAGCCCTTTGTAGGCTGTGGGCTCCCAAGCCAATCCATTCTCCCGCAGCAGAGTCTAGCCCAGTCATGCTCCACTGCTCATGCAAGGTCCTGGCCATGCACCAGGGTCATAAAGAGATTTGCATATTTGGGAGTGATGAATCATGGGAATACACAGTTGCTCACTTAAAGTGTACCCGAGATGAAATAGAGCTAGGAATTTTTTACTTACCTTGGCTTCCTTCAGCCCCCCTGTATTCTGTCAGCTGCCTCACTGTTCTCATGGTCCCCTCGGTTGTGCAGCTGTCAACCCCTTCTATTAGAGATGGGCCAAACTGTTCTGCCAGCGAATACTTTGCAGTAAACCAACAGTATTCGAAATCTGCGTTTAACAAACTTTTTTTTTTAATTTGCGTTCACATTTTTCCCATAGACTTTAATGGCAGGCGAGCGGCCGCCGACTTTAGCAGTTAATAGCAAAAGCCCCCTTACATGCTAGAAACACCAAATTTTAAGGGGATGTGGAGGAGGACAGTGGCTACAAGAGGAAAAAAATTCACAAAGACCTTATAGTTTTTGAGAAAATCAATTTTAAAGTTTCATAGGAAAAAAGAATAGATTAAAATGCGGTAAACGACAGATAATGTAGCAAACCTAACGGTAGTGTAGATTTACGTATGTCTAAAGAAAGAGCAATGAATTTCATGATGGGGTTTCCAGGGGGTCTGTACGCAGTGGCAACGCTTTGGCCAGGGATCACTATACAACCGCAATATGGCTGTATAGCCCCCTCCCAGAAGAAATGAGTATAGAGGTACAAAGTACCCCTTACCCTTCTCCACAAAGGGTTAAATTAAATAAAAACACGACGACGGAAAAAGTAATTGTTAACCAGAAATACTTACCTATACTTTTAAAAGAAAGTTCCCACGCCAGTATCCTTGAACATGTCCCAGGCCAATATCCTCTAATCTTGCAATCTTCAGTTACATGTTGATTGAAGATTTACGCACATCGCTGCCACACACCGTCGCTCCCCTGCGCACTGCTCTCAGCTTTCACCACAGTGGCCTCAATTCACTAAGCTTAACTCCTGTCTTTAATAACTCTTCTGAGCTGTTTTACAGTTATCACAATTATATCACCATGGTGATAACTGTAAAACAGCTCAGAAGAGTTATTAAAGACAGGAGTTAAGCTTAGTGAATTGAGGCCTTGTTTGGGTTTATTTCAGGCTGGATTTCTGGAAAGGGCACAAAGGCCCAGGTCTTAGTTGGCTGCTGTTCAGGGGGGCAGCTAGACATGGTAGAGGGGTTGCTGCATATGGAAAAGTGAGCTGCAATTAGAGAAATAAGACTGCAGGTGGGGACCAACGCATGAAAGAGGGGGAGTTGCAGCCCTAGGGAGTTGTACTGAAAGAGAGGGGCTGCTGTGCATGGATGTTACACATGGATGAGGGGGCTGTATATAGAATGGGAGGGCAGCTGCTGTACCTGGAAGGGAAGACAGTTGGCCTAGGGACCGAAATGTGTAAATCCGGCTTTCGGTTTGTCCATTGTATTTCTGCAACTTAGAAAGCTGATCTGCATTGAATGGTAAGCATCAGAAAACTGTTAGGACTTGTTCACACTGCCAGCGTTGTTATTTTTTAAGCGCAGCGAGGTTTCAAAATCGCTCTGAAAGCGCTTACACAATGATTCTGTATGAGATATTTTATATCGTTTCATTTCCGATCCGTTTACATAAGTGGTACTTGAGCCATTTTTGAGGCGGTTCCGCCTCAATGGAAAGTATATGAAAAATGCAAAACGATCACAAAACCGCTTTGTGGAGCGATTGCGTTTGCGTTTTTAAGAATAAATACATTGTATTTATTCTTTTCCGGATCAAAGAGTTCACTTCCTGATTTGCACCAGGGAGTGAATTACCAAAACACTCAGGAAAAACGTGTCGGAAACTGCTAACCACAAAAAAGAATCACCCACTCAAGTGTTGGGAATCGGCAACCAAACATTCTTCAAAATAAGCCCACTGCGGACACACACGCCAACCGAACGCAATGTGAACAAGGTCTTAATAAGCATCAGAAACTGTTAATGCACTGCGCACTGGGATGCTGCACGCCATTAAATTGCACCAGCCCCACTGTGACTGTCGCATAGGTGGCGCATTACAGAGAGGGGGGGGGGGGGGGAGGACACAGAGGAAGGTCTTGGAGCAGGGAACATGTATCTGTGTCCCATCTGCCTTCCCTGCCCCGCCTTGGGTACACTTTAAAGTACAATTTGGGTTATTATTTATAGTGTCAAGACAATATACTGTACTCTTTACAGCTCTGCATAATATGTCGGCACTATATAAATACTTAAATAAAATAAATGAACTAAAATATGGTCAGTTGATATGCAAATAATAGGCAATGAGTGTACACTCTGTTCTTGTTGTTATATGCAAATATATTGTACAAAGTCAATAAGAACACTTGTTTAATATATATATATATATATATATATATATATATATATATACATACATATACATATATATGATGTGGGTTCAGGATGGCCACTCAAGCAAAGGCTTGTAGTGTACAGGACACCTTGCTGCACCCTCTGTATTAATTACATTCTGTTTCAGGCTGTCTGCAGTGCACTGAACAGTTTATTCCAGGTTTTAAAGTGCCCTGTGTCGGCTTGCATTTTTCCAGTATCCCCTGTAATGTAAGCCTTGGCTAATACTATATACACACACACACACACTTTTCCCTATCTATAGTGATATTAGAATTTTTTCTAAACAATTTTGGGGTATCCCTTCTACACTGGAAGTGGTATATAGACGACTGCTGCTTGTTTTTGTGGCAGGGTAGTGAGGGATCCCTCAAGTCATTTCTAATACATGAACTGTAATAACTGGAATCTTGAATTTGATGTGCAGTACTGTCAGAAGGAAGTACATTTTCTAGGCTGGATGCTCCATAAGGCTCATTCTCCACCTCACTGCTGACCCAGCCAGTCCTCTGTAAGCTTTATCACAACACAATGCACTTTATTTCTATTTGATTGCACTTTACTTCTGTACGATTGCACACTGGCCTTAATTCACGGAGCATTATCAAACGTTTAGCAAATGTTTGGTAATTTACCTCATGGGTAAAATCTCATTTAAAATTCACTAAGGTGTTATATATTTATCGAATGTTTTACCGATAAAACGTTCAACAAATATATAACACCTTAGTGAGATTTTACCAATGAGGTAAATTATCAAACGTTTGATAAAGTGTTTGATAAACGTTTGATAATGCTCCGTGAATTGAGGCCACTGTATGTACTTCTAATCAAACCTTTGTTTTGTATGGCGACTTGATTGCACTTTATTAGGAGTCGTCCTTAATACTCAATGTTTATAGATTGGAATTAAGAGATGTATGACTATTAGGTTGTCCATGTGGTTTGTTGTGTTTTTTTTTTTTATTGACACCGTGCAGAATATGCAGACTATCTCTATTTAACAATACAGTAGGATCTCATTATAGTAAACTCTGATTATAGTAAGCCTCTGGATATAGTAAACTCAGTCCTCAGGTCCCAGCAAATGTGTCTGTATAAATATACAATGTATGACCACTTCTGATATAGTAAACTATTTTACCTGGACCCTTGGAGTTTACTATAAAGGGATTCTTCTGTAGTTGCACTATTTCAGCACATTTTTTGCTTCCAAACACTGTGTTGCTACTTATTATGTAGGTGTATATATCATTATCTGACACTTTTGTACACAACAGCAAAAGGCAGCGCTTCTTAGGACAAACTGCATCCAGATGACGAGCTGCATAAATGTGTAGAGCCTACATATAGACAATGTGCAAATTTGCATTCAAACAAGACACACCAACTAGTGCATAGTTGCAACTAGTGTATTTGCAGAGCTTCTGTATTGGATTCAAGGTGTGTTTTTAGTCTCTTGGAGGGACGGGGGGAGGGGGGGGGGTCTGTGCCAAGCACATCTCTGTAGGTATCCAGAGGAGGCTTGGTGAAGCACTGATTTTTCCCTATCATTATCTGGCAGCAGGTTGTCTGATTATACCGCAATCACAATTTGGAGAATTTTTTGTGGTTTTATTCAATTTATTGTACTAGTTTATTTATCGTGTAAATAAAGTTTATATAGTATTTGAATACTTAAAGGTCAAATGAAGTGAGAAGACTGGAGGCTGTGATTTTTATTTCCTTTTAAACAATACTAGTTGCCTGGCAGCCCTGCTGATCTATGTAATGGCAGTAGTATCTGAATAACACCAGAAACAAGCATATCTGACAATGTCAGAAACATCTGATCGGCACATGCTTGATCAGGGCCTATGGCTGAAAGCATTAGAGGCAGATAATTAACAGGACAGCCAGGCAACTGGTATTGGTTACTAGGAAATAAATATGGCAGTTACCTACTAGTCTTTCCCTAGATGCAGTGCAAACTGTGCCAACACGGTGACCTTTACATGCTGCCACACAGCTCTTGTGCATACAGCTGAATACAGATAAGATAGGAGGCGATAAGTGCAGGTGTACACATAAATACAGACCTGTGCATGCAAGGCATATGCCCGGACACTATTCTATATTTATTATCCCACCTTTCCTCATCTCTCCTGCAGCTACTGCATCTGTATGATCTCCCAAAACCTGTGTCTTATGACAGTGAAATTACTGGGAGGTGCAAATACTAGCTCTGCTCATTTTACCAGCAAGATCCAGGAACACATAAAAGGCAGGGGACACAGGACATGTGTGGGTGCAATTATGGTCCAAATGGAAATCACATTTACGGTGCCCATGCACGGTACAATAAAAACATTCGATTTTCCGACCAAAACAATTGAATCGATTTTTTATTCTATCAAGAAAAACAAACGATTATCCAGTTTTTTTCAAAAAAATCTGATCGGACATGTTGGAAAAATCTTTAAATTTAATCTAACAGTATAATCAAACTAAATTATTTAATAACAGAATGTAAAAGGGGATCGCACGTTCTCAGTATGTTGCATCACATACAGTAAAGCATAGTCAATGAATAGTATGCTTCACTGCCACTGTTACCATGTGCGTTTTGTGTAATGCACTGCATGCAGTGCGTTGTAATGCCACATGCTGTTAAAATCGCACTGCCCCAGCTGCACTGTGAACGTTGCATAGCGATATTCCATGTTATAATGTAACTGTTACGTTGCACTGCAACCCATCACTGTGAACATAGCCTTATACTCAAAAAACTTGATGCTTTCCTTTGACTTACTGGCTCTTTCTCCTTCTGTGTTTACCAGTGTAATTCCCATGTAGTATCATATACAGAATAACCAGGCCCAAGAAACACACTGCCACAGTGCTTCGGTTAAAGTGAACCAGAGGTGAGAGGTATATTAAGGCTGCCATATGTTTGTTTCGGTTTAAACAATACCAGTTGCCTGGTAGCCCTGCTGATCTATTTAGCTGCAGTGGTGTCTGAAGTACACCAGAAACAAGCATGCAGCTAATCTTGTCAGTTCGGACAATATTGTTAGAAACACCTGATCTGCTGCATGATCTATGACTGAAAGTATTATGCTGGGAATACACGGTACGTTTTTTGCCAAGAATTGTTCCGATAGATGCCTTCGATGATAAAATTCCGACATGCCCGATGTTCCGCTTGATTCTTTTCCGCTCGATTTCTTATAGAAGTCAATGGAAAAAAGATAAGAAAAACGAGTGGAAGATAAGAGAATAGAGCAGAAAATTCAATGGCTAATAGATCGAGCCCCAAATTGAACACGCAAAACGTAACGTGTATTCCCAGCATAAGAGGCAGAGGATCAGCAATATAGCCAGGCAACAAATATGGCAGCCTCCATATACCTCTCACCTCGGGTTCACCGCAAATTATACTATGGAAGTGTATAACGATGGCAAGGCACACATGCCAGCGCCATATGACACCTGATGATGCAAACATTGGTTGGTCCATGTGACACCTGACCTATCTGCCTTTTTGACCCAGAAAAGGTTAAAAAAAAATGAAATAAGGTATCTAGATGACTTAGTATCCAACATCTCTGATGCAGTCTGCATTCTGCAAGCTAACAGAACCCCTGCTCACAAGCGGCTCCTGTATGGCACTCGGCTGTATAAAACTGTGCATTTGTTCTTTTATACGCAGTACACACAACACTCACACCAAATTTCTTGCCTGTAGCTCAGCTTTATGGCTGGATTCCTTGATCAATCAATTCACAGTGACTTGGAAAGCAGATCAGATCATTTGTAAGGAGCCATCTTTGGGGAATAAGGAGGACAGGATGTATGCAATGAAACATCTCCTATAAGCATGACAAGAGTGTATCCAGCATGCAAGACAAGTACAACAACAGAGTCACCACATCATGTTTTATTAAGATTTGAATCCAACATTGGTTTTTATTATGTACAAGGAATGACAATGGAGAAAAGCACAAAAATACATTTTGAGGTATAAGCAGAAAGCACAGTATGTAATGGTGCAATATATCTATATTTTCCCACATTTTGTAAACGGATTGACCAGATAAATGCATTTGTCTTGTTTTAAACCATACAAAACACCTGTTAGTTTCTTGTGAGGTAGAGGACAGTTCCGAGTCATGTAGTTCACAATCACAGTTACTTAAAGCATGATCTATATTTACATCATTGGCAAATATTCTAAAGCGGAGAATCCCGCCAGCAGCGAGCAGCTTTCTTCGTTTTAGACATTTTGCAGTCGTCACAAAGTCTGCAATGGTTTTATACATGCTCATTATTCAATAGTTCACATTTTACATTATGTTATCATGCAACATAAACAACGTTCTAGGAATATGCATGAGAACTCAATATAGATTTACTGAAAATAACATCTTTCTTCATCTTCACTCTGAAATAGATCTCTTTTCCTAAAAGGGATACACATTGAAATAATGCATGATGAACTACTAAGAGAGCCTAGGTGTGCATTATTTAATGCAAGAGTGCTAACTACTTGTGCAAATGTGCGTTTAATTGCAAGTTTAATGGGACTTATAGGCTGCAAAAGAAGGCAACCTGTCATTGTTCAAGAAACACACAGCATGAGCGTTGTTTAACAAGTACCTGAATGCAGCCCATACTGGACAACGTGCAGAGTAGTACTTGTTATTGTATCAATTGTATGTCAGTTTTCCTTAGCAACCAATAAGATATCACCTAGACTGCTTCCAGCGCAAATTATTAAGTGAGATCCAGAATCTGGTTGCTTTAGTTCATACTGACACTTATACTGCTCGCACACTGTGCTGACTTGTAAAAAGCTGTTGAGTTGGAGAGCAGTGCACTCACTGCTTCTCACAGTCTGTAATCACATGGCGACAACCAGATACACTGGTGTACAGTGGCAGTACAGCAGTTAACCTTTTAGCAGCCAAATACAGTAAAACTATTTGGATGCAGGGCCAAGCTTTGAATTTCTCGGTACAAGCGATAGTTTTATCTAATTGCTGTAAAATTGGATCATTTTATTGCATGGTGTGTAGCCAACTTTACTTACCTTCATAACCATTAGTGAGAAATGAAATCCTATGTAAGTACAGTATGGGCTCTAAACAGGAATCTGTTAAAGAACACTGTGTGTACAGAGCTTACAAGCAAGAAAGCAGCAGAGAAATAAATATTGTACCCAACAATGGCCAGGTGGACAGGGGATGGACACAACCGTGCATATTGCACATCCATGCTTGTGCACAGAATCCTACAACTTCTTGTACCCAACAATAGCTAATGGGCAGGGGATGGACACAACTGTGTGCATATTGCACATCCATGCCTGTGCACAGAATCCTACAACTTCTTGTACCCAACAATAGCTAATGGGCAGGGGATGGACACAACTGTGTGCATATTGCACATCCATGCCTGTGCACAGAATCCTACAACTTCTTGTACCCAACAATAGCTAATGGGCAGGGGATGGACACACCTGTGCGCTTATTGCACATCCATGCCTGTGCACAGAATCCTACAACTTCTTGTACCCAACAATAGCTAATGGGCAGGGGATGGACACACCTGTGCGCTTATTGCACATCCATGCCTGTGCACAGAATCCTACAAATACAGTGTCATCAATAAATCAGAATGTCTACACACCAATTAAAATAACTCGCCTTCGTTTTTCAAAAGGTCAATGTCAAAGCAATCTAATGTGAAATAAATGTACTAAGTACACAACTATACATAGTATGAAGAAAGCAAGACAACCAAAAAATTACACATCCAGCTCCACAGAGAACTATGGCTTAAAAGTTGAGGTCTTCAGCTTCCTGCCACTTGTAGTAGCTTAGGCATTGCTACTCAGCAAGGCTACTGCCTTTGTGTTATGGCAGCTGAAAATAGGGGAATATGGTCCTTTATTACTGTAAATTAACACATTTCTGTGTCTCGTCTTTAGGTTTTCTATAGGCATGAATCATTTACATACAGACAAGGTCATGTGTAGGTTTCCTGTGAGGCAGGGCTATTATCACGCTGCTATTCAGCTTCCAGAGATTTACACTGACTAATTTATTGATGTCTGCCCATCCATATAGATGCTGTATCTATTGCTGCTCCAAATGTGGTCGATATTTAATCCAATAATGTAACGAGAAATGATGATGTGGAAACTGCACTAATAACTCCTAATTTTTTTAGCTTTCTCCGTGCTGCAGGTGGATCAGTGACAGGATGGGTCTTACACCGCAAGTGACATGCAACACTTTGCAAAATGAGCCAGGTTTTATGGAGTAAACATGACTTGGCAGACAATATGCTGGAAATTGTAACTGACAATAATGGCTGTACTAATATCTCTAGCATACATGCAGTAGTTGCAAGGCCCAGCTATCATAACTGTTACATATCAGTCAAACAGCAATGTTTTTTATCCTACTGTGCCATGATAATTGCTGGTGAAAAAAAAACTAGGACCTCACTAAATAAGTCAGTGGACAGAGCTTTCAGTGCAAAGCGAGACAAAGGTGACCAAATTCAGCCTGATCTAGTAGGATATGTTCTTGACACAGAGTGCACTGTTGTAAAGCGACGTACACACAGACTTTCCTTGTCAGAAATGATTGCTCATGACTTTTCGGTCAAAAGTCTACAGTGTAGAAGTGTCCCCTGACATGGTTGATATTAATGATGCTGGAACACCATCAAATGACTTCTACTAACTCTGCAGGAAGGTTCTATTGAAGTTCAGGCACCTCCCACCTCCTCTATAGAACAGGCTTTTAAGCACCTATTGTGTCAGTATGCTAATCATTCCTAAACTGTCATCTGAACACCTAGGTTGGACTAACCAATGCTTGCAAGAGAGACACGTCCTCTCACAGAAATGAAATAAGGCACCTGAGCAATGATTTTCAGGCAATTTACTCAATGATCTTGTGCTTTTAGGTGCTCTTTGTGCCTGCGCTTCCTCTGCTAAGATCAGCTAAACAGACTCAGGGACTTAGTTTTTAAAAAAAAAAAAATTCTAAGCTCACCTAGGCAAACCAGTATCAACTCATACCATTTGGCTACACAGCAGAACTTCTGCACAACGCAGTCTCACTTTTCATGCCCACTGTGGATAGACAACATTTCTGAGTGTATGAACTTGCAAGCCCTCTCTAGCATAACACACTCTTATGGCAGAGAAAACCCTTTACTGCCTTAAACAGTGGCAACACTTCAGAAAGAATTGACTGTGCCGGTAAGGCAACTTCTAATAAGCAAAATGGCAGCACTCATGGAACAGAGACAGAAGATCCTGTAGCTCTAGCACCAATAAACATATGTTATTTAGGTATGTAGATCATGGCAGAAACGGGATCAAATAGAGGAAAGTTTACTTTAGACTTGCTTCAACCCAAAACAGCCATTAAAGGGAACCTAAACTGAGAAGGAGATGGATTTTTCCTTTTAAAATAATACCAGTTGCCTGACTCTCTTGCTGATCCTGTGTCTCTAATACTTTCAGCCACAGCCCCTGAACAAGCATGCAGATCAGGCGCTCTGACTGAACTCAGACTGGACTAGCTGCATGCTTGTTTCAGGTGTGAGATCCAGATACTACTGCAGCCAGAGATCAGCAGGGCTGCCAGGCAACTGGTATTGTTTAAAAGGAAACATCCATATCCCTCTCAGTTTAGATTGTCTTTAAAGAACACCTGCAATGAAAAAAAGGGCCCCATTATATTGACCAAAAATGCTTGTACTTTTTGATATTTTGGTATCGCTGAGATTCTGTATAACATTTTTGAGCAATAAAACCAAAGTGAACTAAAAAAAAAGGCCCCTGGGGGGTACTTACCTCGGGAGGGGGAATCCTCTGGATCCTAATGAGGCTTCCCCTGTCCTCTCCTGAAGCCCTGATCCACTGTCCCTGAACGGTAGTGTGGGTTCCAGGATCACAACAATCCTGTGAGAGCCTTGCGCAGATGCACTTGTGGCTTTAATTGTGGGTCAGGCGGATCTGCTCTGCTGCGCAGGGGGCTGCCAGTGCTGGACTGGGGCTGCAGGAGAGGACAGGGGAAACCTCATTAGGATCCAAAGGCTTCCCCCTCCCGAGGTGAGTACCCCCACAATGGGCTTTTTGGGTTTTTTTTTGTTACAGGTTTAATTTAAAATGTCCCCTTAATTGGTGTGACTGCAGTAAACAAATCTGGCTGCTTCAGCTCTTGCTCGTCACTACATTTCTTTGTCCCGCCATGCTGAATATATGCCTTTCGGAATCACGCACATTAATTTTGTGTACAGCACCAATAAGACTAAAATACAAGCTGATGTTTATTAAAATGCTAATATAGTAATTAACAAAAAAAAGTGCATACAATGCAAAAAAATTGTGATATTACTGCTGGTAAATACAAAATTCTCTCTTTTTCTGATAACATATAGCTAATTACAGGTTTGTTTACACTTCTTTTTATAATTTCATTAGTCTCTACAATCAAGTTACTATTCAACATTCTTACAGTTCAGGTGTCCAATCCTATCCTGCACTCCAATGCTAGAGCAGTGAGGCTGCTATTGCATTACTGGGTCTTCGCTTTAGTTTACACTAGTTACCCAAGAAGTGCAAAACACACCTGTAAAGTGACAGCCACACAGTTAGATAGAAAAGCAACAAAACTGTACAATACCTGCCCCCCTACAGTGAGGTGGGAGCTGAGCTGGATATCATTTTAGTGGCAGTTTGTTAGATGGCTTGGGCAGTACAAATAAAAAAATATCTGACACATCACACACCAGCAACTAAACATGATTGTTAGTGGGCCAAACCAAACATAATTCTGGGTACGACACTGTTGCACTCAGCGAATAAAGTGGATTCTGATTTTGTAATTTACATAAGAATAAAAAGAAAAAAAATACGTATTTTGCATGTACAATCTTTGAATGGAGAGTGTGCCGTCAAAGTATACAGCTAAATACGTTTCTTTTCTTAACAGCATATAAAGTAATTTGCTGTATTTTCATGTAATTTTAGATTTTCTATAGCAGTAGCTGGGGGAAAAAAAAAAAAAAAAAAAAAAAAAAAAAAAAAAGACTACCTTTTCAGTGTTCATACAATCTTCTGTTCACATGCTGCCCCACGGTGGCAGTCTATGGAATAGCAGCGAAGCTGCATGATTACATTAGAGTTCCATAAATTCTCTGCAAATCATCTTCACTAAATGAAATTTGCAAACCTGGCCTTCTTATCACTGGATATTAAGTTTCTCACAGTATAAATATATTTTCCACTGAAGAAAGGAGGATCCTGTTAGAAATGACAAAGTGTAGCATCAAGGATTGCATGGCATTCCATGTCATGAATGCACCTTTAGCTGCAAAAATCTGAACTTTACAAATTTCAGTAAAAAAAGGAGACGGTTACCCATAGCAACTACAACACTCTAGCTTAATTTGACAGAAGCCTACACTTTATTCTGCTTCTATAAATCTTTCCCACCCTATTCCATCTCATAAACCCACATCCCCACTGATCATCACTAACCATGTTCATATTTTTTAGGCTCAGAAATCCCGAACATGCAAGTATATCTTGAGGCCTAGTTCAGAAAGACACCTTACACAGGTTTATATATTGTGTTCAAAGCTTGCTAAGATGTTCTTAGGTGAATTCCCAACAGAACACCAGAAATGTTTTAGGCTATTACATTGCATGGTGTTCAAGTAAATACGGCACGCACCATTCAGTGACCATTAACCAGGGTACAACTGTGGGAAAGTGCACATTAACACCCACCTCTGTGTAAAATAGGCCTCTACAATACAACTTGAATTTACCATAGGCAAATTAAACACTAAGGAATCTGAGCAGCCAAGAAATCAATTTTACAGGACTACGATGATAGAACAAATGATCAGGCACAGGATGAAACCTTCATACACTTACTACTCTAAGCCTAGCTACCAGGGTGCCGTTATTGCAGTACAATGATAAAATGTGCTTTCTCCTTAAAGAAGAAAAAAGTACTATTGCATTAGTCCCAGGCTCTGTTGTGGCATTAGCATAGTACACAATAGTTTTCTGTGCAAAGGCAGTAAATGAAACCTGTGTGAAAACAGAAGCCGTGCACCTCTATATAGAAGGGCTCAGCCTACACAGGACCTTGGGGGCAGTGTACAACTCTGTAACATCCCACTTCCTGTCCTTATCTTGACACTAGAGGCAGAGGAGATAGATGCTGAAGCAAGTAAAGATATAACTGCACCAAAAAAGGTAAATTATTGTTTGGTCATTTTCCTTGCAGAGTCCAAGACTGATTTTGAGGAAAGTATATTTGTATCTTTCATAATGCAAACTTGTGTATAGGTGATTTAGCCACAATATATAGATTCTCTGAAATAGCGAAATCCAGTAAAATGAATGCACAAGAGGCTGTATAGTAATAGTACCTGTATGTACAAAAATAACATACTTTCACACAGCCTAATCGAGTGGCAGTCTAGTAGGTTCAGAAAGCTTACACATTCAAATCTACAACATATCATATGTGCATTGTAAGGATGTTCCAAAACATATCCCATTCCACAAGTATCTTACATTTCCTAGCAGCAGATTCTCTCATTTCCATTCACGCCAATGGTTTAATGATACAGAGAAAATATCACATCCATACACAAACAAGCTCATTTCTATTATTCCTATTCTTTTATTACAGTGCATAGTTGCAATTCTGGAATATTGGTTTAGAAAATTTTAGCAAGTCTTGGGGGAGTAGCAGCCATTTTGCTTGACTGTTAGGGCAGAGCAGCAGTACAAGTGTGACATTCTATGTCATGCCTTCTTCCCTGTACTAAAGATCTGTGAGAAGAACTTCATGCTACCACTGGAGAGCCTGTATATGAAGGATCTGGTCTGATCATTCCTAGTAGGCCTGTTGCTGAATTACAGGGCAGAGGAGCACTGTATAACACGGTGTGGTACAAATGAGGGAATAGAGGAAATGGCAAGCACTCTGCAAGTTAACAGCAAGAGACCAGAGTTCTAAACCACGGGGGAAAATTAGGCAAGTCTGTAAGCAGGTCCTACCCTCAAACAATTTCAATTGTGCAAATCGGGGAGCCTCACAGAATCATCCCCTCAGTGTATTGAGCAGCAGGTCTATGAGAAAGATCGTTTTAGGCTAGGAGGCCCAACCTATGCTACAAGATGGTGCTGCTAAGAGCACAGATCTATAAAATGTATGCTGCTTATATTACCAAGTGAAAAAAAGGGATACTGCTTTCACTCATTCTACAAGTTCACATAAAATGCTGAATAAAAATTCGGTTTTGGTATTAATGTAAAAATTACTGAAAACTACAAACAACCATGTAATAGCAGCAAGGGCTTTTCATAGTGCCCCATATTATTAAATCTGTTTCAAATACTTGCACAACTAGCTATTCTGCAGGTCTCCACAGAGGCCTCTTAGAAAAAGGAATCCTTTAGAGAGTACTTCAAAGCAGGAAGGAGAAGGGGCGACGGGCCGCAGGAAGCTCTGGAGCAATGTGGATGCTAACCATTCGTTAGCTGGGTACAATTTAATTGCCAGGCATCAAAGGCAGTTTTGATACCATCAGCCTAAATTTTACAACTTTAACATGTCAACATTTATAACAATTTTTTAATTTCAATAGAATTACAATATGGCTAGCCTAGATCCAAATCATTTTTCTATGAATAAAAATTTCTATTTCTATATATAAGTAAATCCTTGAGGACACAAAATGCCTCGCTTAATTATAGAAAAATAACCAACTTTACATAGCAGACAATATATTTATAGATATTATCTGAAGCCTTCAGAGGCTAGTATTTGGGATGTTGGAACACCTCAAAGTGCTTATCTCCTGCTTCCCTGAGTAAATAAGTCTATCTTTGCTCATTGCACAGCCTCAAAATAACCCATACTGCAGTGCCTTATTGCCATGATCGCCAACGGCGACAGTGGTTCCAAAATGGCTTGTTGCTTGGACTTAAGGTGTGTGTTGGGGGAGAGTAGTCTATTCTCCAGAGAAGGGGTGCCCAACTCCAGTTCTAGAGGGCCATATCCATGCCAGTGTTTAGGATGGACAGAGAATTCAATGTGTTCGATTTGATGATCCACACTTTTCCTGATTCAGTCTCATCAATACAACTGAGCTGTGCCATAAATGTGTGAGGATCTCAGCCCTTGAGGAGTGGAGTTGGGCATCCCTGCTCCAGAGTATACTGGCTTCCCTACATCCTTAGTTGGATGTTAAGCTGCAGTATAGTCTAAGGATAATGGCCATAAACACCCTTCTCTCAATCAAAAAAAGAAAAAGGTGAAAAGGTGTAGAGATCATGGAAACTCTAGGTACAGAGAATACATGCAGAGGTTCCAAGGTGGCATCTTCAACCTCTGAGGAAGCCACATAGCCTTGTCATCATGACTTTCTTCAGTCCATAGCAACCAGTCAACTCCACTTTATTATTCCTCATTATGTTCAATACATCACAAGGACAATTTCACTGCCGCTATAGGCAACAAGAACGGTTTACTCCTGCAGGCACTTCGACTATGAGGCCTGCTGTTACTCCCTTCAGAGCCAGAGGTGACAAGTTAATAGTCTGGGAGTCATTTCTTTTTTAGCAAAATTATTCAATTCTAAAATGGTGTGTATCCTTTTTCCTACATAGCCACCACTTAAAAAAAAAGAAAAATGATCACAAAATTTTTAAGCTTTCTTCTAAACCAGTTGGTAAAACTAACTCAGCAAGTCACATTCTGTCTTCGATAACTAAAATGCTGACAGAACGGTGCATTGTTATATAAAAAAAGTAAAAGGAGAAAAAAAGGCTGAACAAAACCATTTAGCACTTTACACAAGTATACAAAAAAGGCATGCTGTAACAAATACACCACATAGCAATACAGAAGATCTTGTCTTTACAGTTGGCTTATAAATGTGCATCAGGCCAATAAATACATAAGCAACATATGGTCTCGAGCTTTCAGAGCAAGATGGTGTCAGTCTAGATAAAAACTTTACATTATATACATTTTTATAAAAGCAAATAAAAAGTTACTCAACAAAGAAATTAAAATAATGGCACCTATATAAGATAATTTGTAAAAATAAGAGGACATTAATTCACATTATTATGCCAAACCCATCCTACTTTAAATAATAGTGTATATACAGAAAAAAAAATAGTAATAAATAGTACAAAAAAATAATGCTATTCATATTTGAACAGGGAAACAACACAGCATGTGATGTTGCATACAGATTGGCAATATTAAATTAATGTAGCAATTGAATAAAGACACAAAGCTGGATTGGGTGCACTAAAAACTAAGAAACAACAATGTGGCCCGCAATTAATCCTGGAAGGTCTGATGAGGGATTACTAAGGAATCCTCTTTCTGAAGGGCAAATAGGAATGTATGTTCCATGATTAAAAGGGAGAACTATACTACCTACCAATTATGGACACACACAACTACTATACCGTAGTAATCCCATAACAGTCATCCCAGATTAATAAAAGACTTTAGTAGCACTATCACACTACTAAAAATGCATAGATTCAACTTCAAACTTGAAAAGGTCAAAACTAATAACAGCAAATGAAGTTTACTTTTTTTTTAGCAGTCAATATAAAATAAAATTGTATAATAAAGCAAAACCTATCTTATGGTAAGTGGTAGAGGTTACATTTTATTTTTTTCCCCATTAGTTTTGTTAGACAATGATAGCTGGCCAGTTTGTGCTCTGTACTTCTATGCTGGCAATCTCCCCATTTGCTAAGCTCTTTGGTGTGGTGGTGGAAAAGTCAGCAAGGTTATATAAAAGGGACAACATTTCCTCTGCTGGTATACAATGCTGTGTTATGAAAGCAGGTGTCAAGTCCTGTCCTATAGACCATGGACATGCATTCACTGTGCTAAATGACATGATCTTAAGTCACACTGGCCAGATGCCATGGAAATACATGGCCAGACACAGCAGAGGCACTCCCCATCTGACATCACCTTGTCAATTTGGACATTCTTAATAACCTGATTAGGTTACTACAGACCGAAAAGAGCTGTCCACAGACAATATTTCAAGGAATATGATATCCAGTACAAACTTGTGATTAACAAGGCAGTTTATCAAGGAGTCACACATTTAATCTAGTCTTGGTGTGACCCTGAAGTGTACTTGCACAATATAAATTGAGCAAATAATGACAAAGCACAGATATCTTCAGTAAAAACTGCATGCCGAAAAAAACTCTGTCCCAGAGGTAAACCTTGGAAAATAGTAAGTGAATAATCAATCAACTGCCTAGAGTGTCATGTTATGTCCCCCAAAGTGAGGTACTCCCACCCACTTGAATTTTCAACTCCCCCTATTGGTCCTATAGTGATATGGATAGCTTTACTGACCAAAAGTGAGATTTGGGGGTTGAGCTCATGTTACCATACTTAGGCAGGGATCACATGTGTGCATGCAGTAACCGCAGTTGATTCCCTGCAAGTGTTGTAAATTTTAGCGCGTGCATTTTTTTTTTCTTTTTACAGTAGCCAGTGATTGCAATGAGAAATCGCATGCGTTGATCAGAATGGTAGTGCAGGTTGTATCTTTTTGAATGCTATGCAGAATCGCAGATGCTGCCTGAAAACACAACAGCCCCATAAAAAACCATAACATGCATTTTTGCATTGCAGAAAACGGCTGCCGAACTGCAAAGTGCGATTCCTGCCTGAGGCAGTACTTTATTGCATTTGCTCTAATTTCTGGGGATACTGAATATATACACATGCAGTTTTTACTGTAGGTATTCTCTGATTTTGAAGTTTATTCAAATGTTAAGTTTTATGCTTGCCTTGAATACCAACAACTGACAATGTGGCCTACGCTTTTCACAGCCTTACATATTCCACTGCCAGCCATTTTGTTTGAAATGTTTAAAGTTCTCACAGTTAATTGTACATTTTAAAGAGTACTGGGGATGCCGTACTTCAGAAAACACCAGCATGCTGGAGCTGTTATCGTTTATAAAGTTTCACTCTCAGCACCAGAGGACTCCTGAGGAGAATAAAACATGTAAATCTGTCCATGTGGAACGATGCATTATAATGTACTTTAATAGAAAGTGGTAGGTTTTTTTTTCTGAAAAAATAGCCAGTTGTGTTATATAGCAGTTTTAAAATACAAAAAGTGCTTAGTGGAGTTCTTTAAAATAATTAAAATTTATATTTAGGATACACAAAGTTTAAACCATAATATATTAACTTGCTTTGCTCTGGTAATTAATTTATAGTTAATATAGATACAGAAAAGAAGCAAAATTCTAAAAATAAGTCCTTTTTGTACTAGAATATGGCGTAAAGTTATACTATAGGATTTGCACATCTCACGTGTCACCCAATATGGCCAGAAATATCGGTAGGCTTCCTCTGTAGATGTGTCATTGTAAAAGCAGACAAATTACAGATGCAGATTTTCAGTGCATCAATATTTTTTTCCTTGGACTTTCTAGAATTAAATATAAGAGGCCTAGCACTCCTGACATCAGTGCACCAGAATATATATAGTCTTGTTCCCCTTGTTGTTTCTTTCCACAATTACTTATCAAATTATTCAACGCTGATATATAAAACCAAAAAGAATTAGCAGTGATCCAAACACCACTTCCTCTGATTTATTGCTTATTCCAGTAGGGCTATGACAATAGTTCTTCCCAAACACAGCAATTTTGTGCAACAAGTCAAAGGTATGGAAAGAGAGATTATTACTTTGTACATTCAGATCTTCAGGCAGAAAGCAAGGAGGACTTCCATGACCCTTGGGCCTTATTTACATGGACATTTTACCACCCTCACTACCATGTTTCATAATGGACAGTTTTTCAGGCATTTAAAAAAAAAAAGTCCATGTAAACAAAGTCTTAAATGGTTTCATCAAAACTGTAGGAAAATATCTGAAACAAAAATTTTAGTGGTCCTGTAGCGGGATTGCAGAAGTCTGTATTAGAAGGTTACTGCACAAGTTTCCCATCATACCATTTCTGTTATTTAAAAAAAAAAAAATCCAACCTAGTTGAATCCTAGCCCCAACCCTGCTTCACACAATACTCTCTGCAATGCAGAGGATACCATGTGATAATGCCAGGGGCTGGTAAGGGGCATATAGCCAGATTAACTCACTAGGAAGGTGAAAGGGGGCACAGCTGAATATTCATACCAGTGAAGCGATAAGAGGGGGCAGACAAACTTACATAACACAAAGTCCACCAAATACGGAGAACCTAGCTGTTGCCTGGTATGGAAGGTTGCACAATATTTAGCATTGCCTTCAGATTGAACTCAGCAAATCACAATAGAAGTATTTTAAAGTGGACCGCCAGGCATAAAAAACATTCACAACCAACCTTTTCAAGTATACATTTTGGAAAGAGTAATTATAAATACCATGCCACCGGATAGATCTGCAGCAGCCCTGTATATAGCTTCCCCTGGATCCAGCAGTGCAATTCTCCCTCCATCCAGCAGGTGGATATATTACGAGGTTGCCATCTATAATGATGGCGATCTCACCAGTAGGGATTGAGAGCCTCAGAGGACCAGAAGAAGAATGGTTGCCAGCGTCTGGATACGGGGGGAGGTAAGTTACAGATGCCCGCTGCACACAGGCTCTGCACATACCTCCCGGAGGCTACCACGACTCAGACTCGGAGTTACCGATCTGAGATGTGGATTTCCGGTCCGGTACCACTTCAAATCCAAGGTTTACATATGAATGCTGTTTTCTTAAGTGACCCAAGCGGGGGTTGTACAGTTAAATTTACCTTCATACCTGGAGTTTCACTTTAAAAGGGACTGTATGCTTTACAAGCAACTCCCTCAATCTCTTGCGTCTCCTTTTCCACATAGTGCAACGAGTAGTTGCTTTTTTAGTTGAATAGCAGTAGTTCAGGTTATCACAACTAGTTGAGAAGAATGCAAGGGTGAGAGGTGGTTTCTCTAATGGAAGTGCATTAATGATAAGATAAAACCTCACTGTACTGTAGGAGACCAAATACTTGCCACACATTATTGCAGTTGAGGCATGGTTTTATAATATTGGCATAATGGCCTATTGTGGACAGGAAATACTGGGAGAAGTCGAATGCACTGGTATCAATACATACAAGTCCATCCAGCTTTCTGAGCTGAAGAAATGATAACAAAGCAACCCAAAGATTTGGATACAATCAGTGAAAAGTTTCAGGGCTTTCTGTGTGAAGAGCACACATGAAATCAGTACTAAGAATACAGAGAAAATAAGTAGCAGCATTAAGTCATTGTTGGTCTATGAGACAGAGACACCGTCCAGTAGCTGCCACTTCTACGGAAACAGAAAGTGCAGATATGATGCAATGCTGGAGTATATGGAGATCCTAAGTCTCATCTGCTGAGAACAAATGAGTGGTGGACCACTTAAACTACACAGAGTCTTACAAGCCTTTTTAATCAATCAAGTGTAGGCTTGTGGTGCAAAAACCGTTGACTGCACAATACAAAGAGGAGTACAAAGGGCAAGAATAGTGGAAAAGAATCTTCAGCTAGGGGTTCAAGTTGAAAAGTTCTTATTAAACTGGTTGTTATGCCAGCACTGGAGTGGTTTAAAACCACACATTTATAACAGGCCCTCTTATTTCTTGGTAGCAGTAGCCTCTCTAATGTGATACATAGCAAGGAAAACTGCTCACATCCCAGAGCAGTCATGATAAAAACCCTGTTTCAAGTATAGGGACTTGTCTGTAAGCTGTGTTGTTTACTCCCCATTACCACTCTTGGCTGATTTCAATATCTGAAGTTTCAGCTCTTTTATCATGAGCTCCAGCTTCTCCCTGGCTTCTCGTTCCCTCCTCAGTTCATCCTGCAGTTCTCGGCGATCAGCTTCAGCCTGGTCCAGTCTTTGTCGGAGTTCTGTTAACTGGAGGGAGACACAAAACAACACCTGCTTGTAATGCAAGAGGAATAAAGGTCACAATTTCAAGCTACGTATACAGGAAAAGGAAGCAGCTTAAATCCAAAGCACAAAGTCTAACTAATGTATCTGAACTAAGACATGTCAGTATTTTTCAAAGCAAATATCCTTTACCAGCTCGATGTTAGAACGAAAAAGACATACAATCATAAAGGGAACCTAAATTGAGAAGAACATGGAAGTTACCATCTTCATTCTCAACAAGTATGCATCCAGCAGAGTCAGACCAGAGTCTAAGAATCTGATCTACATGCCAATTCTGGGGCAGTGACCTAAAGTATTAGGCTGGGTTCCCACTTGAGCTGAGAGCAGACGTTTTCAGTCCATTCTCCACTCATTGCAAAAACTGACAGTGAATTGCTTCTATTTTATGTATAGGAGCCGTTCACACTTGTCAGTCTGCAATGGATTAATCAGATCCATTGCACTTCTGTGCAGTCCACGATAATCCCGGTAGAGCAGATGCATTCCCCATATAGCTGATGGGGGCAACACATCCGGCCCGGGCTCCAACTGGACCACAGCGGATCATCGGAGCGGGCACTACACTGTCTGCTCCTGCTGGCTGCTTGTGATCCAGCGCAAGTGTGAACCAAGCCTTAAAGGACAACCGAGGTGACATGTGACATGATGAGATAGACGTGTGTATGTACAGTGCCAAGTGCACAAATAACTAGATTGTGTTCCTTTTTTCTTTCTCTGCCTGAAAGAGTTAATCATCAGGAATGTAAGTGACAGTTTCTATCCACGTCAGGACCGGGTCTGACTACAGTGTAACCCTCAATGATAAGTAATTACAGCCATAAAACACTTTCCTGTAAGTAAATGGCTTCCGAGAGCAAGAAAGAGATAAAAAGGGTCAATAACTCAGATTTGAGCTCTGGCATACTTAAACGAAGGTGTCACTGAGCAGACAATGAGACAATGAAACAGTAAAAATTGAAAAACTAGATTTAAATATAAAATAAAACTGTGGGATATCTAAAAAGGTCATTTTTAGGTGAAGGAGGAAAGATACAATTGTTTTAGTCATCAGTTTATTTTCACCTTGGATGTCCTTTAAACGATACCTGAAGTGACATGTGACATGAGATAGACGTGTTTGTACAGTGCCTAGCACACAAATAACTATGCTGTGTTCCTTTTTTTCTTTCTCTGCCTGAAAGAGTTAAATATCAGGTATGTAAGTGGCTGACTCAGTCCTGACTCATACAGGAAGTGACTACAGTGTGACCCTCCTGGATAAGAAATTCCCCTTTTTTACCCCTTTCTTGCTCTACGAAGCCATTTTCTGTTAGGAAAGTGTTTTATAGTTGGAATTTCTTATCAGAGGGTCTCACTGTAGTCACTTCCTGTCTGAGTCAGGACTGAGTCAGCCACTTGCATACCTGATATTTAACTCTTTCAGGCAGAGAAATAAAAAAAAGGAACACAGCATAGTTATTTGTGTGCTAGGCACTGTACATACACATGTCTATCTCATAATGTCACATGTCAGTTCGGGTATCCTTTAAGGTGGCCATTTATGGTACAATTTATTTTTTATTAATAGCTTATGTGTAGGTAAAGGGGAGACGTAGTAAATATCTCTGATTGAAGGTTGGGAATGTGGGGGATGGTCCAAGGGGAAACTCATGATCCAATAAGACCAGACTTGATTAAACACATAAAGCTTGGCTAAAGGTAAGAGATATATTCCATGTAATAGAGCCACCATATTTTGTTTAGTTGGACATATTCTGGTGGGAGAGGACCCTTCCAAAATGTGTCTAGTAAACCCCTGTTAGCTGCACAAACTAGAGTTCGGGATTTATTTTGGAATTAGTCTAGCAGGGGATCGCTTCTACAGAAAAGGGCAATTCCTATACATAGTTGTATTACAATATCAAGGGTGATAGAGACTTGTCTGAAACACTCAGACCAAGATCTCTGTACCTCAGTACAGGACCACCAACAGTGTGCCATATTTGCTTTTGGGGCACTGCAAAGAAACCAATTAAGATGTTGCAGAGGTAGAGAATTTTGATATTTTTGGTGTAGCACCAGTCATAAAAAAAATATATATATATATATATATATATATATATATATATATATATATATATTGTATGTTTTTCTTTAATCAATATATTAGAGGAGGCTTTAGCCATGCTTGCAAATATGTTGTCCCAGTCTCCCTCAGAGTCTAGAGATAAATAGGGACCCCAGGCTTCAAAAGAAGTGCAATTCCAGCTTCAGTCAGCTTTAGAAATTCATATCTGGCTGCAATGCAAGACAGATTTTTTCCTTTTTTTTTAAATGTAACTACAGAGAGAGCGATGCAGGCTTTTAGAAGTTTTCAGTGAAAGTTGAATTCCACTTTAAGGGCACATTACTCCTAAAGGATAGAAGATATTTTTTAAAATTTCAACACATACAGTTTATACGGTAATGGTAGAATCCTACTTTAAGTGGAGTTGGTTGGATAAAAGCTGCTGTTATACTAATCGTATGTAATCTGAATGTCACACAAGAACTTTGACTGCTTACGCCCTCATTACTGTCTGTAAAGTAGCTGTCACTCTAACATTAGTTCATTCATTTAATATGAGATTTGTGAATACAATGTGTCATTTGTAACTGTACAAGTTATTATGGAGTGAAGGAGAGAATTCCAGTCAGCGTCTGAGTACTTCACCAGAGTAAACTCCCAGAATGCCACAGTCCAATTACTGTAACAAATAATTAGAATAAGCCATTCCTGAGCTTGGAGCTCCAGACTGAAAACATAAGGAATGTTGCTTTCCTTTTTTTAACCCTTAAACTCCAAAGCAGAAACCTTGCAGAGCTAAAGTAAGGAAAACTGAGAAAGTTGAAAAGGAAAATGCTAAAAAAAAAAGCTGCATGTTTCTGTAATGTCATCTAAGTTGGCTTCCTTAGGAAATGAAGCAAACAATTTGGCAAGCTATAATTTGGTTTAAACTCCAACTTAAACATATAGTAGCAAGTTATGGACCTTCTACAAAAGGAACAAATCAAGACTTCAAGTAACGGAGAAGCAGTTCTTGAGGAAGACCTGGGGAAACTGAACCAATGAATAAAGTAAGGTGTCAGAAAATGAGGAACGAACTAGAGGGTGAAATAATGCTCAGGGTAAGCGAAAAACATGCATACTTCACATGAGCTGGTGAAATTACTTACAAAGGATGATATGTGAAAAAGCACCATACGACAAAGAAACAAAAAAGGTGGCACAAAAAAAACAGCACTGCATCGTACATCAAGCACCAGTCAGCCACATTAAAACCAGTGACAAGTAAAGTGAGCAACATTTATTGTTTTATTACCAATGCTCTACTATGTGTCCTCTATCAATCTAGCTGAAACAAGCATACAGCATGTCTAGTCAGCATACAATGCATACTTGTAAGATAGGAAATACTGAAAGGACAAGGGTAATTTTTTGCAAAGAAATGAAGAGAAGTCACCGTTTCTGGGCTCCACAACCCTGATAGAATTTAGATCTGATTAGAATGTACTTGTCTCCAAGCAGTAGCACTGAGTCAAACTCTGCATTAACACTCCACAGATTACAACTTCACACACTGTCACTAGTTTAGAAAGCGCGATAAGCAGACTCACTGTAATTTTTAGATGTATGACCAATAAACAGGGTAAGCAGTGTATAATATTACAACTACATATAATGGAAAAACATATTTCCTATACAAACACACAGTGATCAAAGACGGTAATAGATCACCATAAAATCATTTGTGGTAGGCTTTCTATACAAAGTTGCAGACCTTCACAGATTAGGTAACCTAACAAGAATCAGAATGCTTTCCTAAAAAGGGGAACTCTATGCTCATTGAAAGTACTGATTTCTGCATGCCAGCATGGGCGTCCGCACATATGGCAAAACCGGGCATCTGCCCGAGCCTGGCCGCCCACTGCCCCCCCGGCCGCGTGCCCGTGCAGCCAGCTGGAGGGAACAGCGCAGAGAAGAGAGAGAGAGCTATGGGCACAGTGGGGAAGGGCGGACGTCTACCCCCCCTTCCCTCACCTTAGGGGGCTCTTTCTCCCTCGCTGTCCCCTCCGGAATGAAGTGTGCAGCGGCTGGGCAGCGGGTGGAACTTACCTCCTCTCGCTCCTGCGCCGGAAGTTCTGGTGCCGCACTCTGGTCTGAATCAGGCCAGAGTAGCGGCTAATCCATCCGGCGCGTGCGACGAGAGGAGGTAAGTTCTGCCCGCTGCCAGCCGCTGCACACTTCATTCCGGACTCCGGAGGGGAGAGCGAGAGAGGGAGGGAGAGCCCCCTAAGGTGAGTGCCCATAGATCTCCCTCTTCTCTCCGCTGCTCCCCTCCTCCTGCACACATGGGCATGGCCACTTTTTCTGGGGACATATCCCCCTGGCTACATATACTGGGACATATACCCCTGCCTACATATACTGGGACATATACCCCTGCCTACATATACTGGGACATATACCCCCTGCCTACATATACTGGGACATATACCCCCTGCCTACATATACTGGGACATATACCCCCTGCCTACATATACTGGGACATATACCCCCTGCCTACATATACTGGGACATATACCCCCTGCCTACATATACTGGGACATATACCCCCTGCCTACATATACTGGGACATATACCCCTGCCTACATATACTGGGACATATACCCCTGCCTACATATACTGGGACATATACCCCTGCCTACATATACTGGGACATATACCCCTGCCTACATATACTGGGACATATACCCCTGCCTACATATACTGGGACATATACCCCTGCCTACATATACTGGGACATATACCCCTGCCTACATATACTGGGACATATACCCCTGCCTACATATACTGGGACATATACCCCTGGCTACATATACTGGGACATATACCCCTGGCTACATATACTGGGACATATACCCCTGGCTACATATACTGGGACATATACCCCTGGCTACATATACTGGGACATATACCCCTGGCTACATATACTGGGACATATACCCCTGGCTACATATACTGGGACATATACCCCCTGCCTACATATACTGGGACATATACCCCTGCCTACATATACTGGGACATATACCCCTGCCTACATATTTAATTGCAGTATTTGTATAGCGCCTTTCTCCTGTCGGACTCAAAGCGCTTGCGAGGCAGCCACTAGAGCGCACTCAGTAGGCAGTAGCAGTGTTAAGGAGACTTGCCCAAGAAACTCCTTACTGAAATAGGTGCTGGCTTACTGAACAGGCAGAGCCGAGATTTGAACCCAGGTCTCATGTGTCAGAGGCAGCGCCCTTAACCATTACACTAACCAGCCACTGCTATATACTGCTATATACTGGGACATATACCCCTGCCTACATATACTGGGACATATACCCCTGCCTACATATACTGGGACATATACACCTGCCTACATATACTGGGACATATACCCCCTGCCTACATACACTGGGACATATACCCCTGCCTACATATACTGGGACATATACCCCTGCCTACATATACTGGGACATATACCCCTGCCTACATATACTGGGACATATACCCCTGCCTACATATACTGGGACATATACCCCCTGCCTACATATACTGGGACATATACCCCTGGCTACATATACTGGGACATATACCCCCTGCCTACATATACTGGGACATATACCCCCTGCCTACATATACTGGGACATATACCCCTGCCTACATATACTGGGACATATACACCTGCCTACATATACTGGGACATATACCCCCTGCCTACATATACTGGGACATATACCCCTGGCTACATATACTGGGACATATACCCCTGCCTACATATACTGGGACATATACACCTGCCTATATATACTGGGACATATCCCCCTGGCTACATATACTGGGACATATACCCCTGCCTACATATACTGGGACATATCCCCCTGGCTACATATACTGGGACATATCCCCCTGCCTACATATACTGGGACATATCCCCCTGGCTACATATACTGGGACATATACCCCCTGCCTACATATACTGGGACATATACCCCTGCCTACATATACTGGGCACATATACCCCTGGCTACCTGTTCTGGGGACATCTCTACCCCTAGCTACCAGTTCTGGGGTCATCTATACCGCTGGCCACCTATTCTGGGGACACCTATAGACCTGGGGCTACCCATTTTTGGGGAACCACTGCTGTCAGATTGAGTGTATTTTGGGGAACTGCTGCCAGGTGAGAGGTGTCTACATATTAAGGGGGCATTCTGCCTATTTATGTGAAAAGCTGTCTATTTATGTGCCTCATGACTGCTGAATTTGTCTTGTTGCGGGCCTCATGGTTACTGACTTTGTCTTGTTGGGGGCCTCATGATTTGTTGGGGGCCTCAAGATTGCTGAATTTGTCTTGTTGGGGGCCTCATGATTGCTGAATTTGTCTTGTTGGGGGCCTCATGATTGCTGAATTTGTCTTGATGGGGGGGGGGGGGCCTCATGATTGCTGAATTTGTCTTGTTGGGGGTCACATGATTGCTAACTGCGAGACTATGGAAAAAGCTGAATCATCATCACATGAGACAATAGCATTAAACCTACTTTTTCCGCTTTTTAAAACAGAAAATGAAACTGGGAGGTTCTAAAAAAAAGTGAATAATTTTTTTCAGGAGTACGATGGATGAAATGGTTTATCTTCACAATTTATTTTCAACTTAATTTTCCATAATGTTCATGTAGGAGTTAAAACGTTTGTATTTAGTTTAAATTGCTGTTGGCACTTTGTGATAGTAAAGTGGCTTTGCAGTTTGGACACTCGACCTCCAAAAGGTTCGCCACCACTGTCCTAATCTAATGTCCCACCATTGCTTAGTTCATGTAAACTTGTCTCCACCCACGACCGCACCCACATTCTGGTTCATGACCACACCCATTTTTCGGCGTAGCTCCATTTTTTGGCGCGCGTACCAGCCCGAACTTTTTGCTCCCCACTTTTTGCCCCCCCCCTGGAAAATTTTCTGCGGACGCCCATAATTTTCTGGAAAGAAGGAACACACTCAATCCTTTCCAGGCTTGTGATGCCCCTTCAAGAAAGCTGCTCTCAAGCCCAGGCAGAATAATCAGTATATGTGTCTTGAGAAGGCCACACACAGTACAATTTATTATATTTCTTTTCAATTTGAAAAGAATATTTGCGATCAATTGCAACATTTGAAAAATCTGACCGATGTATCACACGTGAACAATTCCTCCCCAGTTATGGAAAAAAAAAAGAACAGATTGAAAACTCTAAAACAATTGCTTGGGTATATAAATCAAGAAATTAACAATCCTACACCATTCAATCTTCTGAAAAATTGTACATCAATTTCCACCATTCCTGATCGATTTTATTGGGGGAAAAAAAAATTAGGAAATTTAATCAGATTTCTTGCTCAAATAATTAAAAAAAGCTTTAATTTCTTCTGTATATCCAATTGTTTATCGCCTTGCCGTAAAATCAGATCATTTACTGTATTGTGTGCGGCCACCTTTTGGGCTAATTCATACTACAAATTGAGCAACCGCTCAGCTACAGCAGTTTTTGACATTTTCACCAAACAATTTTATAGCAACTTTATGTTACTATACTTTGGTGACAATCGCAATCGGTAAAAAAAAATGCTGTATGCAATTCTTCGGTCAAAATGGAAATCCATAAACTGAAATAAGCATCTGGCCTAACGGCTTGAGAAAGAGCATGGACGCTTAAACGGTAGGATGCCCCTGTGGCTATTTCTGCTGGATGAATTTTTAAATATTTGGTGGTGCCTGCCTCCGTGGACTTTGTTGCTTGTAGGCCACATGGTACTGTGGACTTAGGCATTGGCACACCACACGACCTTTGTTCATGAGTGTTCCCTCTCTCCGTGTGGATCTGCACACTGCTGTTGAGGAACAGCGTTTATTGTTCCATCAAACGTATGGCCAACGATTGTTTTGAGACCCTGTGAGGCCCCAAAATGATCGTTGGTGATGAAACAATAAATGCAGTTCCTCAACAGTGGTGTGTGGACCCTTCTTACCGTTTATGGATTTCCATTTGGTACCCGTCCTGCACCTGCCACATAAGACTATTCGTTTGCAACCCTTTGATCTTCTTTGGTCAAAATGGAATCACTGCAATGAGAGCACCTCCATTGCATTGTATGGTTATAGTGCTTTGCTGATCTCCGATGATCAGCAAAACGCTGAAATTCACTTTCAGGTCAAAGGTGGTTTCTTTGACCAATACACTATCCAGCCACAACTTCTGTGCATCACATAAATGGTTGGTGTCAGTCTGTGGGTGGGTGAACAGTGGTGTAATTTTCTAGGGGTGTGTACTGTGGAGAAGGTGTGAGTCAGTGACATCATAAGCAGTCATCATCCAGGTCCACAGCATGCAATGAGTTTTAATTATATATGTAGGATGATCCAGTTTACATTGACTTCATGGATGTTTGCATTGCAATTTGTTTGCTGAATGGCACAACTCCCTTCACTGGCATTGCAACAGACACCTTCAATGGTACAACTCTTCCATCAAAATGAATAGGGTACAGTGTCGGACTGGGAGCTGGAAAAGCTGAGGAAATGCACTCGCTGGCCAAGCAGCGGTAATCAGGTGTTGCTGCTCACAGTGAAGACTTGCTACATATATCTATTGGGATTGATAAGACAGTGTTTCTGCTGCTTGGCCAGCAGGTGGATTTCTTCAGATTTTCCACCTCCCAGCCCGACACAGAAGGGGTACCATTTTGGCATTGTGTGAACTCATCTTACAGTACGGTACAAGAGACAGTAAGTAAGGAAGAATAACTACAATAAGCAATAGGACTGCAGAAAACCCTTTTTCCACAACACCGATAAACAAATATTTTCTGGAGTGTGTCTTTAATGTTTTCTCTTCGGTACTAAAGGAGTTTCACAAGACCTAATGTGTTATGTGGGTACAGTGATGGGCTCACGAGTAGTCTCGAGTCCCTAAGGATTCGAATTTGATTTAAATGAGGCTTAATTGCCTCAGCTGTGCGGCTGGATGACAAGGGGTTAGTTACCCATAAGTCCGTCATCCTCCCTGCGCTACAAACAGCTTGCACACATCCTATTGGACGCGTTGCAAGCCTCACTACGCATACTTCCTCCTTCAAGCCCGAAGGAGGTGGTGCACGGTGGTGAGGCTTGCAACGTGTCCAATAGGACGTGTGCAAGCTGTTTGGAGTGCAGGGAGGACAACGGACTTATGAGTAACTAACCCCTTGCCATCCAGCCGCACAGCTGTGGCAATTAAGCCTCATTTAAATCAGGAATTCGAGTCCTTAGGGATTCGCAACTACTCGTGAGCCCATCACTGACGTGGTATACTGGCGATATTTTTGCTTCTCTCACCTGGTTTGCATATTGCGTCTCCTTATCCCTCTCTGAACTGAAGTCACATGAGCATTTCTGCTTCTTCACTTTCTTCAGCTTTTCTTCCAAGTCACGCTGCTCATTATATAATTCCTCCATTTTCTGTACGTGTTCAGTCTGCAAGCATTCAAACTCTTTCTGCAGGTTCTGCTGCTCAGCTGTCAGCTCCTTCATAGCTTTGGAGTTGCTAAGCGTTTCAACCTCCTGCAATACAAATGTTGCTAAAAGTGAATAATGTGTAGTATAAGCGCATGCTTCTGCACACACAAGCCATACATCCTGAATAGCAGACAAGCAGAACAATTCACGTCACAATTCCTACGACGCCAACCTTGAATTAACTGCGCAGGAAAAAAAACACCTCCATTATGTGCCTCCATTGCCTGAGACACATAATTGCCATCACTGCCTTGTTGTGGCTGAGGGGCAAGGATCAAAAGAAATGAAATTGCTTAGACAATCTACCTGCAAAATGGTCCCCCCACACACGTGCACACACACACTTACACTTTTTTCCTGTGCTGCTAACAAACCGGTGTCATTACTGAGGTGTAGTCACCTAATCATTGGACAATGCAACACTACAAATTACAAACTTTAATACACGTCAATAAATGAGAACCAGGTCTACAGTAATAGTGTTAACAAATCAGCTTCTGATTACAGTGAACCGGTGTCACAATTCTAGGAAGTAAAGCAAGTCTGTAGAAACGTTACAAGATTGCCATCTTATGATTGGTTCATGACTGCTCCGATATTGCCTTTTATCAATGAAAATAGCATTGCAAAGCCAATATACTACTAGAGTAGTGGTAACAGGGCTGTAGAGTCTGTGCAATTTTGGGGAACAGAATTTTTTTAAAAAATGCACCAACTCAGACTCCTAATAAACAAACTGTAATTAAAAGAAAACATGATTTTTTTTTCTTTTCAAACTCCCTTTGCTGATTAAATGGATTCATTTGATATGTTATTAAATTTGGGGTTGTTGACTACTTATTAAACAGTACTATACTCTGCATGTGCACTCCCTGCAGGGCTGTTTGAATGTTGTGCACATTCAAGACACTTTTTATTACCCATAAACCTGGTTCAGATCGTGCATGAAGAATGTGTAATGGAGGAAGATTACCCTCATTCTCCTGCAGAGTACCTGCAAATCACTCTTACCTGTATCCACAGTTAGATTGCCTAGGGCCTGATGGATATTCTTTTTTTCTGTCTGTACCTTCTAAAAGTACTCTAACCAAGGACTAGTTTTGATTTCTATTTCAAGTAAACCTTAAGTGAAAAAAGTAAATTGCCGACTTTACTTTACCTGGGATTTCTTCCAGCCCTCCTGTTCCCTCGCTGTGAATCCGCGTTCAGCCGTTCCTCTGCTGTCCCCTTCCATAATCCGGTAGCCAACCCACTGCATCCCCTATGGCGCTCCCACAGCCGGAATCATTCTGCTAACGCATGGTAGCAGTGCTTGGTTACTGCACAAGCGCAGAGCGCTTCAGACCAAAGGAGCACATAGGAGCACACTGGAAGAACGGTGGAGTGAAGGATGACGGTGAGGCACCAGGAAGACTTCAGGGGGCTGGAAGAATCCCCAGGTAAGTAAAGAGGCAATTTTATTTTCAATTTTGGTTTCCTTTAACAGCTACTCTACCCCAACACATTGTCTGTTGCCAAGATTCACTGGAACCCCGTAACAGCTGACTTCCAGTGCACAGATCTGCCCCCTTGCAGAAAATGGCCCTGATCTTTTCTTGGTAGTGGCTGGATAGTGTACTGGTTAAGGGCTCTGCCTCTGACACAGGAGACCAGTGTTCGACTCTCGGCTCCTCCTGTTCAGTAAGCCAGCACCTATTCAGTGACGAGACCTTGAGCAAGACTCCCTTACACTGCTACTGCCGATAGAGCGCGCCCTAGTGGTTGCAGCTCTGGCACTGAGTCCGCCTGGAGAAAAGTGCAATATAAATGTTCTGTGTGTGGATATAGGAAAGGCAGAGACCCTTTTCTTGCAAGGTGGATATTCTTGGGCTACATGCTAGAACCTGGCTCATGTGGGGCTCCGGTGAATCTTTTTATACAGACGACATGCCTGGGATGCACTAAATGGTTTAAAGAGCGTTGTTTGTGCTACCAATAAAATCTTTTGTCCCTACAAAGATTTGTCGTCCTTGAGGTAAGCAACCTCAAACCTTTCTCGGTTTTAAACTGCTTTTAAACGCTTTTATATACCACCAGGGCGCCTCTTTAAACCATTTAGTGCTTCCCTAACCCCCATACGATACCCGTGTGAGGGGTGGAGGCAGAACATATGTGGTTTACACCACGGTGGACATCTGCCTCCCTTCTTTTTTCCAAGGAGAGCGACCGCATCCAGGTCCTTAGTGACCTCCCCGAGTGGAGTCGGGTTAATTGTCTCCACCTGCTTCCTGTGGTCGGTTGCCCCCTTGCAACCCACTCTTGTGAGTAGATTCTTATCTTCTACATTGACAATTTTGACTAAACATATGACACTATTGGGCTCCCGTGTTTTTTGTTTCGTGTGCCTTTTCCCCAGAAGGTGTCCTGACACCAATCATCCACAACATGCCAGGGAATTCAGGTTGGCAATGAAAGACTGGGAAGGTCGACAGTGTAGAGCATGGGTGCCCAATAGGTCGATCACGATCTACCGGTAGATCATGACTGCCTGGCTGCGTCCTGTCATAATCTGAAGCCGCGCAGCTGCGGCTGTCAGATTTTGCTGCCTTAGCAGCATCAGTAAGAAGAGGGGGGAGGCGCGGCTAAAGGGGAGGCGTGGCTGAAGGGGAGAGGAGCAAATTAGTAGACCGGTCGCTCTAGGCTGTGTGACACACACAGCGTCTCCTTCCCGCCAGGCTGCCTGAGTGCGCAGCGTCTTCTCCACAAATTGGTATGAGGGTCCCTGGGGCCACCATAGTAAGCATGCCGACACCCCCGCTAGACTCTCTCCCTCCATGCAAGCAGTGTCAGCGGCTTCCTGTGAGGTAACAATATGTCATCTCTGCACAGGGGAGACGTAGTACAGCAGTACGCTTTGTTGCTAGTTAAAAGTACTGACCTCTATTTTATTGCAGATTGGTTTCTGTCCTCGGAATAACAGTCACCCTCTGCATGTCTCTTTCTATGCTGGACACACACATAGCAGGCAGCGTCTGTTCACAAGGAATGTCAGGCTTGCCTCATGGTGTGCACAGAATCTGCCCTGTAGTACCATCCTCCCCCCAGCTCTCTGTGTGCAGGCTGCCGTGGGGAAACTTCACAGGACACAAGGGGTGAGGAGGGGACACTATGGGGGATGCCAGCTGTCTAGCACTGGGTAGTTTAGAGCTGGAATCACCAAACCAATACTTGGACCAAGTGTGCAAATGCAGAGTATGCTTATATAGGCTTTGTAGCATAACTATGGCCAGTATAATACAGTACATTTGCGGCATTTCATGTATATACTTTCGCTCCTGCTATTCGCTAGCCTTGGGGGGTGGGGGGGGGGGATTTTGAGAAGAATCCTTATGCATGCTGCAGGGAGTAGGTGGGGGAGGTAGATCTCGTGGATTCTGCAGGCTGAAAAGTAGCTTGCGGTCTGAAAAAGTGTGGGCACACCCTGGTGTAGAGTGTCAGCTTCCTGCACAGGAGCTTTGTTTTGTTCCTAAAAGCAGACGCCATCTAAGTATAGTTGTAAAATTTCCTAAGCTTTGGCAGTGCCAAAATGCTTTCTATGTTACATACTATCAATCAACAAGCTTGTTATATGCAAATTAGAGGAGTGGATGGTATCATAAACTGAGGAGTCAGAGTTGGATGATTTTTGTACCAACTCCAGCCATGATTGGCAAGTGCATCCTATAAATACCTTAAAGGTGGCCATAAATCTGTCAATTTGGCGGCCAATTGACCATCCAATTCGATAGTTATCGAATCGGATTAAAATCAGTGCCACCACAAGAATGTATTGAAAACTTGGGCCAATGTGGTCAATCAGGTGCACCAATTATCAGCGTGTGATAATCACATACAAATGCGACAGAAACCCCCAGGTGTTGTCCCCACAAATGGTTTATGTGCATGTGAGGCGCATACGTGAAGTCAAACACGTGCCCCACGAGCTATAGGCCAGTAGTCACTTGGAGCGCCAATGGGGAAATACAGTGCAGACATTCAGGGACAGCATGACAGGTGAAGTCTTGGGCACATCAAACATTTGTGAGGACCTGGCCGGGGTCGGCGAGGTGGTGTCACAAGGCCAATTCCAAAAAGATTTCTTGCTGAAATTGATCAGCCTGCAGTATATAGGCAAACAGATCTCTCTCTCTCTGATCAAATCTGATCAGAGAGATCTGTCCTTTGGTCAAATCTGCCCATCATCACTAGATGTATGGCCACCTTAAAGAGACTCGGAGATGAGTCTTTCTGCAGTTTTTTACTTACCCGGGGCTTCTTCCAGCCCCATAAAAGCATGGATGTGTCACTTGCCGTCCTCCCGCAGTCCTCCGGGAGTCAACTCCCGGTACGCGGCTCAGTCAGACTCCGTCTGAGTAACATCAGCCGGGGCCCTCTGCGCTTGCGCAGAAGGTCCGCCGCTGAGGTCACTGAGCCGCTTACCGGGGAAGATTGCGGCTGAATAGAGGCACTGTGGAGGATGGCGAGGGACACATCCATGCTCATGGGGCTGGAGGAAGCCCCAGGTAAAAAAGAAAAAAAAAAAAAAAAAAAGCAGGAAGACTCCGCTCTGAGTCTCTTTAAGCATCAATATGCAATGCTGCAGTTCGATCGATTTTCAATAGAATTCCTGCTGGAATCTATTGAAAATCGATGTGCAGTTGGATGGTAAGAAAATCCCTCTATGACCAGATTGCAATCACAGAGGGATTTATCGAATTACCACATAGTGTTGCAAGCTATCAGTGTGTCACAAACATTGGGATCTTGTCTCTCCACAAAACAAAAACTTCCATTTTATTGGAAGCGAAATGATAACAGTGCACTTACTGTACAAAATTATCAGATTTGAGTTTGCTTTTTGCAAATCAAACTAAACAGAGGTTCTGGAACACACACAGGAAAGGGATAGACTCCATAGATCCACATTAATCCATGCCATGCACTGATGAGGACCAACCAGTCTGAAGCAGTCTATGCATGTTGGATTAGTGCAGTGGCGGCTCCAGCTTCAGATTTTTGGGGGGGCTCAAAAGGGGCACAATGGCTGGCAGGCGGAGCTCATAGGGGGGAAATTATAGGTGTGGTCATGATGTCATGTGGGCGGGGCTAACTGTAATGTAGTTGTACCAGCTAATGTAGTTACATTAAAAAAATATGAAGTAAATGCACCTAATGACAGTGTTTCACCAGTATATGCTTCAATCAACAATCATGTAATGAGAGACAGCATTTCACCAGTTAATGCACATAATGACAGACAGTGTTTCCCCAGTAAATGCACATAAGAGACAGCCTTTCACCACTAAATGCATGTAATGAGAGACAGCGTTTCACCTGTAAAAGCACGTAATGAGAAACAGCGTTTCACCACTAAATGCACATAAGAGACAGCGTTTCACCAGTAAATGCATCAATCAACAATCATGTAATGAGAGACAGCGTTTCACCACTTAATGCACATAATGACAGACAGCTTTTCACCATTAAATGCACGTAATGATAGACAGCCTTTCACCAGTAAATGCATGTAATGAGAGACAGCGTTTCACCTGTAAAAGCACATAATGAGAAATAGCGTTTCACCACTAAATGCACATAAGAGACAGTGTTTCACCAGTAAATGCATCAATCAGCAATCATCATGTAATGAGAGACGTTTCACCAATTAATGCACTTGACAACGACAGACAACGTTTCCCCAGTAAATGCACATAAGAGACAGCTTTTCACCAGTAAATGCACATAATGACAGACAGCGTTTCCCCAGTAAATGCACATAATAACAGACAGCATTTCCCCAGTAAATGCACATAATGACAGACAGCATTTCCCCAGTAAATGCATGTAATGAGAGACAGCACTTCACCAGTAAAAGCATGTAAAGAGAGACAGCCCTTCACCAGTAAAATCATGTAATGAGAGACAGCCTTTCACCAGTAAATGTATGCTGAGGAAACAGAGGGACAGGGGTGTCATGCTGGGAGGACAGGGGTATTGTGAGCTGGTGAGACAGGGGTGTCATGACACCCCTGTCTCCCAAGCACATGACACCCATGTCCCCTTGAGCACAAAACCCCTGTACCCCCAGAAAATCACACCCCTGTCCCCTCCAGAACATGCCAACACTGTCCCCCTCAGCACATCACACCCCAGTCCCCCTCCGCACATCACACCCCAGTCCCCTCCAGCACATCACTTCACTGTCCCCTCCAGCACATCACACCCCTGTCCCCTGCAGCACATCACACACCTGTCCCCTCCAGCACATCACACACCTGTCCCCTCCAGCACATCACACCCTTGTCCCCTCCAGCAATTCACACCCTTGTCCCCTCCAGCACATCACGCCCTTGTCCCCTCCAGCACATCACGCCCTTGTCCCCTCCAGCACATCACGCCCTTGTCCCCTCCAGCACATCACGCCCTTGTCCCCTCCAGCACATCACGCCCTTGTCCCCTCCAGCACATCACGCCCTTGTCCCCTCCAGCACATCACGCCCTTGTCCCCTCCAGCACATCACGCCCTTGTCCCCTCCAGCACATCACACACCTGTCGACCCAGCATGACACCCCTGTCCCCTGCAGCACATCACACACCTCTCCCCCCAGCATGACACCCCTGTCCCTCGGGGGGGGGGGGGGCAGTTAGCATCTAGGTGCTGGGAGGGAACATCTAGGCTCTGGGTGGTAGCTGGGGTGGAAGGGAACATATAGGTGCTGGCTTGGCTGGGGGGGGGGGGGGGCAGTTAGCATTTATGTGCAGGGAGGGAACATATGGTGGCTGGCTGGGTGGGGGGGGAGTTAGCATCTAGGTGCTGGGTGGTAGCTGGGGTGGGATGAAACATATAGGTGCTGGCTTGGGGGGGGGGGGGCAGTTAGCATCTAGGTACCGGGAGGGAACATCTGGTGGCTGGCCGGGTGGGGGGGGGGGGGGGGGGAAGTTAGCATCTAGGTGCTGGGTGGTAGCTGGGGTGGGAGGGAACATATAGGTGCTGGCTGGCTGGGTGGGCTGGCTGGGCTGGGGGGAGGTATAGTGAACGATTGGGGGGGGGGGGGGGGGAGAATTCACAATTTTAAGCTGCATTTTACCTTGCTGGTTGCTGCAGATGCAAAGCCGCAGCAACAGTCCAGGATTTTGCATTCTTCCTCCAGCGTACCGAGGCCATCAGCACTGTGCAGGCTGGCCATGGCTGCTTACACGAGGGCAACATAGTTCCTGCTGCCCAGCCCAGTCCGCTGTACATGAAGCCGTCGCAGCACCGCCTGGAGCAGTGAGAGGAGGTCCGGGTCTGAAAATCCTCCACCACCTGTGTTTGAATTTGGTTTGCGCGCCGCTGACATTGAGATTCAGGTGGGCGGAGCTTTCAATCTGCGGAAAAGGCAGATGCTCCACACTCCACCTGCATCCAGCCTGCACCGTCCGAGTGCGCTGTAGGGTTACCATGGTGACGGGAGTTGAGATGCATGGAGTTCGTGGATGCTGCGTCTGTAAACTTTCGTCACCATGACGACAACCCGAAAGCAGCCGCTGCTATCAATTACTTAGGAGCACGTGCCAGCGGGCCGGTTTCCTTGATATGACGGCTGCGCACCTGCGGCCCATAATGCAAGAGGCAGCCCGGTCCGCGCATGAGTACAGTTAAGCAGCTGCAGCATTAAAAAAAAAAAAAAGTCTACTCAGCTCTGGGGACTCAGGGTGGGCTTTCGGGGGGGGGGGGGGGCTTACAGTTTGTCAGCTGGGGCTTCAGCCCCGGCAAGCCCCAGTGTAGCGCCGCCACTGGATTAGTGTGGCTCTGTACAATTAACAAGTTGACACATTATTGCATTCCAGTGGTTCTGGAGGTGTGGCTAGCTTACAGGGACAACAAGGGATAATTTGCATACTCATCAGTGATGCACTGTGGGACACCTCATATACTCACTCCTAACTAAATAATTGCTAATACCTTCTGTTTTAAGAAGGCAAACTTCTGTTTTGCATTGTAGAGGGATGGAACATTATCCGCTATATTTCATCTGCAAATGCTAAATAAAAGGTTGGCCTCAATTCACTAAGATCATGCTGGAGATAATAAGGCAAGAGATAACTTGCCACCACACAGTGAGAGAGTTATCTTAACTCTTTATTCCTTAAGTTACCTCCTCTGTAGTGGTTTTCACACTCAGTTAATTAAAATAACTCCAGAATTCTAAAGTTAAAGTTAAGGATTGAAGAGTTAACTTAAAGGGAACCATAGATGAACCTAGTTGAAAAATGAAAGAAAGAGGTCATACATACCTGGGGCTTCCTCCAGCCCCATAAGCCTGGATCGCTGCCACGCCACCAACCTCCGCTGCCTCTATCGCCCGTACCGGGTCCCGTCACTTCCGCCGGACGCAACCAATTGTACGCATGCGCAGGGGCTCCCTCCGGCTTTGTACGCATGCGCAGTATGGAGGGAGCGCACTGCGCTTGCGTCGACTGGCCGAAAGTACGGGACCCGGTACCGGCGGACAGAGGCAGCGGAGGACGGCAGTGTGGGAGCGATCCAGGCTTATGGAGCTGGAGGGAGCCCCAGGTATGTATAAATCTATTGATTTTTCAGCTCTGGCTCTCTTTAAAGACATAAGAGTTAACTTTAGGTTTGCTAAGGTAAAATGTTTCCTGAATACTACATGCCTTATCACCATGGTGATAACGCTAGAAACGTTATTAACGACAGGAGATAAGCTTAGTGAATTGAGGCCAATGTGATAATTTGTACAGCAAAGGCACTTACATCAATTAGCTTTAATAAAGTGGAACTTTCTGTTATTAACCCTTCCCATTAACTTTATATCAGTAATTTATTTTCCGTGTAAGTTCTTATGCTTTAATTTTTTAGAATGATGAAATTGAGTTTCAAACCAAAACAAACAGCGGCTACATCAGCAGACAAGTACAACAAACATGTTGCCCCATCCAACTAGTCTTATGACACCATCCATTCAACAAACATGATGAGAAATGTATTATACAACCTTTCTTACCATTTGGATTTGTTGTTTCTTCTGTAAAATGTAATTGAGTTTTTCTTGCTGTTTGAGAAAGGTTTTCACCACTTCTTCCATGATGTGACCCTTGTCATCCTCGCATAGCTTGTCTTTGCAAAGTGTCCCATCTTTCTCCGTTTCTCCAAAGTTAGTCTCTGCAACAGACAAAAAACATCGGCCTCATTACAGCCGCAAGTGCTTCCGCATGTGCACTGATCCACATACAGGATCTTCTCAAAAAAATAGCATATTGTGATAAAGTTCATTATTTTCTGTAATGTACTGATAAACATTAGACTTTCATATATTTTAGATTCATTACACTACAACTGAAGTAGTTCAAGCCTTTTATTGTTTTAATATTGATGATTTTGGCATACAGCTCATGAAAACCCCAAATTCCTATCTCAAAAAATTAGCATATTTCATCCGACCAATAAAAGAAAAGTGTTTTTAAAACAAAAAAGTCAACCTTCAAATAATTATGTTCAGTTATGCACTCAATACTTGGTCGGGAATCCTTTTGCAGAAATGACTGCTTCAATGCAGCGTGGCATAGAGGCAATCAGCCTGTGGCACTGCTCAGGTGTTATGGAGGCCCAGGATGCTTCGATAGCGGCCTTAAGCTCATCCAGAGTGTTGGGTCTTGTGTCTCTCAACTTTCTCTTCACAATACCCCACAGATTCTCTATGGGGTTCAGGTCAGGAGAGTTGGCAGGCCAATTGAGCACAGTAATACCATGGTCAGTAAACCATTTACCAGTGGTTTTGGCACTGTGAGCAGGTGCCAGGTCGTGCTGAAAAACGAAATCTTCATCTTCATAAAGCTTTTCAGCAGATGGAAGCATGAAGTGCTCCAAAATCTCCTGATAGCTAGCTGCATTGACCCTGCCCTTGATAAAACACAGTGGACCAACACCAGCAGCTGGCATGGCACCCCAGACCATCACTGACTGTGGGTACTTGACACTGGACTTCAGGCATTTTGGCATTTCCCTCTCCCCAGTCTTCCTCCAGACTCTGGCACCTTGATTTCCGAATGATATGCAAAAGTTGCTTTCATCCGAAAAAAGTACTTTGGACCACTGAACAACAGTCCAGTGCTGCTTCTCTGTAGCCCAGGTCAGGCGCCTCTGCCGCTATTTCTTGTTCAAAAGTGGGTTCACGCTTCCATCTGCTGAAAAGCTTTATGGTGATGAATATTTCATTTTTCAGCACGACCTGGCACCTGCTCACAGTGGCAAAACCACTGGTAAATGGTTTACTGACCATGGTATTACTGTGCTCAACTGGCCTGCCAACTCTCCTGACCTGAACCCCATAGAGAATCTGTGGAATATTGTGAAGAGAAAGTTGAGAGACACAAGACCCAACACTCTGGATGAGAATAAGGCCGCTATCGAAGCATCCTGGGCCTCCATAACACCTAAGCAGTGCCACAGGCTGATTGCCTCCATGCCACGCCACATTGAAGCAGTCATTTCTGCAAAAGGATTCCCGACCAAGTATTGAGTGCATAACTGAACATAAATATTTGAAGGTTGACTTTTTTTGTTTTAAAAACACTTTTCTTTTATTGGTCGGATGAAATATGCTAATTTTTTGAGCTGTATGCCAAAATCATCAATATTAAAACAATAAAAGGCTTGAACTACTTCAGTTGTAGTGTAATGAATCTAAAATATATGAAAGTCTAATGTTTATCAGTACATTACAGAAAATAATGAACTTTATCACAATATGCTAATTTTTTGAGAAGATCCTGTATACATGAGCAAGCAAGACTGGGAAACTGAAGGGCTGGAAACGGATGTCCCTTCATGACCCAGAGTGGCAGGCCATAAGAATCGCTTCATTTTCTAATTGAAATAATGAAATCTGCCTGCTTTGGGCAACAAGCACTTTCTTTACAGGTAGTATTTTACTTATGGATTAAGTAGCAGGAAAAAGAACAGTGATTGAATACTTTATTGTAAAAGTATTCATGCAGCCATCTCTCTACAAAACGCATCACACCTCAGCCACTCAGATAACTTAGATAAATTAAGAAACAAAACAAGAGAGTAAGAATTGGAAGTGTACTTCTTGATGCATGCCAAAAAGGTCTACAGGGTGAAGCATTTTCTAAAATGTAAGATATTTTTAAAAGTGGGATGTGTGTGTCATTTCCATGGAAGTAGAAACAGCATCAGCAGATGCTAAGCACACACTACACAAGCTTCATCATCAATGTGACATGTATGCAGTGTGCTCTCCAGTAGCTACAATGGTGATAAGGAAGGTGCGAGAGTGGTACCCACAGTGTAAGCTGGAATTGGGAGATACGCAGGCAGACATCACAGTACATAGTATATATGGGCCAACATGCAGTGGATGAGTCTGCAGTGGATATTGTGCTCAGTCTGTGCTATTTATGGGGACTGTGTGGGTTGTCAGAAGTGAAAAGTCTAAATGCATTGGAAAGGACACTTGTGATGACTGGTCCCCTGTAATTGTTAGGAGAATGTGTGTGAAATCACAGACACACATACCATGCATGCACATTTCTCATATAAGAAGCAGCCACACAACACTCGGGTTACAAATTCTCCTGGGATTTATAATAAAGTTCAACATGACTGCAGAAAAAAGGTGTGTCAAGCCTGTGTACTTCATAAAGCAATCTGTAGAATTAAAGATTAGAATCTACATAGTTGAATGTGCTGATAACAAAAATCACACAAAATGATCAATGAAAATCGAATTTATCAACCCGTGGAGGTCTGGATTTTGAGTCTCACAATATTAGTGAAAAAAAAGATTTACAGATTTAACTTTGATGTAAGGTCCTTAACCACTTGAGGACCGGCATCTAAACCCCCCAGGGCCAGAGCAGTTTGAAAAATGTGTAGGTCCCCGTTTAGATATCCAGGCATAGGTGTCCCTAGTATAGATAGCTAGGCATGGGTGTCCCTAGTATAGATAGATAGGCATAGGTGTCCCCAGTATAGATATCCAGGCATAGGTGTCCCTAGTATAGATAGATAGGCATAGGTGTCCCTAGTATAGAGAGGCATGGGTGTCCCCAGTATAGAGAGGCATGGGTGTCCCCAGTATAGATATGCATAGGTGTCCCTAGTATAGATAGATAGGCATAGGTGTCCCCAGTATAGATAGAGAGGCATGGGTGTCCCCAGTATAGAGAGGCATGGGTGTCCCCAGTATAGATATGCATAGGTGTCCCTAGTATAGATAGATAGGCATAGGTGTCCCTAGTATAGATAGCTAGGCATGGGTGTCCCCAGTATAGATAGAGAGGCATGGGTGTCCCCAGTATAGATAGATAGGCATAGGTGTCCCTAGTATAGATAGCTAGGCATGGGTGTCCCCAGTATAGATAGAGAGGCATGGGTGTCCCCAGTATAGATAGAGAGGCATGGGTGTCCCCAGTATAGAGAGGCATGAGTGTTCCCAGTATAGATAGGTGTCCCCAGTATAGGCAGCGGGCATTACTTACCTCCCCAGCTCCAGCAACGAGCAGCTCTCCCCGCCACAGCTCTACCTAGCATCCAACCTCGCACTGCCACTATGTCATCAAGCCGGGACCTGACACTAGAGGCAGTGCGAGGCTGGATGCCGGGCAGAGCGGAGTGGAAGCGACTATTGCAGGAGGAACGTCAGGAGAGGCAAGTCCCGGTCCTCTTCCTTCCTTCTGCCGCCGCTACAGTAATCACTACGATCAGTGGCGAACGTGGTGATCACATGATAAGAAGCCAATCGCCATGTCTCCTGATCAGTGAGGGGAGATGTCAGCTGTCCCCTCTCAGGTGCATGCAATTGTGTCAGGACTTCAAGGACGTTACAGGTACATCCTTGATCCCAAAGGGGTAAAAAAAATAGAGAAAAAAAAGACAAAAATGAGGTTCAGAAGTGTGTGTGGCCTCCATGTGCCTGTATGACCTCCCTACAATGACTGGGCATGCTCCTGATGAGGCTGCAGATGGTCTCCTGAGAGATCTCCTCCCAGACCTGGACTAAAGCATCTACCAACTCCTGGAAAGTCTGTGGTGCAACATGTCGTTGGTGGATGTAGCGAGACATGATGTACCAGATGTGCTCAACTGGATTCAAGTCTGGGGACCGGGCGGGCCAGTCCATAGCATCAATGCCTTCGTCTTGCGGAAACTGCAGACACACTCAAGCCACATGAGGTCTAGCATTGTCTTGCATTAGGAGAAGACCCCCTGAAAAGAATCGTACTCAAAGAGACCCAGTGAATCTCAAAACAATACCGTAAGGGTCCTTTTACACTAGATCAGTTGCTGACTGTTGTAACTGAAAGGACAACTGATTTAGTGTCCATGTCTCCCTATGGCCCCTTTTTACAGTGCATGCTGAAAAACAAACTTTTTCACAATGCACTGCTATGGAGGTAAAAAAACAAAACAAAAAAAAAACATACATATTAAAATGCATCAAGTGTAAAGGGGCCCTAAGGGTTGGCAAGTGCCAGACACACACACACCGGTCGGGATGTCCTGCTGGTGTCACTGCACTCCCGAGCCCATTACAGTATATATCAGAGCATTGTGGCCAATTCCGGTAACTAGGGGGTATTTGAATAAATGTTGATTTTTGTTCATGCACATAGAAAAATGTAGATTGTTGTACATGGAAAAAGAAGAGGAGTCACAAGGCATTAATGATGGGATTCAGAGTTTGCAGAATTATGATGTTCCAGGATGTGAGGACAGGACGACATTTGAATATGAGTATGTTTATTGTTCAAGAACTAATTGTAGATAGTTGTTTATGGAAAAATAAGACATCCCCTGAAAATAAGCCCCACATCACTTGGAGCAAAAATCAACATAAAACCCTGTCTTATTTTGGGGGAAAATAGTAATTAAAGTGGCAATTACATTTTGCACCGCCTGAAGATGATGTTAGTGTGACTGGTTTCAACATCAGTCTGCCTGCTAAACCCTGAATGGGAGCAGCAACATGAAACGGCACTTTTGGAAATATATATTAACCGGTTTTCTTCTTTCAGAGTAATTTGATAACTGGCGCTGAGCTTAGGAAAAGGATATTGGGAAGGCAATAAACGAGAGATGTTCAGAGCAATATATTCTCTGCATCTTTTATGGCCTGTGATTGTTTAATAAATCTCTTCCAGCTATGTGCCTCAGATCATAAAGTGAACTGTAAACCCTCCCAGATCTAGAAACCTATAGTTTATGCCTTGCTATGAAATGTATAGAAAGAAGGACAAGGCAGGCAATGTCATGAGACTGGAACAAAGCAGGGCTAAGAGAGGTAGCAGCCTAAACATGGCCATTTCATGTAATCAGTGCTAACCATTTACAGAGAAACAGCATTCCTGTCTGAAAGGGATGTACGTCAGCCTTGTGGTTATCGTGCAAAAACCTACGATTTTCTGATCTTTATTTTCTGCAGCCAGAGATGTCAAATTAGCTCTGCTACCATACAAGACAGTTAAACCTTCTGTACAAATATAGCAATTTCCTTGTTTCCCAGGTGGACACAGTGGCCAGTCACAGGCAGATTAGATTAAATCAATCAATCTGGACAAATCTACAGACTACTCCAAAGCGAACTGATCATTTTAATAGATTTCATTAAGAGAAATAATCAAGTGAGTTTCAGAAAATTCTAGTTGAATGGAGTAGTGGAATATAAATTGTATTGAAAAGGGGAATTGTACTGCATCAAGTTACACAAAGCATTGCATGGTGGTGGTTTTAATGGACTGAAGCAGTCACATTAGACGAGAGTGTTGGGTTGCATTTTAACGCAATGTTCATGTCTCCACTGCAGAGTCCGCAGAGCGCCTCCTGTCATTCATCAAATAGGTGGCAACAGAAACCACCGTGTGGAAAAATGCATGCAGCAAGACTTTCCCACAAGGAACAAAAATGGAAGAAGAAAAATCCCAGTTAGACCCACTGGTAACAGTATTTATTTTAATTTATTTATTTATTGCATTTATAAAGCGCCAACATATTACGCAGCGTTGATACAGTAATGAACAGTATTTCCATAAACTGTCCAGAATGGCAATGTGGACAAAAAAAATACTGAATATGAAGGGTGATGCATCAATTGGAGAGTGTTGATGACTTGCTGGATAAGCCTTCATGTACAATGATGTGAGGCCTGCACAGACTAAAATGAATATCCCTTGTTTGATAAACAAAGGTTCATATTAGGTCCCTTCTGCAATTCTGCATTATGTGCAGTTGCTGGTAACCATCACAATACCTGGCACTGAGTTCTCTCTGATGTGGTTGTGATCCCGATCATTTACAAGGGATAGAATTGCAATGTGTTTGCGCAAAAATGCCGACCTCCTGGATTGCACACACCGTGCGTTGCTGAAAACGCAGTCAGCAATGCACGAGTGGTAAGGGGACCTCAGTCTATTTTCCAAACTTCCATAAGGAAGTTAAAGTGACAAGTGACTTGTCTATATATCTTATCTAAAGTTTAGATAGTTTACACAGCAAATCTATCTTCAAACAGCTTCAACAGTATATTAATGTTTTTTCCTGTGATACAATGGGAGCAGACATGTTTTCTGCTTGTCACTATTACACAATTACACACACACGGGCAAGCTTATCTGTATCTAGGCATGCTAATCTGCATATTCTGTGAAAACTCCACTCTTATCTCCTCCATTACACAGGCAACTGATCTGTATCTGCACTGCAGCTCTCAGATTGTGAAAACTCTGCCTCTGAAATCTATAGCTAGTAACACCTTTTTCACCTGCCCAGACTGAAATCCCACAATCCCTTGCAAGCGCCAAGGCACTCTGGAGAAGCTGTGGGTGTGGATTATTTAGTTTATAGGAAATTAGGGTACTAAAACAAAACAAGTATTTGGCTTGAGGAATGCCCTATAAACTATATGTAAGGAACACAATTATGCAATGAGTAAAAGTTCATCTCAGGTCCACTTTAACCTCTGAATGACTGAGCAATGTAACATCTGTGACCAGTCATGATGAAGTACCTAAATTTAGCTGCTCTTTAATTAAACATCTTTCATTTATTTTTGGGAAACAAAATGTGTATTTTTACATAGCCCTAAAACAAGTAAGTGCATAAATAGCTTTCCAAAAATATATACATTTGGAAGTCCACTACTCATGCTTTATTAACAGCAGCTACAAAATTCAGATCAGAATGTTTCAGAATGCTGGAGGTATATGAGAGCTGGAAGAGACATTGAAGGGCATCGCACAGAGGTCGTGACAAGGATGAGGTAACATGTACATTGCGTTTCGCAAAAAGACACACACAATTGCAGGGAGACCGGATGGGGTTCCGTCAGTCATCAGGAAACTGAATCCTATTACCACCACACCCTCCAATTGAGCCTTTGCGACCCAGGTTTTCCACCATGACCGATCGAGCCTTTCGAACAATTTCATTAGGAAATTAATCAAAACGATCAATAGGGTGGCCATGTTGTAGCTCAATATCTTCCGGATTAGATCATCATGATCCTATTGACCAGATATTGATGCTGAAAAATGAGTAATGTACCTTTACACTCCGCAGTATAGAACAATTTTTTGTGCAAATGATTTTTTTATGCATCCATAAGGGCTCAAAGCTTCCCCTTTGGAAAACATCTCTGCCATATACCGTATTTTTCGGACTATAAGACGCACCTACGTTTAGAGGACAAAAACCAGGGGAAAAAAATATATACTAAACCTTGCGCACCCATGGTGCAGGGGCGTCTTGTGGATTATGCCCTCTTTGTATTTCATGCCCCCTTGTATCTCGTGTCTCCCTGTGTCCTCTTATGCCCCTTTGTGTCCTCCATGCCCATTTGTGTCCCCTTGTGTCCTCTGTTTGTCCCCGTGTCCTCCTCTGCATGGGCACAGTAAAGGGAGTACCCCGACATTGCAGCAGGTTAGAGCTTTCGTATTGGCAGGCATTCACAAGTCAGGAACTCCCTGCCTTTAGACTATAAGACAGCAGCAACCTTTTCCCCCCACTTTTGGAGGAGAAAAAGTGAGTCTTAAAGTTAAAAAAAAAATACAGTATTTGGTTTATTCAGCAAAAGTAGAACAACCAAGCAGGTGAAACCAGCAACTTGCATACACATTATCACCCTTGATATTCTGCCGTAGCTCAGCTGATTTTGCTTGTCTTTCTATCACCTTGTAATACAATGTTGCAGGTTCACGGCAACACTTAAAATTCTGTCTGTCGAAAGCTACAGTAGCCTGGTTAGAGAAAACATCCTACTTTTATAACTTGAGCTGCACCTATTATTAGAGTCATTTCACTGATGTTGTGTTAGTGCTGTCCCTACTGCAATTGCTCGAATTGCCAATCTTCTTCTCTAATGCTTTCAGCACTAAAATGCTATCTGAAAAGAAGAAACTCTGTGATGGCGGAAGTAGAAATATATTTCTTTAATAAAACAAAACTGCCTTGTGTTGCTCAGAAACTGTAGGCATTTTCATAGATGTTGCTGGTGCTGAGTAAAACGGTCTGCACTGCACACCACATAATCTCCAGTAACCAACAGCAAACTAAGAAATCAGTTGTTGGCTAGGGATGGTCAGTGGCATACAAATAATTCAGAGATGATGCAGCATTAAAGAAAACCGGAAAAAGAGATGGATATGGATGCTGCAACATGTATTTCCTTTTAAACAATACCAGTTGTCTGGCAGTCCTGCTGACCTTTTTGGCTGTCTGAAACAAGCATGCAGCCAATCTCGTCAGACTTCAGTCAGAAACATCTGATATTAATATGCTTGTTCAGGGTCTATGGTTAAAAGTATTAAAGGCAGATGATCAGCAGACAACTGGTATTGTTTAAAATTAACTGAAAATGTCAGCCTCCGTTATCCATCTCACTTCAGGTTCCCTTTAAAGGGGTTCTGTGGGGGGTTGGTAAGGATAAAAACCGCCATTTACCTGGGGCTTCTATCAGCCCCCTGTAGCAGTAATGTCCCACGCCGTCCTCCTCCGATCCCCCGTTACCCGCCGCCGGTCCCGGTCTAGAGTGGCACGCCATCCAACTGCAGCTGCGCAGCTGTGCTTGCTCCTGCCCATGTCATCAGAAGCTTACTGCACAGGCGCAGTACAAGAAAACTTCGTACTGCGCAGCAAGCTTCTGATGACATGAACGGCAACGCGCATTATTCGGCGATGCCAGACGAATAATGCCAGGTGCCAGCGGCGGGGAACGGCAGATCGGAGCAGGACGGCGTGGGACATTACTGCTACAGGGGGCTGATAGAAGCACCAGGTAAGTGGCGGTTTTTATCCTTAGCAAACCCCCACAGAACCCCTTTAAGCTTGAATATGGACCAGTCAAGTAGGAATTTGGATTAATCCATTTACAAGCTGAATACATTTGCATACACAATTTGCACAATCCTACATCAACTCAGAATTATTTACATCTCATTAGTCATTCCTAGCTGTCATGATACTTAAAGGAAACTTCAGACCGTTCATAATGCTGTATTTATACTTACCGGGGGCTTCCTCCAGCACCATGTGGTCCACGGGCTCCCTCACAATCCTACCTGGCCGACCTGCTGTCCTGTGGTAGCCTCTGGCATTTCCTTCAGTCGGGTTTCTCTGTGCATGCGCAGCCATGCACATGTACAGAAGAACAGCTGGCCGACTGAAGAAAACCCCGGAGGTTACCACGGGACAACGGAGGGGCCAGGAAAGACAGCGAGGGAGCCTGCGGACCACATGGGGCTGGAGGAAATCCAAGGTAACTATAAATACAGTAGTATGTACAGTCTCAGGTACACTTTAAGATTACTTGAAGGAACAATCAGAAACATTTGCTTTGGCTCTGGGAAAAACCAATTTGTGTAAATAGTATCCATGACAATGTCATCCTGGAGTTAAAGCACACACCTCTTATACCATAGTTCAGGTGCTGTGAAGTCTGACCAGATTAGCTACATGCTAGTTTCCAGTGTGCAATTCAGACAATAGTGATGCTAAGGAGATTAACAGGATGGCCAGGGAACTGGTATTGTTTAAAAGGGAACAAATGTCAGCCTCTATAAGCTTCTCAATTGAGGTGTACTTTAAATGCAGAAACTCTATGCCCCACAGCATTCCTGCAACATTGTCAGATAAACTTTGCAAAATAAAATATGACCAATAGGCCCTGTTTCTCCAGATGTTGCTCTGCAAAGTCTATATGGCACAGTTCACACACAGAAGGCCAGTCAATGGTTTTTGCAAGCCTAAAGTACCAGTCACGTTCATACAAAAAAAAAAAATAGTAATTTCTGACTTTAAGTAAGTAGATATACACCAACAAAAAAAAAAAAATACTGTAGCCAAAAATTATTTCATGGATACTTCCTAGTGAAATTTAAAGTGTACCCGAGGCAACATGCAACATGGTGAGATAAACATGTGATTGTACAGTGCAAAACATACTAATAACCAGACCATCTTTTTTTTCATTTTTCTGCCTGGGTTAATTTTCAGGCATTCAAGTGCAAATGTATGCTGCTTAAAAATGAACCAATCAAATCCTGCTGAGCTAAAATTTGATTGGTCCATTTTCAAGCTGCATACATTTTCATACAAAATGTGCAAAACCGTGCATTAACTCGAAATTATTTGCATCTCATTGACTATCCATAATTTTAACTCTGGCACAATTAATAGACTATCATTGAGCAGAGAGAATAAAACTTTCAATCCTCTATAATAACACCCTAATGTCTCTGCGTTCCATGTCCCTGTGTGTGTCCCATTTGCACTCTGTGCATGTGCAGGGGTACAGAGACAATGAGGGAGAGTGACGCGCGGCAAGGGATGACGGGCGACGGGACAGCGTGCGCAGGTGGGTGGGCGCAGGACGGGCATGGCGGGCGCATGCGCAGTGACAGACCTAGCCCGTTTTTAAACGAGCTTAGGTCCACTAGTCTACTGAATAAATGCTTAAAGGGAATGTCTGAACAAATAAAAACAAACAAACAAACAAAAAACCCAACATCTACTTACCCGGGGCTTCCTCCAGCCCTTTGCAGTCGACGCGTCCCACGCTGCAGCTCCGCTCTCAGTCGCCGGCCTAGGGTCCCTGCTGGTGCAGAGGCTGACCTAGTGAGGTCGTCCTCTACTGCACCTGCGTGAGCACCACTGTCAATCGAGTTCACATTATCCGGAGTGTACTAAGCAGACGCAGAACTACTAAGCCTGTGCAGTACACTCCAGACAACATGGACTTGATGTGCAGTAGAGGACGAACTTGCGAGGTCGGCCTCTGCACCAGTGGGGACCCCGGGCCGGCAGCTGAGAGTGGAGCTGCGGTGTGGGACATGTTTGCTGCAAGGGGTTGAAAGAAGCCCCAGGTAAGTAGATTTTTTTTTTTTTTATTTGTTCGGATATTCCTTTTAAAGTCAATGGGAATCTAAGCTAAAAAAACAAAAAAGCCAGATACTTACCTAAGGAGAGGGAAGGCTCTGGGTCGCACTTGCACGTGCGCAGTACAGAGCAGCCCATCTTCGGGAGCACTAGAGCTCCTGAAAACTTCTGAAGTACCCCGTGGCAAGGGATCAGAGCAGTGTTTGACCAAATTGGTTGAATACTTCTCCCGGGGAGCAAGCGCAAGAATGGGGACCGAGAGAGGAGTGGGAAAGCTCTAGCCCTCACCTTAAGTATCTGGCTTTTTTTTTTTTTTTATTCGATTCCCATTGACTGTAAATATAAAATAAAACCATGGGATATAATAAAAAAAAAAAAAAAAGAAGTCATTTTTAGGAGTAGGAGGATAAATTCAATTATTCATCTTATCCGTTTTCAACCTTGGGTTCACTTTAAGTACAGCGTATTCCACTAACTAGATGGATACTACAGTTTGTTATGTATAATGTGACAATTATAGTCATACTGTACAGTATTACTTGGCTTCTCTCCAATGTCTAAATAGATCTATATCTCCCTTGTTCCACCTTGCTAGTTCTGTCTTATGATGAAACTAGAGCTTTTCTTTTTAATCTATTTGTTATCCGATATTTATTTTGTATACCAGGCACTATCGACTGCTCGAGGTTATGTTTCTGTATAGCTTGCATTGTTTTCCAGAGACAGACAGAGCTGCTAATTCCAAGTAGGTTACATCCAGGGATTGCTTATTGATGGATAGAGAATTGATCTGATGTTCAGCAACATCTGATATTTGGCTACTTAGCAAGGAAGACAGGAAGAAAACACCTGTGGCTTCCACCCTCTGCCCAAGATAGGGTGGCCACTACTGCAGGAACCCTCCTGCCAACCGGTACTGCAGGAATCCTCCTGCCGACCACACTTAGCCATGGAGAAAGACTTACACACTTAAAAATCTCTGCACACATGCTAGACTGCGGTCATCAGTAAATGTTAATTTGTCACATTGGTGTCATTGATCAACATCTGATGGTAACATGGCACATCTGAAGTCAACAACAGCACAACAACTGTATATCAAAAGGATCATTAGTGGTAGCTCATAACAGAAAAATCGGAACTACATAGTTAGCCACACACCAATGATTGAATGCAAATTATCATTCATCATCTTTTGATGTCTGTATTTCATACCGTCTAACACTGATTATCTTCTGGTGTCCTTATTGTGACAAACAAGGCAGAAAGAACAAGAGAACCTAGAACACATTTCAAAGCATCCTCACATAAAAGCAGGAAACATGCATCTATGTGAGGTTGCATACTGTAGTTGCCAAGAAGTAGGTGGGGAGCAAATGTAAACCTTAAACAGCTTTCTCTACCAATTTTGTACTGTTCGATGCAGTGTAAAGCTATGGGAAAGTCTCTCAAGCTGAAGCAGTTCATTTTGGCGCATTGCGCTGAGCACCGAAGCTGGGCGTCTTCATAGCAGCAATGCTATGCTGCATGCCCCGTGTAACGGTAATTCGGGGCTCCGGCAATTGCCAGACTATGAATTACACCTCCCTCCGAAATTGCTACAACTCGGAGGGGGACTAGTGTTTAACACCGCCAGGAGTTTCGGAGCAGCAGGGAGAGCAGTCATTCGGTTCGCCCTGCGCCGGGATAGGATGTACTCTCTCAAGCACTGCGCTTGCCACGCCATCCAGCGCCAGTTCGAGACTGTCTATTCTTTTGATCAAACCAGGATCAAGAGGGCACCAATTGTTACACATTTTTGTAAGATATGTTTTAATCAAATGAAACATCTATTCTGTGGAAAATATCTAAAAAAGTACTATTCAGTTAACCCCCATTAATTGATCATTATTTCTGGGGGTGGAGGGGGATTTCGGTGCACTTTCCAAAATGACTCTGCTGAGCTCAACGTCTTTAAAGTGTACCAGAGGCGATTAAACATAAAAGATTTACACATACTTGGGGCTTCCCCCAGCCCCATCCGCTCGGTACCGGTGCTGGAGAAGGCGGAGGATGGCGGCGTGGGAGCGATCCCTGCAGATGGGGCTGGAGGAAACCCCAGGTATGTATAAAACTTATATTTTTAATCGTCTCTGGTTTCCTTTAAGGCATACATTCTTTATGACCATTACTGTCATAGGTTCAGTTACTTTGTCCTTTATTAAAAGAAGTTGATAAAGAACCTAGATAGCCTGTGCTTTATACATAATATTAAGCCACTGCCTCAAAGTTCCTGGGATGATTGAGGCAGCTGGATTCATGTAGGCTCAGATAAGTCTTGGGGGCATCTAATAAGCACCCCTAAATATGTGAAGGTATTTTTCTGGCACTTACTCAAGTTATTCCAACTGCACAACTAAATAGCTTATTTCCCTGTGCTGAAAGAGAAGTTACTCCACTCCCTGTCTGCACACAGACATTGGCATTGCACTTGATCACTTCCCTGCTTTCCAAGTCAAACTTACAGGACAACTGAAGTGAGAGGGATATAGAGGCTTTCCTAAACAATACCAGTTGCCTGGCAGCTCTGCTGATCTATTTGGTTGCAGTAGTGTCTGAATAACACCAGAAACATGTGGGTAATCTTGTCAGATCTGACAATGTCAGAAACACCTGATCTGCTGCATGCTTGTTCAGGGTCTATGGCTAAACATATTAAAAGCAGAGGATCATCAGGATAGGCAGGCAACTGGTATTGTTTAAAAGGAAAGAAATATGGCATATCTCTCTCACGTTAGTTGTCCTTTAAACAAATTCATTTACCACAAGCGAAGCCAACCAGCATCTAAAATCTTCTCTAGGTGTTCTGCCAATTTTTCTTTTTCAGTCATTAAGCCCCAGAAATGGTCACAAAGTTAATATAGAATTATGCAAATGTTGTATGCAAATGTATGGAACTTGAAAATGAACCAATCAAATCCCATCTTGGATTCAATTGGTCCATTTTCTACCTGCATATTTGTGCATTAAAATCTGCAGGATTCTGCATCAACTCAGGATTATTTGCATCTTGCTTATCATATTCAGCACTTAAAGGGAACCTGAGGTGAGAGTAATCTGGAGGCTGCCATATTTCCTTTTAAACAATACCAGTTGCTTGGCAGTCCTTTTGCATCAGTAGTGTCTAAACCACAACCCCCAAGCAAGCATGTGGCTAATCCAATTAGAAATGAATCAGAGCACACAGACGCTATGGGAACATCTAGGCAGAATCTGTGTGGACGTGCTGCCCTGTGTGCCGGGGCCAGGACGAATAGAGGTCTGTCACAAGCGGTCGTGTGGATGTTCGTTTTAATAAAGCGGTTTATGAGAACTGAGGAACCGTCTGGAGAGTACAGATCTATCTGTGATACGCTGGAAACAAGTTTGAAATCGGTGAGTGAACTTACGAGGGGGGACCTTCCCTGTGAATTCCATAGGTGGTGGCACATCCCCAGGAGTGCAGCACGGGGTGTCAGCTGTTGATTTTATATGCAATACTGGGCATTATGTGCGCATCTTTTATTTTAGGGATATAAAACATACTGCCTACAGTAAGGATATAGACACGCAGCCTCTTATCTGGATTAAATAAGAATTTGAAATTAAGAATAATACTGCAGAGACAGTTTTCAACACACACAAAAATAATTGGGCTACCAATCCTACGTGTGTTTCTGGGAGTGCTGTGAAATTGTGTTCTGAAAGCTATATTGTAAGAAGACTAAAATATCCACTAGGAGAGCCACTGAACAAATGCTTAGTTGTGTTGCAGTTTGTCTGAGATAACCGGTTTAATGCCTTATCACATGATATCATATCCCCAGGGACAACAATGTAATTAGAGAGACCACATATCAAAAGAAAACTAAGCAGTTAATCAGGACATCTCACAGTGGTCCTGGGAGGAGAAAAGACTCATGTGTTGTACTTACCTTGTCTATTACTGCTCCCTGTATCACCTTTCTGATCTACACTCTCCTGCTCCTCTAAGGAGAGGTCAGGGTATGAGGTAGTAGATTTATGTTTGGTGCTTCGGGCCTGATTCTCGGACTCCCCCACTGATTGCTTGCTGATCTCAGTCTCTCTTCTTATAGGTTTGGTGTCCTTGCTTTGTGATAAAGCAGCTGAGAGGGAAACATTTGGGGCCACCACTTTATCATACATGTAAAGATAGTAACTGTAAAAGAAAAATAATTATAATCATAATTACACACGTCTGTGTTAGAAATTTACACTCAGAAGCAAGAATACATATGAATGTGAATATAGCCAGCTCAAGGTTAGGTTTGTCTGCCTGCTGTTGAGGTTCCTTACTGAAATGTGAAATGATGCCTGGATTTCAATTAAAAAAAAAAAATCTTTTTTTTTCACAAAGCGCTAAGATTTACATACAAAGTTATTGAACATTAAATGATTATTTAATCCACCCAAGCCTCTATAGCCCATGTGCTGGTTACAGAAGTAATAAACAAGCCAATGGCACTGTTTGTTTCAAGCGCGTTGCACTAGAGGATAAGAATCACCACCATGAAATAAGACTACCTCCTCCCCCCCCCCCCTGAATACAGATCAAACCTACTGCCCCCCCCCCCCCCCCTAAAATATTTTACCACCTGAAGCTCACATATGATAGGCCAAGAAATAAATCTACACTGTGTCTGTGTAGAAAGCAAAAGTAACCTCTAGATGTCTCTCATAGGTAGCAGAAGTAGCAACTCAGAGGACTTCTCAAACTTCTCCAATGAAAGTAAACTGTCATTTGCACAACAGACCATGCTATTAGGCATCCTCGGGCAACTATAGTAAAATGAGTCAATAAAAACATCAACCTGTATGCCATTTACATGAAATAAGTAAGTAGTGGATACCCTCAGTACTATTAATGTAAACACTACAGTGCTGCAAATGCATAATGTACAGATATAGAAAACATGTCATCATACATGAAGAAACTACAAAACTGATCATTTCCTTCCTCCGGTTTGCACATTTCTCTTTATCAAATATTTCCTAAAATACAAAGTTCCCATTGAAAAAGGACAGGCATAACTTTCAAAAATGTAGGAAATTACTGTAGTAATTTTATTTCCTATTTACATCAAAAAAAAAAAAAAAAAACAATTGTTACAATAAGCCAGAGTCAGTAGAGTGATTTCATATGCCTTTCGAACATGTAATTATATGTAAATTCAATTCAATCTATTAGAAATCCAAGAAGACATAACTTCCAATGTGTTTGTATCGCTACAGGTGGTCAGATCTAGAAGCTTTCCAGTCATTCACTAGGAAGGGATGAGAGGTGAGAGCGGCTGAATGGAGTAACTACACAAAGCTGAAAGAGTGCAAGAGCCTACAAAGGCCTGAGTGTTAGAGAGATACGAGAGAGTGAGACAGCAACACACAAGAAAGGTCAGAAACCGCAACATAGAAAAAAAAGTGAAAGCATAGGGAAAAACATACAAGGGACAACATGAGACTGCTTCCCCATTATAACTATGTCAAGCCCACACCCCAGCTCTCAACTGTCCACACCCCAGCTCCCTTCAGGTCCACCATTTTACTTGCTTTGGCAATGGCAGTGTCATGGCAATAAAGCTCATTTTGATTAGATTTGAGTGCAAAGACACAAGCAGGAGCAGAGGGGCAAACACACAAGGCAGAGTGGGTGCAGAGACACTGTATACTGTATAAGTGGGTGCAGAAGGAGAAACATACAGTACAAGGCTGAGAAAGTGCAGGGACAAAGACATAAGTAGACAAACATACAAGGACTGTCACCCACAGATATTGGGACACAATCCCTCAGGTGACAGTTTGGGCAACGTCCTGTATAGATGTGCCACTAGTCTGCGGGCTAGTGACATACTCACATGGAGGGAGGAGGAGATGCAACAACATAGTGCATGATGGAGAGGGTGGGGAGAGTAGGAGAACAATGCCCTCCTCCTGAACTCCTCCAAGACAGTCCCTAGCTGGATCTCTCGTCAATGCATCAAGTGAGATCAGGAGCTTCTGCACAAATGCTTGTTTCTAGGCGGGGCAGCCTGACTGGGGGCATGTGTACAGTGGAGAGGAGTGATGGAACATCAGACAGGAGAGGAAGACACAGAGCAATGACATGAATGACAGGCAGGGGACCATGAAAGGATACGGTGACCCAGACATCATAAATTAAATAAAATACAGACGTGGGAAATGACAAAGCAGGGAAGGGCTCAGAGTACTAAACAGCATAAGGAAGCGGAAAAAACAGCAGGGCTGTGGAGTCGGCCCAAAAATCCACCGACTCCGACTCCTCAGTTTAGGATTCCACCGACTCCGATTCCTCGACTCCGACTCCTCTAATTTGCATATTACAATTTTGTTGATTAAAAGTATGTAACATGAAATTCGTCTCTTAACTGCCAACGCTTAGGAATTTTACAAGACAACTGAAGTGAGAAGGATATGTAGACTACTATATTTATTCCCTTCAGACTAAAACTAGTCCTTGGTAAGAGTACTTGTAAAAGGTACAGACCAGAACAAAGAACATCTATCAGGCCCTAGGCAATGTAACTGTGGGTACATGTAAGAATGATGTGCAGGTACTCTGCAGGGGAATGAGGAGATTATAAACAGACAACACCTCTGTGTTCAATGTGCACAGCATTCTCAGTGGATTCCCTGCAGCTCTGTGGGGAGTGCATATGTAGAGTATAGTACTACTGTGTAACAAAGTAAACCTGAGACAGATGAAATTAAAGTTTTATACATACCTGGGGCTTCCTCCAGCCGCCTTCAGGATAATCAGTCCCTCGTTGTCCTCCTCCACCACCTGGATCTTCTGCTATGAGTCCAGGTACTTGAGCCAGTCGGGCGTAGTGCGCATGCACACACTCCGCCGCCAGGAGCATACTACACCTGTGCAGCACTATTGTGCAGGTGCAGAATGTTCCTGGATGTGGGAGCGGCATGCGGCCGGACAGCGCTGACTGGCTGAATTACCAGGACTCATAGCAGAAGATCCGGGTGGTGGAGGACAGCGAGGGACTGATTAGCCTGAAGGGGGCTGGAGGAAGCCCCAGGTATGTATAAAACTTTACTTTTCATCCGTCTCAGGTACCCTTTAATTTGTAGTCACCAAACCAAATTTTAACAACATATCAAATTATTTGATTTCATCAGCAAAGGGAGTGCATACATTTGCATAAATCAGCATCAATGCAGAATTATTTCCATCTCATTGACCATCTCTATTAGTGACACAGCTACACATCAGGCTTTATACTTACAGCATAGATGTTATTTCGTATATATAAGAGAGATTCCTGTGTACACATCATATATACAGTCACAATCAGATATGTATATCTGACCTTAAAAATACGGGGACTGCTTTACTGAAGCAGCACAAGTAACTAATTTTGATTGGTTTATTTCATTTTTGTGGACTAAGCACAGCTATTACTGTATATATACTGTATATATACATTATTTTTAATGACTATTATCTGAGAAATAGAACATTTTATCATATTTTCTATTTTAATTACAGTTACAAATTCATTAGGAGTCGGAGTCGGTGCATTTTTTCCTGACTCCGACTCCAGGCTCCCAAAATTGCCCGACTCCACGACTCCGACTCCACGACTCCGACTCCACAGCCCTGAGAAACAGTCCAGAAGAGTCATAAAAATGATTAGAAAATATTTACTAGTTGAAAACAGGAGGTCATATGCTAATGTTTTAAAGCCTCATCTACACGGTACAATTTTCCATCACATCGACCAGTGATCTGATAAGAAATTGCATTATGTGTAGACGTCCAAATTGTTTCAGATCAATATTGCGATGGATTTTCCATTGATAAGTACCCAAAATCTATTGCAAAATCTATCGCAATCCGACTGGACCGGTGGGAAATTATCTAATAGATCCGTCTAATAGATCCGATCTGATGGAAAATTGTACCGTGTAGATGAGGCTCAAGAACTTAGCGGAAGAAAAAAGGTCACATGTAAAACCACCAATACATCTCATGCTCCAAATTCTGTACTTCTTTAAAAAAAGCAAACCATGAGAAATAATGACATCAAAACAGTGGTGGACTAGCAGCTCCAATATCACTTCTGACAGGTTCTGCTCATTTTGCCCTAATGCATTTTACAGCAGTATCTAAATATGTGGCAATGTACGCGTTGAGAAGAGACTGAATAATAGCAAGCACAGCAGTTACAAATCAGAGGTGTTATCCCACATAGCAAGGCATTATCAGGCTCTGACACACACACCTTACTAGTTTCTATTAATGCCGTGTAACTCTTCAGTTTGGAAATCAGACTTGCATCCATTTACAGCCCAGAGGACAGTTAACAAATACCACTAAACTACTTCACAGGCATCATATGCTAACACACCAATCTTGCTCAGGAGAACAGGCTTCTTGGTAATGCAATTAGACCACTGTTGCCTACAAACACAGATAAAGCATCCTGTGCATGAATGTCAGACTATCCCACCATAAGTGCCTTCACAGCTGTGGGTAGCTTGCGGAGTATTATGCAACTGAAGAGAGTAGTGGAATATAAAATACTACTAGGTAATTGATGCAAAGTCTGTCCTACTGCATTCTTTTATTCACAGGGTGGTTAAATATTTGCTCTGAGATGCCGGATTTGTTCAATTACTACAGCAAAGCGAACAAGGTGAAACGTACTGGAAAACATACTCATATGTGCATGCTGAAGCTCTAATTTTAACAGAGAGCTGGTGGAGTCTCGTTACTAAATCATGACTGGAGTGAATCGCGCCCATTCAAGAGCTAAAGCATCATTATGCGTGGGGGCAGCAAGTGCTTTCAGCCCCCTGTAGTCCTCCTGGTTCTGTACTGTTGGTCTGCTCTGGTCCACTCAGCAGTTGCCCCCTCCGAAAGCTGCATGCGCGGCCCCCGGGCCACACACCTCAATTGCCCTCCCATGGCCCGGGAGTGTTCTGCACTTGCGCAGTTCACAAAAACGCATGAGCCGACCACTCCCGGGCACGAGACCGCTATTGAGAGGATACGTGGCAGGTCCGCATATGCGGAGTAACCTTTAACTGGCTCAGGCATCCTGCTTATAAAGGGGCCTAGCTACTGAATGGGGGGCTGAGAGAAGCACCAGGTAAGTTACTATTACTTTAGGTTCCTTTGAAGGCAGAAAGTGCAGACCTACAAGTTAGAGAGCATTCTAAAGGCCAGTAAGCATGCTAGATGTGGAACAGATACCGATCCATGGCAGAATAATGCAAGGCCAAGGCTGCCAACATGTTCTGTTGCTTGGGGGGAACAGAGTGTACATGTGTAATGTCACATGGGAGCTGGGTGAGTGGGGGAAGAAAATGCACTCGATCCGCCAGACAGATCCGGGCAGCTGAGGAGTGTAGGTGGTGCTTGGACAATGAAAGGCTGCAAGTTCTTTTTCACCAATATCTTAAAATCGTTCCAAAAATTGCTAGTGCTCTTTGATGCAAGACAGCTGTAATTGTACTTGAACCAAAATATTAAAGAAACGTATCACAGTAAGGTGGATTAAAGAATATGAAAGAAATTAGGAAAACAGTTCTGCATATACTCTAAAGACGTTACACAGTTGTAACAATGTTTCAAGTGCCCATACATGGTACAATTTTTAATTTCTTTTCGATTAATTTAGTTTGTTCCGTTAGATTGAATATAAAGATTTTTCCAGCATCTCCGATCAGATTTTTCTCTAAAAAAAAAAGGGGATATTGTTTGAATTTCTTGATCGAAAAAAAAAAATATTTTCGACTTTCATTCGAATATTTAGATCGAATAAACGGGAAAAGCAAACGTTTTTATTGCATCATGTATGGGCACCGTAAGCCTAACTTCACAAGCAGCCATGAGGGTAGAAATGCATAGTGTTGTCCTATTTTCTATGCGCCTATAGGTGTGCTGTACAATGCTGACTGACCTCTCCCTGATGTGCTAAGACAAGATCACATGACTGAGGTTACTCTCCCACCCACGTACATTATGCATCACCCTGTTCTTCCTCCTAATTTCAGTTGCAAAAAACTAGTTAAGATACCGTAACTTTTGCAACTAGTAAAAAGCCCCGCCTGTTAAACGGGCGCTAGGTCACAACCGCTGTCCCCCCCACCCCCTCCCCATTGCACACACATACGCGTCCTGCTTGCTCATTCGCCACCACTGTCTGAAGTATATGCACACAGGGAGCGGCTTGCTTGGCAGTTGGAAAAAACGGTTATTTCCCACAATGCAGTGAAAACCTCTGTGAACCATAGACAGCAAACTGTCAGGTCCGGCCCTGTGTCCTAACTGCCCTGGCTGCGCACATGCCCAGTACAAAAAAGCCAGGGACACACAACCATTCAGTTGATGACGCAGGGACACTTGCATTTTATTGTATAGGATTACAGTGTTTCTTGGTTAAAGGGGACCTGAGGTGAGAAGGGAATGGAGGCTGCCACATTTATTTCCTTTTGAACAATACCAGTTGCCTGGCTATCCTGCTCATCCTCGGCATCTTATACTTGTAGCCATAGACCTTGAACAAACATGCAGCAGATCAGGTACTCTGACTCAGCTGACTCAGGTTTTACTGGATAAGCCATATGCTTGTTTCAGGGTTTTGACTCAGACACTAATGCCACATACACACTTGAAAGATTAATGAAAGATCACAAACCAATTTTACCCCCTTCCATGTAGTATGAGAGCATTTTGCAGGAACAGATCTTTTGCAGATACTGATCTGTTGCATGTGTACAGCATCTGTGTGTGCAGCATCTTGCAAAGATTTGTATCTGATGGGGAGTTCAGCTCCATAGAATAGACTGTGTAGAGTATGGCTCATATACTACATGGAAGGGGGTAAAATTGGTCTGTGATCTTTCATTACTTACCTCAGGAGGGGGAAGCCTCAGGGTCCCAATGAGGTTCCCCCTCCCCTGTAGCTGCAGGCAATCCAGCGCTGGCTTCCCCAAAGTCTCCCGCAATCCTCACTCGACAAGCCTGACAAGGCTTTATATATTTACCTTCCCTGGCTCCAGCTGGTGGCGCTATTGCAGCTCTCAGCACGGAAATAGTTCCATCTATTTATGAGACTGCACCTGCCCTGGAGCCAGAAAGGTAAATATTTACATGCTCTCCGATCCAGGACCCGCAGCGAGACCACCGTGGGACAGAGGAGGACGGGGGAAGCTGTGATAGGATCCAAAGGCTTCTCCTCCCCCTACTAAGTCAAAAGATTAAAACACATACTGCCAGGTCATGAGCACAGGCGCCCGGCAGTGATGGAGAGAAGACACGGGACATGTGCAAGAGGATAAGGGAGTTTAAACACTACTTCAACACTTACCACATTCACATTACACATTGGAGGATGAGAGAGCATCCAGGGGTCCGTCGATCATCCACAAATTGAATAATCATCCCTATTCGAAACCTTCTTCCATAGCCGACAGCCATCATGGTACTGTACTGCACTACACCACTGCAGCCTTGCAATACGCTGGGCTACTTTTTTTTTAGCTTGAATGTAAACAAACCCTTCAGTAGTCTGAAAGATTATAAACCAAAAATGTGCCTGCTGTATGTCGCTCCAAAGCCTGCACTGTACACAGAGAGCAACTAGAAATCTCTAGTCTACCTGAAAGAAGGCCTTGTGACTTGGAGTTGTGCTCTCCCTTTACCTGCCATCCTCACACTGACAAGAACATTGCTGTCTCCTTGCTTGTGAAAGGCAAGAAAGGGCAGGGCAGAGATCCAAACAAAAAGGCCTTTAACGCAGGTAAGAGATTTATAGAGGCTTTCTAAGCTCCTAGGAAATAATATTGTATATATTACACATAATTGTGGGCACCTGTGGTACCCAAATTTATGCAGCAGTGTCAGTTACAAGCAACGAGAATTCTAGCAAGTTCACTTAAAGCAACCCTTTAAAGTCATACTTACCTCGACTGTTCTCCAAACACAGGAGCATCAAAGCCCAAAGGCAAAGTCTAACAACATGGTACCTAAAGCTCTGCAAGCCTCTCTAGCAGCTGCTATGAGAATCCCTTAAGTGAAATCCCCCCAGGTCATCCAATGGGCAGCCTGCAGCTATTTGCAGCCCCAGCAGAAAGTGTAATGAGATAAAACAAGATATTAACGCAAACTAAAGTAAAATAAAGAAAACAACACAGCATAAACTAGTCACAGCACTAACAATCATGCGTAGCCCCTGACATTACCAATGGGCTGCACATAAGATTTTGAGCTTGGCACCACAGGTACTAACCTTATGATCCTAAAATTATGTAATAAGTATTATAAAATTCTGGTTCACTTGCTTTACCTAATCTTTCATAGCAGTACTATTGAAAAAGATAAAAAGGGTGCACTAACGTTAGATTTCAAAACTGTGAAGTTCCCGTTCCTGCCTTCCCACCGCAGTCAGAGAGATTTGGCTGCAGTGGTGGTCACAGTTGTCCTCTGGACCTTAATTCACATATTGCATAACTTGAAATAATTTTAATTTAAAAAGAAACAGTCATTTTGAAAAGAAAGGAGGTCTGCATGCTAGTAAAGCTTTCTCTACAGCTGTATTGTTACTAAACGCGGGTCATACCGCAAACATCTTGGGGGCCATATAGCAAGTACTGATGGGCCATAGATAGGGCACCAGGGACCTAAATGTTTCAAATGCGAGTCATTTAACATGTAATTGGAAGGCTTCCAAACACTTCATTGGACAACAGCTGCAAAACAGCTTCCTTACCACAGTGATACGGCCATATGGGCTAAAACTTTGTGAATACCAAACAAAATCTATGCTGAACACAAAACTCCCACCTACAGTGGGTTGCAAAAGTATTCGGCCCCATTGAAGTTTTCCACATTTTGTCACATTACTGCCACAAACATGCATCAATTTTATTGGAATTCCACGTGAAAGACCAATACAAAGTGGTGTACACGTGAGAAGTGGATCGAAAATCATACATGATTCCAAACATTTTTTACAAATAAATAACTGCAAAGTGGGGTGTGCGTAATTATTCGGCCCCCTGAATCAATACTTTGTAGAACCACCTTTTGCTGCAATTACAGCTGCCAGTCTTTTTAGGGTATGTCTCTACCAGCTTTGCACATCTAGAGACTGAAATCCTTGCCCATTCTTCTTTGCAAAACAGCTCCAGCTCAGTCAGATTAGATGGACAGCGTTTGTGAACAGCAGTTTTCAGATCTTGCCACAGATTCTCGATTGGATTTAGATCTGGACTTTGACTGGGCCATTCTAACACATAGATATGTTTTGTTTTAAACCATTCCATTGTTGCCCTGGTTTTATGTGTAGGGTCATTGTCCTGCTGGAAGGTGAACCTCCGCCCCAGTCTCAAGTCTTTTGCAGTCTCCAAGAGGTTTTCTTCCAAGTTTGCCCTGTATTTGGCTCCATCCATCTTCCCATCAACTCTGACCAGCTTCCCTGTCCCTGCTGAAGAGATGCAACCCCCGAGCATGATGCTGCCACCACCATATTTGACAGTGGGGATGGTGTGTTTAGAGTGATGTGCAGTTTTCTGCCACACATAGCGTTTTGCATTTTGGCCAAAAAGTTCCATTTTGGTCTCATCTGACCAGAGCACCTTCTTCCACATGTTTGCTGTGTCCCCCACATGGCTTGTGGCAAACTGCAAACGGGACTTCTTGTGCTTTCCTGTTAACAATGGCTTTCTTCTTGCCACTCTTCCATAAAGGCCAACTTTGTACAGTGCACAACTAATAGTTGTCCTATGGACAGAGTCTCCCACCTGAGCTGTAGATCTCTGCAGCTCGTCCAGAGTCACCATGGGCCTCTTGACTGCATTTCTGATCAGTGCTCTCCTTGTTCGGCCTGTGAGTTTAGGTGGATGGCCTTGTCTTGGTAGGTGTACAGTTGTGCCATACTCCTTCCATTTCTGAATGATCACTTGAACAGTGCTCCGTGGGATGTTCAAGGCTTTGGAAATCTTTTTGTAGCCTAAGCCTGCTTTAAATTTCTCAATAACTTCATCCCTGACCTGTCTTCTGTGTTCTTTGGACTTCACGGTGTTGTTGCTCCCATTATTCTCTTAGACAACCTCTGAGGCCCTCACAGAGCTGCTGTATTTGTACTGACTTTAGATTACACACAGGTGCACACTATTTAGTCATTAGCACTCATCAGGCAATGTCTATAGGCAACTGACTGCACTCAGATCAAAGGGGGCCGAATAATTATGCAGTTAATTTGTAAAAAAATGTTTGGAATCATGTATGATTTTCGTTCCACTTCTCATGTGTACACCACTTTGTGTTGGTCTTTCATGTGGAATTCCAATAAAATGGATTCATGTTTGTGGCAGTAATGTGACAAAATGTGGACAACTTCAAGGGGGCCGAATACCTTTGCAATCCACTGTACATGTTTACATTGCATTAAATGTTTATTAATTAGCATTTACCTTGGATGTAGCACATGTGGTCGGCTGGTGCCATCATCTTCCTGCTTGATTACAGAGTACCAGGTGGGCATCTCCAAGGTCTGCACATGTTCGGGCTAGAAATAAAAAATGTAATTATTCCTTGTTCTTAGTAAAAAAAAATAAAAAAATAGAAAACAATAATAGTGAAAGTTAAAGGCTGGCCACGCACAAAATTACAAACATCTGTTTTTTAGGTTAAGTGGTCATGTCAAAGCCATGAAATAAAGCAAGTGCTCAGCTAGACCATCACTTGCTATGAGATCTGTCCACATTCACAAAGGAGAAGTCTTAGCACTGAGGAATGGCCATCACTGATTCCAGTTAGTAAAAAGCATTTCATAGCCAAGCAATCAAAATAGTCATCTAAAAAAAAAATGCAAGTCTTTGAGCATTCAAACCTGTCCTTAATGAAGGGGAGAAATATATATAAGGTTATCGGCATCTTGAAGGGACAGAGATCAGGACTACATCATTTCTGTGACAGTTTGGGTCCAAATACCATTCAGATCTGTTGCTAGGCCACAGCAATATATTCCTCCATATTACACAGATGGAGGAGCAATGGCACAGCACGTGACGTAGCAGCTTACGAAAGTTGTGGGTTAAAGAGGGGAACAATGCACTCAGTCAAGACAATCCAGCACTCTGGATCTCTCAGTGCTGCATCAGATTAGCTGTGCACATCACAGGTTCTCAACAGAGGTGGTCTGACTGGCTGCTTTTGTGCACAACACGAACATGGCTGCAGGGTTTTAGGCAAAGTGAATATTTCCTTCTCTGCCAACTCTGTGCATGCACCATTTACTTCTATTTATGTGTTGCCTTGTGATTAGGGATGGCCAATGCTAATAACTAAGTTGATGCTAATTTTAAGAAGATTTATGCCTCTTGGATAGAGAGCAATTTCATGCAGAAATTGCAGTGTGTAACTGGTCAGTTGCCAGGGTGCCCAAATTTGCATAAAATTAGCCCAAAACTTGAATTAATTCAGAATTACTAGCACCGCACCATCCCTAATAGCACTTGTTTTTCAAATCTGGTACGCGCACACAAACACACACACACACACCTATTCCTTCTTATTAGTTGTTCCAATGTTTTTGTTTTTCACACAATGCTGCACAGATCAGATATTTCCATAGGATCCTGGGTTACTCAACTTTGGCTTGTTAATTGCATTCAATTGAAAAACCTTTATCGCTGTGACCATCCAAGCACTGCCTGCAGGAGGACTATCTTCCCTAGAATGTCTGCACCTGCTTTTAAAACCTGTGAATTTTCCATCTCTCTGTAAAGTTAACTTTCTCAGTTACTTGAAGCAGATGTCAATCACCATGAGTCATATCTCAGCATTCCTTGATTAAAGCTCGGTACACGTAGGTAGCCATGCTCTAGTGTTTGAACGCAAATTATTGTTTATTTGCTTCCTATATATGTAGGTTTCTCCTATGAACACCAATAATCGCCTGAATTGATATGCCAATTAGCAGATTATTGAAAATCATACAGCCTGTGCATGTAGAGCAGGCAACAAATTCATACACACACCAGCCATTTCCATTAAACAATAAGCACTGGAACTCTTCACAGAACTCCAAACCTCTCTCTTCAGGCTTTCTTTAATATACTAGCAAAAATAATAATGAGATTTGGCCACCCGAACTTACAGCAACCCGTCACGGCTAGCTACCTGCTGTAAATAAACTACACAGGAGGAAACTGAGCTGGTCTGGAGAAAAGGGAGGAGGGAAAAGCTGTAGGAAGGGTTGGGTAGTGTGGGCTGCGCTTGAAGGTATTCTACCAATTAGTGTGCTGTAAAACTGCATCCACCTAGCATCAGTGCTTGTGAAGAAAGGAATGAAAAGAGACAGAAATACAATATCTATCACCGCAAAATACAAAGAAGAAATGTAACAGCGCAAAGCTATTTTAACTTAAAACAGTCGGTCACAACCAGACCTAAATACTGCCCTTTCTTGTACTGCCTGTTAAGACACCAAGCATGCTGTTCATAATAAGAGTGTCCTCCTGAAAGATTTCTGCAAAAAGCACATGTAATGATCATTATTTACACTCACAATCCCTCTATTGTTCACTCGCCATCAGTCATAAGGCTCAACAGCAACGCTTGAGAAAGCTGCATAGTGAATAGTCATCATTATACCAAACATCACTATAAATCTCTACATAGAAAGACAGAAATAAAATAGGTTGCCTGAATACCATAAACATCCAAGGGCAGTTACAAGTATAAGCTCCCCAAAGCATGAGCAGCACAGTGGCCATCACTCTAAGGGCTGGTGCACACCAAGAGCGGTTCTTTAAAACGCTTTCTGGGGAAAAACCACTTGTCTAATGTTAGTCAATGGGCTGGTGCACACCAGAGTGGCTTGTTTTTCCCCCCACAAACGTAAACTCCTGTCCTGCAGCATTTTTGAGATTTCTGAGGCGTTTCTGCCTCAATGTAATGTATAGGAAAGTGAAAACCGCTCTGAAAAACGCTAGATCACAGAGGTTTTCCAAACGTTTTTGTTACAGTAAATGTTCAGATACAACTGCACTGTAACAAAATATAAACTCTACACATGTTTAGAAAATCTCTCTAAACATGCCTAGAACCACTCAGAAAAACCTCTTCAAAAACCGCTAGCGTTTGCAGATCTGCTAACTGTTTTTGGTGTGCACCAGCCCTCACTCAGTAGATCTAAACGCTAAGGACTGATCCCTGACCATGACTCAACCAGCATGGCTTTCATTTTCATACGGGTTTACTCCAGGCACTCTGGTTTGCTCCCCAAATCTAGTACGAGTGAGCGCTTAGCAACGCAGTGCAGTTCCAACTTCAGCCAAATGGTGTGCTCCAGTACCTTAAGATCCCTAATTAGTGGTAGGAATAGCAGCTTCACTGGTTGTGAATGTAGAGGAGACCCAAGGTTGGCACATATTACGCAGTAAGCTTCAGGCTAGTACCTGCTGCACTGCAATCGATATTAAACAAGGTTTTAGTGGAAATGTTTTCTAACAACCAATGCAAAGTGGAAGACCAGGCAAACCATTGATATCAGGAAGAAAATGATAGTTTACCTGATCTACCACAAATTGTATAGAGTAGGCCAAGCATTAGCAACAATGTACACAAACTAGTGTGAGATGAATGTGTTTCATGCTGTAGTACTACTGCATTGGCGATGCTCCAAATGCAGCGGAATACAGCATGCTGTGTTTGGAGAGCCGCAGTGCAATCTCGGTACAACCATGGCTAGTCTACTTGTGTACAAAAGCCCTTGGAACATCAGTGAAGGGGGCTGCCAAAGCAAGGATGCAGGTGGTGTGAGTGTAGTGCAGGGAGGGAGCAGAAGCGGCTGTGACTGTCATAGATCAGGAGAAATCTGTGACAGCTGGGTAAGTGTCACACACGTCTATTGAAATCCTGGCTACCCATGAACCTTTCCCATTCATTCATACACACTCACCCTGCATATGTCCACTTGAAATAGTGCCAGTAGATGCTGCTTAAGCAAACTATAGTCTGCGTGTGATGTTTGTGACATTGCTTGCTCAACAGCAGGTCTGTCATAAAAGCTGCTGGTCTGTTATTGAAAGACCAAAAAAAAAAAAAAAATCATGTCTCTGGTGAGATTTATGATGCCAAACACAAGCAAGTCCAGAGCCCTTCTGAGCCTTCTTACATAAATGTCTAGTACCCAGGCTCAAAACAGGAAGCCCGCGTGAAACCCATCTATTTCTGTAAACAAGGCTATTTTTACTCGGAATAATGTTATGATTTTGCAGTCTGAAAAGGATTATTGATTCATGTTAAGCATGGTTATAGTGGCAGAGCTGCTTTAACATGAAACAGTGTGACATTCTAGGTCAAAATGACCTAATTATGAAAAATGCCTGCTCAGTGTGACTTTGTGCTGCAGTTGAAGGCAAATGATGGATCCACATAGTGGTTTTTATAAAAAGTATTTTCTGGAATCCACACTTAGAATGCGCAGATAACTCGAAACGCATACATGTAACAGCAGAAAGTCACTAAAGTAACACAATGTGACACTAGTTTAATTGCTTCAAAGTCAGAATGACCTTTCCAGGCGCCTCTAGATCTTTTCCAGCCCTTAGCGAGCACGGCAGTCCTATGGGAGGAGAGAAACGGGACTGCAGTACTCCAGCTTTGAATCATGCTGCTTCAGCTGGTGACAGCTCATATGCAATCACAAAACCAACTCTCCCTGTACAACAGCAGCAGCAGCCAGAACTAGGAAATCTACATTATCACCTCCAATAGCAACATGGACTCTCTGCCTGTGCAAGTGTAGCCACTGGGTGACAGGTAAAACACAAACATATAAGGCTAACCACAATGAACATAGGTACTGTATATATTAATAGGGCTTTTTCCACTAGATGTGATTCGATCTGCAAATCGGATTGCTCAAGTTTTTCCACGGATTGGTGCAGCGCATTGATTAACATGAGAATTTGCGGGTCTCTTTATCCATTAGGGCCCTTTCACACCAGAGGGATTTTTCTGCGTTTTAACGCCACGGCTGAAGTTGGCGTTTTGCTAGGTAAAAGAAAGTCCATAGACTTTCATTTTACCTTTCACATCTAACTCGGCGTTTTGAAGCGTTGCGTTTCAACGCTCCCAGGAGCTTTTTCAGGGCTATTAACAGCCAAAGTTGGCTGTTGGCGTTTCAATGATAGTCAATGGAAAACGCCAACTTCAGCGTTTTCAAAGCCTTTTCAAAGCGTTTTACAGCTATCTTGTTCACTTATTTTTATAGAAGAAAAAAAAAAAAGGACGTTTTCATATGGGCTGTAAAACTCTTTCAAAAGGCTTTGAAAACGCTATGTATTGGCGTTAAGCAAAAGGCTGACTTTCAGCCTTTTCTACCGCAGCCTCTAGTGTGAAAGAGCCCTTAGTGACATTCATTTTTTTTCAAATCACAATCTCCGGCCTCCTGCAGTTTTGCAGCATTTGTGCTCTATATACTTTGTATAGGAGCACAGGCAAATTGCATAGCAATCACGCTGCTATGCGATTTTTACCACAATTGTAACAAGTTTTCGCGCCGAGGCTTTTTTCCTCCATCCAGAATTCACAAGCACCAATGCACCACAATCATACTGTACACCCAACAGATTGCGGAAATAAAAAACCGTGATCTCATCACAGAGGGGCTGTGAATGCAATAGTGTCTCTTAATAGAAAAGGGCCCTTAGGGTCTGTTTCCACTAGTGCAGAATTCGGGGCAAATCCGCAGAGATTCCCCGCAGGCAAATCGCGCAAAGAAAACTCTGCCATAGGGGATAATGCAGCAGCCGTCTGACTCACGTACCACAGCGATTTGGATGACATTGCAGCATATTTCCACGCAATTGGCAGTGGATCCCATAGCCGTGCATGGCTCGGCTTCCAGGATTTGGCTGTGTACTCGCACAACAGGAAGTGCCGCGGCGTGCTAGTGGAGATGGGCCTTTAGACCTTTTCAATAGCTTAGATTACAAACCTCATGTCTAATGACAACCATATAAAATGAGGGCACATTTAATTGCTATTTGATTGAAGTATACTTCATACATGGATAGGACATACTCATTCTTTACTGAATCAAACATAGGAGTACAGGGGGTAGCAGCACATGACTGGCATTTCCATAGCTTTGCATTGCAAGGAGAACTACAAAGCTAGCAGGTTTCAATCGATTGCTGAAATCTGATTGGTGTAGCGTGCTGAAACCATTGACATTTCCCAGAATACATGGATCTTTTCCCATGTCAGGCATATATCTCACTGTGTATGCACAACATAATACACATTTTTAGAAAGAAGGCCTTAAAGCAGCTTTATAACAAAAACCATGACAGCTTGAATTTGGAGACTGAATCACCAAAAAGTACACTATACTAACTATAGTAATGATGCCACCTCTTCTACCACTGACGAAAAAAGCATTCATTGCAGCAACAAATACCACTGGGCCAGAGACAGGACTGTACAGCTCAGAGAAATCATCAGTGTAGTGATGTAGTAGACACTACTGCAGCCAATAGATCAGCAGGATAGCCAGACAACTGGTATTGTTTAAAAGGAAAAAAAATGGCAGCCTCCATTTCACTCTCACCTCAGGTTAACTTCAATGTGTGCACCACCCCAATTCTCATTTACATAGTTACTGAGCTTCCCAGAAACCTGTATATGAGGTGAATCACCAGCAGGGCTGTGGAGTCGGTACAAAAATCATCCGACTCCTCAGTTTATGAAACCACTGACTCCGGGTACCCAAAATAGCTTCGACTCCTTAGTCTAAAGGTGGCCATACACTGGTCGATTTGCCATCAGATTCGACCAACAGATATGGCCACCTTTACTGCAAACAGATTGTGAATCGATTTCAGCCTGAAACCGATCACAATCTGTGGAGCTGCCGCCCCCCCCCCCCCCCCCTCCTGCATACATTACCTGTTCCGGCCGGCCGGCCGGTCCCCACTGTCACCGCTGTCTTCTCCGCTCCGGGCTACAGACCGTTCCTGCAGCTACTGAACATCCTGTCCAGGGGAAGTTTAAACAGTAGAGGGCGCTCTACTGTTTAAACTTCCTGCCGGGACAGGAAGTTCAGTGTAGCTGCGGCCCGTCCGGAACCCAGCGCGGAAAGAAGACAGCGGTGACTCGCGCCGGCCGGAACAGGTAATGTATACCCGCTGTATTGCGTCGGTCGTCGGGCATTCAAACGCCGCTATCGACGCACTCCCGACCCGCCGGCGATCGAGAAAAATCTTCCTCACGGATGGAACGACGGGAGTCGATGGGAACGATCGATTTCGGACGGAAATCGATCGTTCTGTCATCACTGCGATCGAAACGGCCGTATATCGGCGGGAAAATCGTGTATGGGCCCCTTTATACTTACCAGGGCTGTGGATTTGGTACAAAAATTATCCAACTCAGACTCCTCAGTTTATGAAACCTCCGACTCCAACTCCAGGTATTCAAAATTGCTCCGACTCCACAGCCCTGATCACCAGTAGGCTTCATTGTACCATAAAAAGACAGCCGCTGGAGAACTACTGGTGTTAACTTCCTCGAAATAAGACATGAATCATCTATGTTCATATATGTCTTTATATCAAAAATCTACAAATTTATTTTCCAATCCTAGATGCCACCACTTAATGTGCACATCACAGATCTTCCAGCTATGCCGCTGCACAATACTAGAGTCATGGATAAGGACAAAGTGACAATGTGAAGCTCTGCACTCGCTAAGCTTGCTACACATCAGGAAACTACTGATGCAGGCAAGTAAATTAAATAAGACCTTTTTTTTACCGACAGTATAATTTCCCACAGGCAGGTAAGTGTGAAAACTCTTAAGCTGCTATGCTGTAAATGAGCAAATAATAATCAAGTACACTTTTAAATATAGACTCATCATACTGCTTGCGACTTATTAATTGGCACGGGAATGTAGGATGTCTACAAGAACTGAGTTAACTGGAATTACCAAGTATGCAGCCAAATCAATACCTTTGTCATTCTCTCTTCAGTGCCTCGCCCTTAAGATATAAAGGCAGATAAGAGGCTGGGCTCGACCTACAGGGCAGCTATTAATGTTATAGACCTGTAATCTGGCTACTTTGTGACCTAGTCATTAAATTACAAAGCTGATCAACAACAACACATTTGTAAAGCGCCTGTCACGTAGGATCCATAACGCATGATCATGTCAACAATCTGGTTCCATCACACAGTAGACACAGTGATAAGGGCTGAAACCACTTGGCGTTTTTGTGGATTTTTATTGCTGACCAGTGTCCCTGCCTGTAGGAATTTCCCCATTTCATGTCTAGGCATGAAGCCAAATGACAAAAATTAAAAACATTTCCACAAACTGGGCTTTTGAATATGGTGTAACGCCTCAGGTTTATGAGGTGCGAGTTCTGTGAACTAAAACATAGGACTCACACCTGCTGACAGAAAAAATGTAGGCTGCACTATTCCCTTCCAGGCATCATAAAAAGGGTTGGTCAAACAATCTCCCATCCTGAGGCCTTGGACCCAGTTAAAGGAGCGGCTGAACCTGCGCAGAGGATTTTGTGGAGTTTTCTGGCACCCTTTCGGGTGATTTCAAAGTGTTTTTTTATGTAATGTAGTGATGTGTTTCAATTAGTGGTTTTCTTGTTTTACGTGGTGTATTTTGTCTGTGTTCTGGCTAGTAAAATCACGTTTATACAGCGATTACCAGACGATTTTGCAGCGATCCTATACTTTGTATTGGAGTGCAGTCACTCCAAACATGCTGCAGGAACCGCAATTGCGATTGGGGGAAAATCACAATGGCTTCTGTGGAGTCACCGACAAAAAAGTAGTAGTCCCCAGGCTCAACCGTATAAGAATTGGTACAAGGGAGTCGACCAGCAAACACCCGGATCCACCAAGGGTGTGAGACAGCAATGCACAAAGAAAGGACAGCTGGGTCTCAACTTGGATTTTGCAGTTATAGCTGTAGCTTTATTAGCACCATATTAGCGGAGAAAACACGGCCGAAACATTGTATGCTTTCTGCTACTATGGTGCTAATAAAGCTACAGCTATAATTGCAAAATCCAGGTTGAGACCCAGCTATCCTTTGTGCATTTCTGTAGAATCACCTCTATTGAATTACATTAGCCTAGTGTTCTGGAATCGCCAACAATTCCAATGTGTGGCTCTCTCGGTTTCCCATTAAGTACACCACTGTATTTATTCGTTTGTACTGACATTTACCCAAGTGGATCTGTATTATTTACCTGCTCATGTCTATATCGTGATATGCACAGTTCCACAGGAGATGATAGCATAACATCTATAATAATAAAAATGTGATGTCACTTCTAACGAGAATAGAAAACAAGCTTTGAGTCAACACTGAAAATTAAACTATGCTTCTAAACCTTTAAAGGCCTGGCTCAGGCTCCCATTTTTAAATACATGGGATAGTAAATCGGCAGCATACACTTTATGTACACTAGAAGTATGTACTCTATGCAGTCAATATATTCAAAACATACCTGAAGTAACAAACTAATGACATAAAAAAAATAAAAATAAAACCTGTCATCTTAAATAGGACTTGCCTGGAATACCACCGTCCAATTAAAATTTTATTTTTAAGGTGAAAAATCTAACTTTAATCCAGCGCTGGTTCCCCCAACAAGTGGGGATATATTTACCTCTCCGTGATCCTGCACAGGCGCACTAGGCGGAAATCCCGATCGTATCCGCTCTACTGCGCAGGCGCAAGGGACTGGTGCCTGTGCAGTAAAGCGGATACGACTGGATTTGACTATTTCCGCCTTACCTGAACGAAGAGCCCTAGTGTGCCTGTGCAGGATTGCAGTAAGTGAATATTTACCTCGCCGCACTTCGAGGGGTCCCAGCACTTGTACGGAGAGATGGAGGAAGCCTCGTCAGGATCCAGAGGCTTCGCCCCTTCTGAGGAAAGTATCCCCCCAGAGGTTTTTTTTCAGTTACAGATTTTCTAAAATTTTCACTGTCTCAGGCGATAGTCAGGTGAATGAACGCTTTACATTTATAAAGCTCCCAGACACATTTTGAGCCACTGAACCTTTTCTCTGTATTCTGCACTCCAAAGTGTTACTCAGCCATGCAGGAGTTTTAAGACCTTTAACTAGTCATCAGTGAACGTTAACTTCAGTCCCACTGCAAAGAAACAGTCATGCAGAGCCATGTATTCTCAAACCTAACAGTAACAAGAAAACATAAAAAACGGCACAGGCTAGTTCTAAGTAGAACTAGGAAAGTGCAATTTAAAAAAAAAAAAAAAAATCCTATAGTTTTACTACCTGAGACACACAGGCAGTCTCCCTTCATTAGTGACCTATCACTAGCGGGGAATCTCCAGAGCACATCAAACAATAGAAGGCATGGCGTTTTACCCACGATCAAAGTAATGCAGCTACACTGCTAGCTGCAATGCTTCTGGCATTCAGGTACTAGTGGCAGTGCAAAAACTGCTGTGTACCTAGTAATATTAAGTGCATTCCTGGGATTCCCAGCTAGCAAGTGAATTACTTGTATGATCCAATCCTTAGCGAGTCATGGACCAGGAATAACCATACAGGCCAGCACCTACTGACTTCTCTGGGTACATATGCTTCAAGGATATTGGCTATAATTATTTAGGTCATCATCAGAGGATCACTTTATGAACAAGTTTTGCCGATCTGGGGATGGTTAAGGGCTCTGCCTCTGACACAGGAGACCAGGGTTTGAATCTCGGCTTGGCCTGTTCAGTAAGCCAGCACCTATTCAGTAGGAGACCTTAGGCAAGTCTCCCTAAACTTGCCACTGCCTATAGAGCACGTCCTAGTGGCTGCAGCTCTGGCGCTTTGAGTCCACAAGGAAAAAAGCGCGATATAAATGTTATTTGTCTTGTCTTTGTCTAGTTTGTCTTGAAAAAAACAACATATATTTAATTTAGGTGTCATAAGTAGGGATAAAGTTAATGCTGATTAAATAGGGACATGGCTAAAATGTAAAAACTGCTCTGGTCCATAAATGGGAAAGAAGGTCTGGATGCGTAGTGGTAAAACACAATGGGCTCCATTCACAAAACGTCTCATTAATTACTTATCTATCACCTAATTGATAAAAATAACCTTTCTGCACATTTACAAGCAAAATAATCACTCAAAGTAAGTTGTTCCTAATTAACACCATTTCCATATTACTTTTCTTACCTTAATTATATTATATTTTTTCTCTTTGTGAGCTTAAAAATGTGACATGGATAAGGAGAAAACAGAGGAAAACAGATGAAAAAGCTTTGTGACTCACGCCAATATATTTACACTTTTTCCTCCAACATAATGCTTTGCGCTTTTACAAATATTTTCCCCTCAGTGTTGCCTTCCTTTAGGTCACAGAAGCCATTATGCTTATTCTTTTGGAAAAGCCAAATTCAATTAAAATTTTAGGGACTAGGCACACTGTCGCATTGCTGAAATAACTTCAGCAATGAATTTCAGTGTGCTATACACAAAGGACATCAGACAGCAATGCTGCATTGTCCAATTAAGTGTAGATAAATGGAGTTAGTACTGCAACAAACAGCAACACAGGTGCCCATGCATTTATGAAAAATGCGCAGCTACCCGAGTTGTATTGCAACTAGACAGTCTGTCCAGGCCCTCAAGGCTCATACACATATGCAGTGTTCTCCCCAGGCTCTTTTAGCCGGGTGCTCCACCCGGCTAGATTTGGTGACCACCCGGCTGTCATCGGCTTACCTCCTCACCTCCTCCTATGCTGTAAGCAGAGTTGCCCTGCATTTTCATCTCGCCCCACCCGGCTGCTTTTTCATGCCACCCGGCTACCATTTCATGCCACCCGGCTGGAAAAAAATCCTGGGGAGAACACTGCATATGCAACCTAATGCACAACCACCTGCCCAAAATGATCAGAAGCATAACTTGTTTACATGAAAGTACGTACACACACCCGCTGATCAACTAAACAAAACAACTCATTTAAATATATAAATTCTGCATGCGCACCAACAAGTCCGCATTCAAAATCAACAAGTTGTTCAAACTACTTGTACACACGTTGCCAATCTGCATGATAGTTCGGCATGTCGATCCTCTGGTTGGATTGGGCAACCACCTGTTATCAGTTGGACATCTGGTCTTTTGCCAGCATTCACACGCCCAACTATCATCCAACAGACCAAGTTTAGATGATAGTTGAGCGGAATAGTTGCACATGTGTATGAGCCTTTAGAGTTGTCCTCAAACCAAATTAGCAAGATAGGCAAACCTGAAGTCCAAGAGATCATTAGGGAAAGGAATGACAATTTATCCCGTTTCTAAGATAATATGTAAATCTGTAGATCACTTTAGAATACAAACTCACCATCATCATTTCACAATCACTAAAATAGCCTAGGCAACTTCAACTGAGCATTGTGAAAGTCAACAATTGTCTTCAGTTACCCAGGCAAGAGGATGAATGATATTTAAGAATACATAATAAATGCATGGGATCACCTGTTCCTGTATATGTACTTTAGAGAATAATTTACTGTATATACCTGCGCATAAGCCCCGACTGGCAAAACTTACTGGACCTGTTATCGAGGATCTAGAAGGCAGGAGGGATGATGGCATGGGATCAATCATGCTGGAGGGGGCTGTATACATTTCTTTTATCCTGCAGACCCCCCCCCCCCCCCTGTAGGCTAGCAAACCATACTGTCACTATGGAGGGGGATGCAGGGACAATGCACAACACGGAACCGGGTAATGAGGGAAAACAATAGTTTCTGGCAGCATCAGCATTTGCATGAGATGGCACTGCAGTCTGGAAACTTTGTCAATGCATTGGGTTAAGACTGGCACCATATACATGTTAGATTTTATATACAGTAGAATCTCTTTATAGTAAACGTTGATATAGTAAACTCAGTCCTCAGGTCCCAGCAAATAAGTCTGTATAAATATACAATGTATGACCAATTCTGATAAAGTAAACTTCTGATATAGTAAACTACTTTTTCTGGTCTCCTTGCCGCTGCGGCGCTGCCACAAGCTTTGTACTGCTCGCTGCCTCCCTCTCATGCTGCTCCTACTTTAACTGAGTTTGTTCAGCAGCATAACGCTTTGCCCAATACCAACCATCACCCGGTGGGCACAAATGTCATGTGAGACTACAAGACAAATGGTACAGGGGCCCTTACCGAAGACCCCTCAATAAGTGTACCATAGTACTTGACAGATAATTCGATTGCCTCATAAATTTCAGGAGAAATCTTGCTTATCACTACTAGGCCCACCAGAGTCTACTTATGCTTTCTATAGCCCCATCTGCACGATACAATTCTTTGTGCGATTCAATTACGATTCTATTTACGATCCGATTAAATCCAACATGTCCGATCGGGATTCGATTCAATTCGATTTGCCATGGCAAATCGAATAGAATCAAATCCCGATCGGACATGTCGGATTTAATCAGATCGTAAATAGAATCGTAATCGAATCGCACAAAGAATCGTATCGTGCAGATTGGGCTTTAGACTTAAGTCAAGGATGTGAGGCTGGGCCCCTTGGTTTTTTATTGTAACATATCCTAGAGAGAAAGTATGCTCACTTTTAAATGGCACAGTAAGGCGACCAGCATAAATAAGTAGCAAGTAATGTGTGAAACAGCATCAAGCACAGCAAAGGCTCTTAATTATAGACACCATTGAAACAAAGCCTGGTACTTAATTTGTTGGTAAATTTTTAATAACATATTCCATGAACAGCGCAAAAGAAAAAAGAAAAAAAAAAAAAAAAAAAAAAGTGTGAAAATTAAGCTGTGTATTCACGGACAACAGCACAGAGCCACTTATCTAATGCTGGGAATACACGATGAGTTTTTTCAGAGGATTTACTGGCCAATCGATGATCCGAATGTTTTTCCAATCGATTTTCTGATCAATTTCCATTCACTTCTATGAGAAAATTGATCAGAAAAATGATCGAAATCAGATCGGACCTGTCGGAAATGATCTATTGAGCCATCTATCTGCCCCCCCCCCCCCCCCAAAAAAAAAAAACCTCATGGTGTATTCCCATCAACTACAAAAGTGTGAAACCTCTCCATATGAACAATATGGATACATTTAGCTGTACTCTCTCTCCAACCTGGGCAACTGCTGCTAACGAATGTGAGGAACCTGCAGCATCCAATCTTTCTCACATTTTGTAGCTTTTCAAGTTATGAGAAATGCTTCCTAATACAACACATTATACATTACATGGCCCTTTCACACCATGACATTGTAATGGCATGCAACATGCAGAACTCCTGCTGCAGGCATTCTGGTGGGGACTCTGATTCTCACATGAGTCACCAACTAAAACTAATCAATGAGATGCCAGTTTTCAGAGTTCTTGCTTAGTGCATGGAAATGGGCATATCAGAAACTACTGCATTTGTTTGCCTCTTTTTCAAGCTGCTGCATGTAATCTGCAACAAATTTGGAAGATTATGATTATTTTATTATTTTTTTAGTACCTTATATACTTACGTATAAGCCTAATTTTTAGCACAAAAAAATGTGCTGAAAAGTTACCCCCCTCGGCTTATATGCGAGTCAGTGGAGCAGAACTGATGGTAGAGCAGGTTTTGATACTGGCATTGGAGGGCAATGATTGTGCACTAGGGATCCTGCTTTTGCCAGCTGGCTCCCTGCTGTGTCCTTGCCCCGCATCCCCTGCAACATGGTGTACAGAGTGCGCTGCTCAAGACTGCCTGCATCCCCTAGTTTGTGTTATGGAGTGTGCAAGCAACTTGTCAGCGGTACAAAGATCAGAGATTCTTCCTGTGTGGCAATTGCTGTGTCTCATATCTATGGTGCCATTTAGTGGCATCTTGAAACAACTGTATAATCCTTGGGTCACATCTGGCTATGGGGAGAGGGAATGACTTGTACTGGGGCCACATCTGGCTACTGTGGAGGGGGCTATATGGGAGATGAAGCTTCTACGAGTCAATCACTTTTTCCTGGTTTCTGAAGGAAAATGGGCACATCAGCTTATACACGAGTCAGCTTATATGTGAGTATATACAGTATTTATATAGCGCCGACATCTTCCGCAGTGCTGTACAGAGATATATCGCCTTGTCACTTAAAGGGAACCTTAACTGAAAGGGATACGGATGTTTCCTTTTAAACAATACCAGTTGCCTGGCAGTCCTGCTGATCTCTTTGGCTGTAGTAGTGGGTGAATCACACACCTGAAACAAGCATGCAGCTAATCCAGTGACTTCAGTCAGAGCATCTGCACACTTGTTCAAGGGCTGTAGTTAAAAGTATTAGAGACACAGGATCAGCAGGAGAGCCAGGCAACTGGTATTATTTGAAAATGAAAAATCCATATCGTTGTCAGTTTAGGTGCCCTTTAACTGTTCCTCAGAGGGGCTCACAATCTAATCCCTACCATAGTCATAGGTCTATGCATCGTGTCGTGTATGGTTAGTAGTCTAGGGCCAATTTAGGGGAAGCCAATTAACTTATATGTCTGTTTTTGGCATGTGGTACTCTGATGGGGTCTACAGGACACAAACTGAATAGCGCTGGCAATGTCAGTAAGGAGATCAGAAAAAAAAACATGAGTCACAGAAACTGACAAACCCTTGCTTGAAATCTCGACCAAAGGCATATATGCGCTAACAAAACACAGTGCAGCACCAGCCAACACCTGTTATTGCCTGTCAACATCTCTGCCACTAGTGCCATACTAGTGCTATCAGTGGAAATATACTCTCAGAGGGATTTAGCTAACTCTTAACAAGGGCACATGGATGCTTTGTATATGCTTGCAAACCTGTTAGGGCTCGTTCCCACTATCGCGAATCTGCATGCGTCCAACGCATGCAGATCCGCACATGTAATGCAAGTGGATGGGCCTGTTTCCACTGTAGCGTTGTTGAGGTGCGTTTTTTTCAGCGGTAAAAAAACGCACAAAAGAGCCAACGATTTCGCCTGCGTCGGGAATCCGTGCGAATCGCCGCTAATGTATTTAATAGTAAAAACGCATGCGTTTGTTACATGCGTTTTTACCCGCGATTTCGCGTGCGATTTCGCACCTTTTTCAATTTTATTTTGCCCTGGCAGTGTCATGGTTAATTTCGCATGGCACCCTGCCATGCGAAATCGCATGTGAAATCGCGGGTAAAAACGCATGCGGAAACGCATCCGCATGCGTTTTTACAAGCGTCGGAATGCGGCCGAAATCGCGTCGCAACAGTGGGAACGAGCCCTTAGCCAATGGCAAAGAGTGGTTTCTGCCTACAGAGCGCTGCAGCCTACTGAAGACTAACACATGCTAAATGCTTGCTAGTAGTCAATGACTTCAGTACTACCAGTCTAAAGACTGACAGTACTGCTAGTCATTGCATACTCCCCCCACCACCACCACCACCACACCACCAGGTACTATAGGCTTCTTATTGCCAGAAAAATACAAACAATGCACAGAAGTTCTAGCAAATGAAGAAGAATGTATGTGCTGAATTGACCTATATATGGAAATGCTACAGAAACATACATAAAATTCTTCATATTCAGGATACATATTGCAAAAGTAAATATAGAATTCAGGTGCTACTGCCCAATCCAGGAACCAGACAGAACAACAATGACAACATATAAAACACATAAAATCTAATTACACAACACATTAAACTGTAATTACCAGAATGTATTGGCTCATGAGATCTGTTTACCCCCAACGTACTGTATTGCTATATTATATACTGCCATCACTTTTCATAGGGAATTGAACAATTTGCATTACTAGGGGCCATTGCACACAGGCAGCTAAACTGCAGCAACTAGTCAATGATCAAAATACCAACAGTCTAGGGTCACCTGTCTGGGGAAGTCAACTAAATACACGTACGAGGTGGTCATTGCAGGGCCAAGGCTGTACAGATGCGATGCTAGTCTTTATATTGTGTGTGTTGAATTTAGCATTCAGTATGGAGGCAGTGTTGGTGGGTTTTCTGGATGTGAGAGGTCCAGAGCCTGGGTGTGAGAGGTCCAGGCCCACCTGCACTCCCCTCCAGGTATCGCGCATTGGCCTTGGGGCCCTGGCCAGTGAGAGAGGTCCGGGGGCCCCTGGCCATCGTGCGAACCAATGGTGTGTTTTTAGTCTTTATACTAGCAATGTGCTCGATTGCTATGTGTGTGTGTGTGTGTGTGTGTGTGTGTGTGTGTGTGTGTGTGTGTGTGTGTGTGTGTGTGTGTGTGTGTGTGTGTGTGTGTGTGTGTGTGTGTGTGTGTGTGTGTGTGTGTGTGTGTGTGTGTGTGTGGGGGGGGGGGGGGGGGGGGGGGGGGGAGTTTTACGATGCATGGTGGCCGAGGTGCATGGGGAGAATAATGCTCTCGGCCAATAATTAACGGTATTGATCTGTTGGGTTGACCGTTGGGGGCGCTGTAAACACACTATATTCTGGTCAGAGGCAGTTATGTTGGGTTGACCGTTGGGGGCGCTGTAAACACACTATATTCTCGTCAGAGGCAGTTATGAGCAGTTTGCTATTCTCAAATGGCCAGAGAAGATCACACATAATTTTCCAAGCAATGCAAGTGGACGTACGTACGATAAAGAAAAAAAAAAAAAAAAAAACATGAAGGATATATTTAGGATCTTTAGCAGCTACTGTTTTAAGTCAACAACTTTGTTTTTTCATTAAAAGGAACCCTGCATTCAGCCTACATCTTCCCCCTTCACAATAAATCATAGTCTGCTGTTAAATGCAGCTCCACATGTCATGCAGCAGAGATGGAAATATCTATATGCCATTTCTACAAGCGAGCTTTCCAGCTTGCATCATAAACAAGAATCATTGCTATGGATACAGTCACAGACTGCACTGCTGGACAGGAGGTATCGTGCAGACAGACGCTAGGGGTTACTCACCCATTCTGTCTGATCTACGGCATCATATACATTTTGAAACACACGAGTACGGTGTGTGCAATCACAACAGGGAAGACATACAGAGTATCCAGATAGCCAGACATGCAATTACCGGGTGATTCACACATGCCTTGCTGTCTTTTCTATCCTGACTTGTCAGAAACCAAACCCAGAGCTGTTAGTCACTAGTGATGAGAAAACAGCAACTTTTCACACAAAAGCACCTTCCAAGATTCACAAAAGGTGTCATTAGTTATGATGAACAGATAATTTCCCGAACGAGGGCTTGTGTACTGGGTATTTCTGCTTTCTATTTCTGAAACATTCTGTAATGTCTTGATTGCAGCGTTTGAGCCATGTGCTGGATCTAATGAAGCAACATTATGCCATGCACACATGCTGGCTTTTCCTTGCCCAATTCATGATCATCTCAAGAGAAAATCTGCCCACTCTTTTTTGTATATTTTACCTAAAAAGTTCAGGTGTCTAACAACATCATTTGTATTGTGCTATGCCGAATCCAACTTGCCCAAGTATTCCCACAGCAGGACACTTCCTACTCATCCACTCCCACTCCACAGAAAAGATCAGACTGTTTAGAAGTTAGCCAGGCAGCGTGCCTGTACAGTGATTCTCCCCCCGAAAAAAAAATCCAAAACTTAAAAACAGTCACTAATGATCAGTTTGAGCATACATTTGAAATGGGAGCCGGTAGACTTGGGCGCAGGATACAGCCGGTATATGGCTGATCCTGCTTCTGCACAAGTCCGGGCCGTGTTAATTACTATTCCCCCTTCAGGCCGCCATGGAGGTTGGGGAATGATATAATTCGGCTTCCAGAGATTGCTGGAGGTCGAATTATTGTGTTTTAAAAGCAACTTCGGCTCAGTCTTCTGGCGGCGCCGACGTTACTAAGAGCGCTATAGATGTGATTCCTATGAAAGTCTATGTTGGCGCCGGCTGCGCCCGAATCTAGAAGCGCTATAAAGCAATGCTCTACGGTTTGGGGCACCTGTACGTAGTTTTACTTTGAAATACTGTGTACAGTCAGTCAGAATGAGTCTTAAAAGAAAGTTGGCAAATTTGAGGGTGACGTGTCATTTATTCCACCCAAATATCTATGTAACATCACAAACACACAACGGTAAATGTAAAACATTTTTCCTCAAATGGAGAAACTGAAATGAGGAATATAGAAGGAACCAGTTACTTGTTTTGAAAAGGCTGCTTGCCTGGAACTGACCTAAACATCTGCCTCCAAAACTTTTGGGGCCTGATTTACTAATATATCTCCTCTACTCCCCTGAGCTTTGTAACATCATGAGTGATTCAGCAATCTTGGATTAAGCAAAATAATCTGCACTTAGGTTTTCAGTATTTTCCACCCTAACCCGGGTCGTATCTGATCACAGTGAGGCTTGATGACTGATGTGTGAATTAGTGGTTAAGTAATGGCAGCATTCACAGCAAAAGTTTTAACTATATCCAGTACATCTACATTTTATTAAAAATAGTTCTTTTTGAGCAGTTTATAAATCCACAAATATTAATATGATTATTACTATTGATGGGTGTGTGTTAAAGGGATACTTAAGTCAAAAATAAAAAATGATTTTTACTCACCTGGGGCATCCCTCAGTCCCCTGAAGCTGTATGGTGACCTCGCAGCCTCGCTCTGATCCGGGTTCGGCGACAGGCTAGGAACGTGAGTGATTCTCCGCGTTCCCAGCCGCTATATCACCCTCTATGCTGCTATAGCGTATATGTTAGCCAACACACAAAGAATTAACGTTGATAGGCTCTTTTGGACTTTAGTTGGCCGGAAAGAAAAGACAACACCCCGCCAGCCAAGTCCAAAAATGATGGGAATGCGATGCTGGCAAATCCTAAAGTGGCAGCAACAAGCAGAGTGAAAGAGGAGAGAATGTAGCGGAGGGACAGGAGGACATAGAGTGGAGGGGCCGGAAGAGCAGATCGAGAACAAGAGGAGAACATCAACACACAAAGGGAAACACAGAACATGGAGCAGAGGGGTCAGAGGTGGCTGAGCAGATACTGAAGGAGAAAGGCCACATGCGTAAGGGAACACAGGACACCACACTGAGGGACAAGAGAACATGGAGCGGAGAGGCCAGAGGTACAAAGTGAGAGCAGGAGGAGAATGGACACACATGGATGGAAAGAGTAGGACACAGAACAGAGGGCCAGGAGGATACGGAGTGGAAGCGCAGGAAGTACAAAGCAGTGCAGGTGGTGAACAGCCAGCCAGTTTCTGTCACTTTGCGTTTTGGCTAGACAAAGTATAAAAAAGTGTCACCAGTGTTTGCATATTGGCCTGCATCTGGCTACTTTGTACATTAAAGGAGGACTTAGTGAGAGGTATATGGAGGCTGCCATATTGATTTCCTTTAATGCACAAATATGCAGGTAGAAAAATGGACCAAATGAATCCAAAATGGGATTTGATTGGTTCATTTTCAAGTTGCATACATTTGCATACAACATTTGCATAATTCTACATTAACTTTTTGACCATTTCTGGTGCTTAATGGCTGAAAAAGAAAAATTGGCAGTACACATAGAGAAGATTTTAGATGCTGGTTGGCTTCGCTTGTGGGAGATGAGTTTGTTTAGGCTACTTGCACACCAAGACGTTGCGTTAGGTCCTACGTTAAGGTCGCATAACGTGCACCTAACGCAAGGCCTGGTGCTCTTCGATGTGGACGTCAGAGTGAGCCGCGTTGTGCAGCTCACTCTGGCGCCCGTGATGCGTACTCTTGGACGCATGCGGCATCACGTGGTCCCGCCGGCCAATCGCCGCACCAGGAAGTAAACACTGCACGTCACAACGTGCAGTGAATATTAATTAGCCATGTGCCTGGCCGCTCTCCGCTCCTCCCCAACATGACTGAGCATGTGCAAACAGTCTAACGCGGCTTAAGCCGCTGTAACGCCGTAGCATGCTGCACTTTCGGAAGAACGTGCAGCGTTACATGTAACGCAACGTGGGCAGTGTGAACAGCCCACTTGTGTTACATTGCTGTACGTTGGGGGAGCATTACAGGCTGCCCTAGCGTGCGCCTGTAACGTCCCTGTGTGTAAGCAGCCTTAAAGGACAACTAACGTGAGAGAGATATGGAGGCTGCCATTTTTCTTTACTTTTAAACAATTCCAGTTGCCTGCCTATCCTGCTGATCCTCTGCCTCTAATACTTTTATCCCTAGGCCCTGAACAAGCATGCAGCAGATCAGGCGTTTGACTTTTTTGGCAGATCTGACAAGATTAGCTGCATGCTTGTTTCAGGTGTGATTCACTCTACTGCAGGCAGAAAGCTTAGCAGGCAACTAGTATTGCTTAAAAGGAAATCAATATGGCAGCTTCCGCATACCTCTCACTACAGTTCTCCTTTAATGATCCCAAAGAGGTCAACTTCGGTTTTGGCCATAACATTTATATTACACACAAACACTATAAAATAAAAAAAAGGGGTAGGTAGCAGCATTGCAGAAAAATCCAGGCAATATACTCTGGTTAATTCAGAGAGGTGGCCCTACCCATACTAGCTTATAGGCTAATTGAATAAAGGGGAGAAACATAACATGTAGGGACTCGGTAAACTGTAGTGCTTTTGCTGGGAAGTAGCTTGCACTGGATATTTTGTACAACAGGCAGCAAGTGGAGAGGATGGGAGCAAAATTAGAGAAATGAGTGGAAAAGTCATGCATCACAGCTCAGGATGGACTGGACCAGTGCCAGTTGATTGCCTGGTAGGCTGCACATCACAGTGTTACAGTAATGTATACGGGAAGTGATAGGGACATTTGCTATCATTTTTTTATTTTTAATTAATTTGGCTTGGCAAGTTTTTAAATAATGAGCCAACAATATTTCAACATTAGTATATAATCACATCATAACTGTTGCGTAACAATCAAGCCAATTATTTTCCAATAAAGATTTAATCAAAGGTGAAAAGATGAGCATAACAACTTCATTCTAAAACATAAAACAGACTGGCCAGGACTCGTCTCCACTCCCTTCCTAATAATTAGCCATTTCCCATCTTTAAGAAGTCGGTTCTACTTCGTCCTCTTTTCTCCATTCATTCAAACTCCCCCTTCTCTCCAATGACTGACTATCTTGGGTTTACAGAAATAAGGCCAGATCCTCTCTCTGACCTTTCACATTATGCTTGGCTCTGTGGGTTTGTGGCTCACCATCACCAGAGGAGAGAGAAGCAAAGGCCAAGAGCTGCAGTCCCAGCCAAGATAAGGGAATATGCCGTTACTGCTGGAATTCAATCATGTAAGGCCTGGGACCCACTTGCAATAACTCAATGGTGCTCTAAAGCGTTTTAAACAGCGATTACCTGCTTTTGACGCAATTTTATTGTTTTTATTTCTAGCGAATGCAAGGGTATTTTGGGGGGGGGGGGGGCTTTGGGTAGTAAAATTGGTGCAAAATTTAGTTTAGGGCCTGTACACAATGATGCGCTTTTAAAATCGCATGCGTTTTTTAATCGCAAGGTCTTTTCAAAAATAATGAAATTCGCAAAGGCCTGTACACACTGGTGCGATGCGATTTTTCGACTTTCATAAAGGCTTTGCGATTTTAAAATCACATGCAATTTTAAAAGCGCAGCAGTGTGTACAGGCCATAATACAGCAACTTCAAAGTAATTTTGCAGCATTCCTATACTTTGTATTGGAGCACAAACACTACATAAATGCTGCAAGCAGGGCAACTGAGATTTGGCCTAATCACACTCGTTATAGTGGGTTCCCCTTGATAAACTTTCATTGGCAAGGCGGTTTTTAGAATCACTGGCAATTGTCGGCGATCAAGAAGCCCTGCAAAAGCACTCAAGTGGATTCCAGGCCACACACAACTTTACAAGGTGAAACCCTAGCTCAGTGGTGGCTAACCTTCCAGAGGCGAGTGCCCAAACTGCGACCTAACATCTATATACTGATAATGTAACTGATAATGTAACAAGTGTTGCAGTTTTATAAATAGTTCCCTTTGGTATGTTGCAGTATTTACATAGCCTTTTTTTTTTTTACTCTCTTGCAAGTGCATATATTATATTTCTTATTCATGTCATGTTTGCCCTTAGAGGAGACGATGTATTTATTTTTATCTAAATGTATCCATTTCCATTTTTACACTTTTGTACTCATTAACAGTTCCACATTCCGAGCTTCTTTTCTACAAATATTGTCTGAACTAAGCAAATAAATCTCCAACAAACTTCAATCTGAATGGAGCACCTGGGACACCAAATCCATCATGCTTCCTAATGCAATCCTAAGAGGTTGTTAACTAACATAATGCAGACATTGATCTGCTTTCTTCAGATGACAAGTAGAAAATTGTCTTCGTCAACAAATAGGTTAAAGGGAAAGTCTCTCATGTGCAAAATGCAGTCAAGGGCATGGCCAAAACAGGCACAGGCTGAAAAGTAGACATTTTCTGCAAATTAATAGAATATAAAAATGGTCATATTTAACCACTTAACGACCAGCCAACGCGGCTCGCAGGCTAAATGTAAACACCCGGGGACTTAATCCCCGGTGTTTACATTGTACGGCGCTGCTGTCACAGCAGCGCCGTAAAAGAGATCAGAGGCCGGGGATAGGCTGAAGCCTATCTGAGGTGGAACAGGACGGATCGCTGTCCTGTACCGCCTATATTGCTAAGAGGAGGGGAATAGCGCTGCGGAGGGGGGCTTTGAGGTGCCCCTCTGCTAGGCACAGCAAGCCGGCAGCGATCAGACCCTCCCCCCCCCCCCAACAGGACATCCCCCTAGTGGGAAAAAAAAGGAGGGGGGGGGGGATTTGGGGGAGTCTGAACGCCCTGCCTGCCACCTGATCTGTGCTGGGGGCTGAAGAGCCCACGCAGCACAGATCATAAAAAACTCAGCCGGTTTAAGTGGTTAAACGTGTTTTCAAAGCCAGAATTCAGAAGCCACTTTACTGTGCACTTGATAACATGGGTGAATAAGTAACCCCATAATCATGATTTTTTTTTTCTGCCCATCTGACTTCTTACTAGAGATGTTTGGGAACATAGCCATGGTCATAGTCCATTTTGGATCCAACTGTTCTCCTACCCAGGCATTTTTTTCTGGCTCCACTACCACTTTATCTCTATATCATTTCTTTTATCATCCCCACTCCCTACTCAAACAATTTCTACCCATCCCCACATTTTACGCAATTTAAGTAGACTTAAAGGGATACTGTAGGGGGGGGGGGTCGGGGGAAAATGAGTTGAACTTACCCAGGGCTTCTAATGGTCCCCCGCAGACATCCTGTACCCACGGAGCCACTCACCAATGCTCCGGCCCCGCCTCCGGTTCACTTCTGGAATTTCAGACTTTAAAGTCTGAAAACCACTGCGCCTGCGCAGCTGCATCCTCGCTCCCGCTGATCTCACCCGGAGAGTATTGCACAAGCCCAGTATGGTCTGTGTCTGCACAGTACACTCCTGGTGCCATCAGCAGGAGCGAGGACACGGCAATGCAGGCACAGTGGTTTTCTGACTTTAAAGTCAGAAATTCCAGAAGTGAACTGGAGGCAGGGCCGGGGCATCGGTGAGTGGCTGCACGGGCACAGGGTGTCTGTGTGGGGCCATTAGAAGCCCCGGGTAACTTCAACTCATTTTCCCCCGACCCCCCTACAGTATCCCTTTAAAGAAGAAAAAAAATGCAACACTCAGTTAAGCAAGTATCACTAACATTGTTAGGGCTCAGCCACACTATAAGCGCTTTTTTGAGCACTTTGTGGTTGATTAGGGCTTTCTGAACGCTAAAAAAAAAAAAAAAAAAAAAAAAAAAAAAAAAAATCGCTCCCATTCACTGTCATTAAAATCAGGGTAAAAATCGCTGCAAATTTGAAAAATCGTGACGATTTCTATGAACGTGAATGGGATCGATTTTTAAAAAGCGCTCAGAAAGCGCTTATAGTGTGGCTGAGCCCTTACTAAGGTGAGAAACATTTTGACTTCATCAATGACTGTTGGTCAAAACAACAAAGACTAACCTGTCAGATCCTTATACTTTAATTTTTCAGCCTGATCAGACAGCGCTGTATTCTGGCTCTGGCTGCTTAGTTGATACAATTATTGTTCATGTCAAAATAGTTTACTTATATCCTATAATTTCTAGTCTAACGCTATACCTATTCTCCCCTCTCTGTAACATTAAAGAGAAACTCCAACCAAGAATTGAACTTTATCCCAATCAGTAGCTGATACCCCCTTTTACATGAGAAATATAATGCTTTTCACAAACAAACCATCAGGGGGCGCTGTATGACTGATTTTGAGCTGAAACCCCTCCCACAAGAAGCTCTGGGACGCAGTGCTTTTGGCAGTTTGTTACAATGTAACAAGGTCCACAGACAGGAAATAGCTGTTTACAGCTGTCTCTAACAGCCAAAACAGCTAGCAGCAGCTACATAACCTGCCCACAGTAAAAATGTCACCATGTAATAAATGTCATAATGTAAATCGGGGAGAGGAAAGATTTTACAATAAGCAAACACTGACTAAATCATTTATACATAATTATTGTAAAAATGAAGCACTTTTTTTTTTATTTTTATTACATTATTTTCACTGGAGTTCCTCTTTAAAAGTAATCTTGGTGAATTCTTTAAAAAAAGTTGCAAAAATAAATAAATAAATAAAAAAAGTTGTATAGACATCGCCTTCCTCCTCTTAATGATAATTTCTGAAATGGTTAATGTACAGTAGGCCTGAAGAACTTTAGGGAAAAAAATTGAATTAAGCGATTTATGTCCAAAAATCGTGATTTTGATTAGATTCACGATTTCCTTCACATCAAGCTTTGTTCACCCCTCTTTGTCCATTTGTTTCCCCTCTGTGCCTCTCTTTGTACACCCTCTGTGTCCATTTGTGCCCCCTTTGTCTCTTTCTCTGAACCCTCTGGCTCTCTCTGTGCTCCCCTGGCTCTCTCTCTCTCTGTGCCCCCTCTGTCCCCCAGGCTGCGGCATATTGGACATTAGGAAAGACAGTGTTGGGCCAGCGAGGTGTCAGATGCAGCGTCACAAGGCCGATCGCAGATTTCAGCATGAAATAGATTGGGAATCAGCCTGCGATGCAGAGCTGCCCTGCTCGATGCAGTGCAAAGCTATAGGACATTGATAAGCCAATGCTCTTGTCCCACCCCCAATCATTTTAAAAATTTCCATCTTGTCCAATCGATTTTTAAATTGACTTGTTTACAATGGATCAAAGAAAATCGATCTTACATTTTGGGGCATCGATTCCCAGCAGAAGAATCTAATGCACAAGGAATAAAATAAGGAAATAAAAAGTGTCTTTATTTAAAAAAAAAAAAATAAATAAAACTTTATGGTTTACATTTTGTCTTTCATATAAACTTAAGGGTTTAAAGGGACTCCGAGCAGTGCAGAAACTATGGAAAGATGCATTTTTTAAAGCTCTCTTTCTCCTCTTTCCAATGATATATAAAACCACCGCCCTGCGCCTTTTAGTGTTCGCTATTTTTGTGATCGAAATTGCAGCGGCTGCAACTTCGATCGTGAAAATAGAGAAAACTAAATGGCATAGGGCGACGATTTAGGTGTCGCCAGAAAGAGGAGAAATAGAGCTTTAAAATGATATCCATCTTTCCATAGGCCTCAATTCACGGAGCATTATCAAACGTTTATCAAATACTTTATCAAACGTTTGATAATTTACCTCATGGGTAAAATCTCACTAAGGTGTTATATATTTGTTGAACGTTTTATCGATAAAACATTCGATAAATATATAACACCTTAGTGAATTTAAAATGAGATTTTACCCATGAGGTAAATTATCAGACGTTTGATAAAGTGTTTGATAAACATTTGATAATGCTCCGTGAATTGAGGCCATAGTTACATTGTATTACACAGGGCGACTTTTTCTGCTGAATGGAGCTGCTGACTTTGAGAAAAAGTCGCCCTGTGTAATACAATATAACTATGGAAATATGGATATTTTAAAGCTCTCTTTCCCCTCTTTCTGGCGACACCTAAATCGTTGCCTTACGCCTTTTAGTTTTCTCTATTTTCGCGATCGAAGTCGCGGCCGCTGCAATTTCGATCGCGAAAATAGTGAAAACTAAAAGGCATAGGGCGGCGGTTTATATAACATTGGAAAGAGGAGAAAGAGAGCTTTAAAATGATATGCATCTTTCTGCACTGCTCGGAGTCCCTTTAAGCATGTTTGTTGTTCAAGTAACAAAATAAAATAAGCCAAAATGACACAGGCTTAAAGGGAATGTCCGAGCAAAATAAAAAAAATGAGTTTCACTTACCTGGGGCTTCTACCCGCCCCATGCAGCCATCCTGTGCCCTCGTAGTCACTCACTGCTACTCCAGTCCCCCGCTGGCAGCTTGCCGACCTCGGAGGTCGGCGGGACGCATTGCGTACATTTTTACGCATTCCCGCTAGTGCAGGAACATTAACACATACATTTTTACGCATTACTGGTTCAATGCGTAAAAATTTACGCATTGAACCAATGACGCGTAAAAACGTATGTGTTAATGTTCCTGCACTAGCGGGAATGCATAAAAATGTACGCAATGTGTCCTGCCGACCTCCGAGGTCGGCAAGCAGCCAGCGGGGGACTGGAGCAGCAGTGAGTGACTACGAGGGCACAGGATGGCTGCATGGGGCGGGTAGAAGCCCCAGGTAAGTGAAACTCTTTTATTTTGCTTGAACCTTCCCTTTAAACTACAGATTGAAGAACCAAACTTTAACATTATCCTTATTCACATTGGTAAAGACTGGCTAGTATGGCCAATAAGGTTCCGCTTCGTAGCCAATAGTTCTTTGATTTGTCCCTAAAAGCTGATCCCATCTTTATAGATGTTCAGTTGCTGAGTTTTGACAGTGATGCAATGCATTATATTACAGTCTTTAAACTAACATGGAAAATACTTTAGTATGTAAAAGTTGGAGGTACCATAACTGAAGAGTTGGAGTCGCAGGATTTATGTACAGACTCGACTACCCTGTCTAATCATAGAGGAAAGTCACAAGTGCTGTTGGAACTGGTTTGGAAACCCTCCCATTAAGGCTTACAATGCATATGTGACATTCTGCATGAACCCAGAGTGATGGGCAGGTCACTCCACCCTGTCCTGTATATTTGAATACAGATTTGTATTAAACCCTTGTACTCTGTCTTCCAAACACAGAGAACAAACTTCACCAGCTCGATACCACCAACTTAATCACATCCTGTGCGGCCAGCCCATTTACAGGTACCAAAGCAAAGGAGTCTTCTTCAAACACAATCCATTCACAGGTGGAAAATGGATGCAAAAACACCAAACTATTGACTTATAAATACACTTACCTTATTTTGAAAGAAAAAAAAAAAAAAGCCATAAAATATCATGAATGCCTCAAATTGCAACTCCAACAAAAGTCTCTTTATTCTAGCTAATATTGCATGGCATTACATTCTTAGGAGTTAAAATAAATCTGCAATGGTAGAAAGAAGAGGACTACCATTGCTGAAGTTGTTGGTTCTCGAAAGGTGACCTGAACAGCAAAAGGAAAAAGTTGTCTGTGGTTATGCTTTAAGTTATAGACAGTTAATAGCGGACTTGAGGTGAAAATGACCCCAGAAGAAAATGAATAGTGGATCAGGCAGCAATGCCCTGTCTATACATGCCTCGTCCATACTCTGGAAATGAAACTTTGCAATCTGCAGGTTAGATTTTCCCAACCAATCATGATTGTGAACTCCCACAGTAGGAGGTTTCCTGTCTCTGTGAGGGCTGGTTCCCACTTGGAGCGCTAAATGCAAATCGCCCGGCAATTTTGCCACTATTTGCAATTCACCTTCAAGAGAATGAGAATTACATTCCGATTGCCCCCAAAATGCAGGACGTTTGCGATGTATGCAAATCGCAGACGTTGCAGTGAGAATGATCTCATAGGGATACATTTGTCATAGCACTTTGCTGATCTCCGGTGATGGACGAATGAATACACATGCTCAGCTAGGCCGCATGTTCAGACGCTACCTTACAAGCATATGACAGATTGTCAGGCATGCAAAGTACTATCATTGCCAGCAATCTTGGTAAACTCACTAGTTATAGGGGGCCTCAAGTGTGGCTAATAAAGATTGGGACACCAAGAGCCAAATATAGTGTAGTATGTACTGGTAATATGAGATGAAGTTGAAAGAGTAAATACAAAATATACTCACAAAGCAGGGTTGCCTCAAAAGCAACCACTGTAAGGCCTGGAGCTCACTAGAGCGATTTTGTGAGCGATTCAAACCGCTAGCGATTTCCCTAAACGCTCAGCTAATGTTAATGGATGGGCCAAATTCCACTGGAGCTATTGCGATTCCCAAACCGTAAAACGCAGGACATGCAGCATTTTTAGCGTTAGTGTTTCTGCAATGTAAAGTATATAAACGCTGGCATAATCGATCATCAAAACCTACACAGAGCGATTTTGCTAGGGTTTTGAAGTTATTGCACACTGTAAAAAAAATTGAAATTAATTGAAAGGACCAATCAGAATTAAAACCGCTAATCGCTACACAATCGCTGCCAAAAATGCTCATGAAATCGCTTACAAAACGCCCACACAAAACGCTAGCGATTGCGATTAGCGATAGCGTTTTGTAGTGGGTTCCAGGCCTAACTGTTAAGCTTGGAGGTGTATTCTCCACGGTCAGCACGCGATGCATAAGCTGACGTGAAGGGGGTACACACACCAGCACCAGGAATCAGGATATCCCCAGTTTAGTGGAGGAGAGGACTGACTCCAATAGGAGATTGTGGCGCACAGAGCCGGTGCAGATCCGAACAGCCACAAACAATACTTTTGTGATAACGTCTCAGCGCAAAGTAGCGCTGAGCGCATAAACCAGAACTGAGGAGATCAGGACAGGTAGACAGAATGAACGCTTGCTAAACTAGCCACTACTTAGTGACAGCAAGCGTCCACAACAAGACAGACTGGAATGAGGCAGCCAATGCGCTTGCAGCGATGGCGTGCCTCACAAAGACAGGACAGGATAGTCAGGAAATAGCAGGATCAAGATAGATGAACGTAACACAGACAAATATACAATAAGTATGTTTTCCTAGCGTATTACAATTACAGCTATCAAAGAAACTATTTGTAACGTCTGACTAACATATGTATATATCGGCAATGAACCGATATATGACATAAGCAGGAACACTGACTAGCACTGGAGCAATACAGGGAACAGGACTCAGAAGGATTCGCTATCTCTTCGCAGAGATGAACGCAATCCACAAACGGTAACAGGACAGGATTCAGAAGGATTCGTTATCTCCTCGCAGAGATGAACGCAATCCACAAACAGGACCAGGAGCAGGATACTAGCTCAGCACGGGTGATCACGATACGCGCAAACTACCAAAACGTGCTGGAAGGCTGACTAACTGAACACAGGAAATAAACAGTTCGTGTACGTATATATCAGCGACACTGATGTATCAACGTAACACGAATACAAGGAAAATAACAAAATGCGCAAGTATGCGTATATATTGGCGATGAACCAATATATGACACAAGACAAGCAGAGTAACAACTTCTAGAACAAGAGCAGAACTAGGACTCGCTGACCCCTTCGCAGGAGTCAGCGCAGTCCACACGGACTAGGAACGAGGTGGGGCACGAGCAGAGTAACAGACAGAATCTGAGAATATGGTAGCCCATCAAGCATTGCAGGAAGCAGTTCTTTATACTGAGGTCATCCAATGGGAGCAGACCTGCAGATTCCCACACAAGTGAATGGTAATTAATCACAGGCTGACAGCAGGAAAAGGCAGACAATGATATGCAGCCTGCAGGAAAGGGATTGCCCCTCCATTGCAGCAGACAATGTTTGTTTACACAAAAGCATATTAAACTGTCATTAACTTCAGAGCGACTGCAGATGGAATCAGCAACTAGTTTAAGTGCAAACCAAACTATGCAAGCAAATGCATGTAATGACATCAGAACTGCTTGGGTTGCAATACCACTGCAGCCAGCAGTAAACGCTGCAGACATGATCATAACACTAACAGCAGGTGGGGAGATTAGACTTGACCCAACTCAGGATCTACAGAGGTGCCAGAAGAATAAAAATGTCTAAAAGGTTTACAAGATATGCCAACAAAGTTTAGCACAACAAATGTATCTACATACTCCAGGGGAAAATGCAACGAGTTTCGCGGTTATGACCCCGCTTCATCAGGCAATAGGTAGGGGTAGGTACAGTGCAGGGCTGTAGCTGGGCCAAGCGTCTGTCTAGTGTGGCTGCTGACATCAACACATGTACTTCTAGCTTTCCATTACTGATCCTAATTATTTAGTAGCTTAAAGGTACAATCTCCCAAACAATCGAGTGGATTGGGTACCATTAATGCTGCAGTTC